>NC_142255.1:1260000-1591666 GCF_052056855.1 Sturnus vulgaris
TGATGACGGAAACAGGACAAAGTGACTTTTTTACATCTGCCTTCACATCACCCTTGCAAATCCTAACCCCAACCACCCCACTGCTGTTCAAGCTCAAGTTTCAAAAAATTCCTCGACATAAAAGTCTCTATTCCACCATATACAAACCAGACTTGGAAGATAAAATGCTCACACTCCAGACTATTCATGGATTTACTGACACCAGCTTTCAAAAGCATCGTGTTGATGCCCTGTGGAAATAGTTAAGCCCCTGCCATGAGTGAAGACTTTAAGCTGAACAAGGTCTTTAAGCTCTCACAAACTTAATTTAATATGAAACAACTGAGCACAAAAACCCTCTCCCTTTTTTCCAATCCTGGTTCATTTACTGCATTGAAACCCCAACCAAATACATTTCAATGTGGGCGTGGAAATACAGTTATAAAGCAAAACAGAGGAGTCATATATAGCAAAAAATAGTCCTGTCAGTTATAAAAGAATCTTGTGGAAATATTATATTTTAAAGCTGTGTTTTTACATTTTTTTTTGCTGACCCCTAAAATTAAACAAACACAGAACTATAAAAAATAATCTGCATTTCACAAAACCACTGCAGGTATCAAACCAATGTCCAGGAAGAGGATGGTTAATTCTGCTGTGGTTGCTGTACAGGGTAAAACAGCATTTTTCTCACATCCCTGTGTTTGTAACTCCCGAACTCCTCCAGAATACAGATTTTAAACTGTGTGCTTTTTTGCAGAGTTTCATGCCAGAGAAATCCAGGCAGAGCTCTGCAGTGAAGCAGCCATTTGTCCTCCGCCACAATGCTCCCAAAAGAACGAGGCCAATGGATGCCACTTGGGAAAACTCTAAAACCTGAGAAATTTGGAATTTATGGCTGAGTTTTCTGTTCTCTGTCCCTGATAAAGCAGCACAAATGTACTAGTACAGAGTCAATTCTTGTAGCAAGGTGAAAAAACACCATTTCTATTGACATGTAGAGGAATTAATTTTGCTAAACTGCCTGTAAAAAGTGTAATCTGGGTGGGTTTAGGATGAAATTTGCAGCCCAATATTTTAAAAAATAATCGAAGGAGTTTAACATTTACAAATCTTTTAAGTCTTCAGCTTCAAATCCATCCTTTGAATAGGTGCCATGAGGAAATCACATAAAGATAATTTAGACCTCAACTTGCCAAGTCTAGTTTGTGTGTTAATGCTGTCTCTTTATCTAAAATAATATATAAAATTAAAAAGTGTGACTGTATTCATTAGCATATCAAAATTCCTGTGATTAAAAGTGTATATCTGTGAAGATTTTTAAAATTTGGGTGAACTCTGGGTCAGTGAGCACTTCTGCTTGCAATGATGAAAAATGACCTCATGCTTTTCTTAAAATGTCTCAGCCATGACAACATTTAAACACAGAGCATGAGTTTTAAGGACTTTTGGCAAATGATGGCCTTGAAGCTCCGTGCTCTCCAATTCCCAAAGTGCCAATAAATAGGGATCATTTGAGCTGATTTATGTTGCCCCATTGCATGTTGGTGATGTAATTCCACCATGGAGGTATATTTTGGCAATCACAAATAGGTTTGCTTCAAATTTAGGGGAAAAAAATCTTGTTTATTACTCTTTTTAATTTTTTATCTCTTTTCATTTTAGTAATTTCTTTTCATTTACAATATTCCAAAGCTGATACTGTAAAAAAATCTCTTCCCAAAACAGCCCCAAAATCCATCACCACTTCATCCAAAAGGACCACTCCAATCTACATCACCCCAATACACATGATGACCTATTATATAAAGTGAAAGGCAGTGATTTGCTACAAACTTGGAAGCTGGGACCTAAATTTAATGAACTGATGCACATTAAATACATTGCATGTTCAGCAATTCTTCCTCTGCTTCAGGTCAAAAAGCTAAGAACTAACTGGTTGGTTAAATTTGAATGAATTTTCTTCATGGCCATGAATCCTTCATGAATTCAACCAGGAATTTTTCTTCATGGTCATTAATTGTCATAAATTTTCTTCATAGCCATGAGTTCTTCATGCATTCAACTGCAAATTTTTTTCATGGCCAATAATTTAAATTTTCTCCCCAGCCCTGAGTTCACCATCACCTCCACATATGCAGCACATCATCCAAAAACAGCAGCAGGGTGATTTGGGAAGAAATTAAGACCCTTCACAAGAACCAAATGGGAAAAGATTAAAAACACCCTTGGAAATGCCTTTTGATCCACCACTCTATCATCATTTCAAGAAGTGAGATGGACTTCTAGCAATTCCTAACCTGATTTATGGAAGGGGAATGCAATAAGAGGCTCTGGGAGGTTTAGTAATCTCGTTCTCAAGAGAAAGAAAAGTCTCCAACCTCATTAATAAAGGTCACATTTCAGACAGTTTGTAGGGAATCATGAGAACATAAAAGGAACTAAAAGAAATTGAGAGAAGATGAAGAAAAAGAGAGTCAGAGCAAATCTGACCCATGGCAGCTCTGCCATTACCATAAACCAGGAGGTATCAAATAACTTATTCACAACTCAGATCAGAAATAATATGCTACAAATCCTGTCACCAAGCAAGATAAGCCAAATCCCACTGCGTTTTCCCAAAATATTTCACTGTACATTTAACTAAATTTGGATATCAAAGGTCTGATTTACATCTTCCAAATATTTGCTGGACAATATGGAGGAACAACAGCTGAGTGTTTATTTTTCTTTGCCCAGCTTCATCTTTTGATCGTCTCCTTACTGCTGATATCAAATAAACACATATTGGGATCTGAAAATTATCTTGGTTCCCATTGTCCCACTAAGATCAAATCTACACTCACGAAGAAAGAAACTTCTGTATTAATTTTTCTTCTCAATTTCCCCCAAACATACTCTGAATTGAGATGGTTTTGAGTCTTGTTTTACCTCTGCATAATGTGATTATTATAAAAGGAAGCTCTGTGCCCCAAATTCATCATCTGACACTTTCTGAACCTTCGAAACCAGCAGGAATGTTTCAAAATGTATCTTAAAAGTCAGAGGAATATCAGTGTCAAGCATGGGTTGGGATTAATCTGGGACATTTGCCACAGGATGAATCACATATTATTTACCCACTGCACACTTGGGAGTTTCTGAGGTGCTAGGCTGTATTTTGCTCTCATAAATCAGAGACTTGGTCTGTTGAAGTGATATTTTTTGGCTGGTGGATGCCAGGAGGGAGATGTCATCCAAGTGCCGAGGTCTTGCCTTGCAGCAAGGGGGTATTCCCAGGGTTTGGAGAAGCCACTGCTCCCAGTTCACCTCCCAGTTACTCATTGGTGGTGCCCAACCTCGAAACAACATCTGGGAGGCTAAGAAGAACCTGCATCCTCATCTGGGGTTTCTCCAAGAGCGAGCTGAAAAGGATTTCAGGAGGACTGGGAAGGGGCAGGAAAAGCCATATTAGCCATGGTTGGCTCCATTTCTCTGTGGTGGTGATCCTTGGTTGGTGCCTCCATGGCAGCTGCAGAGCCCAGGATGTCCTTGGACACTTGTTGGCAGCAATGTTATTCCTCGAGGGCAAAGGAGCAGCTGTTCCCAGCCCTGCCCAGTCCAGGGAGACATTTCTGCTCTGCCTCTACTGAAACAACCCAAGTTGGGGGCTAAAAATAGGGCTGAGGAGGTGACGTGGTGGAACTGCTCAAGAGAAAATTGGCTGGTCAATGTTTAACGAAGCTGCTTTGAAATGCACATAAATCTCTTCTTTACAGTCTCCACCCCTAAAATGGGGAGGATTTGGGCATTTTCATGATTTCTGGGGAATTTGTGGGAATCAATCCAATTAATAGAGGACTCTGAAGATAAACTGAACTACACTTGTGCCTACTGCAGCACACATTTCCTGTTATTTTGTGCACTGCCCTTCTGCTTCAGAAACTCTGGCCCAAGTACAGCCTAGGATTACCTCCCTGGATCTGGGTACGAGCACATTCCTGCAGCTCAGGGTGCTGGGCATTTGCCAGCATGGATGTGCTCTGGCACAGAGGCAACCCCACTCCCAGCTCCTGGTGCCTGCTGCCTGACCTGGATATTACCATTACGATTTGGGGGGGAAAAAAGGGGTCAGAAACCTGTGAATTGTGAATTCATGAGAGGACACATGGAGGTGGGCGAGAGGGAAGGTGGTTACACTCCATGGGAGTCTTGGCTGGAGGAAGCAGAGGGTTAATGTGCAGCAGCAATGCTGGAAAAAAAGCAGGAATTTGGGTTGTTCTGGCTCTTACCTGCTGAGATTTGAGGTTGTGAACAAAAGTTTAATGGCCCATAAACAGCTACTGTGGTGCCTCACTTTCACAGCCATGCTGAGTAAGCATACACGAGTGTCCTAGACTGATTTGTATTTAAATATTATAGAACAGATAATAATTTTTAAAAAATCATTGGGTCATTAATAAAAATAATTAGCATTTGAGATGCATTTCCTTGTCAAAACAAACCCACTTTTCTGCTTCACCAAATATGTAAACAGTGTGGTTTGTTTTTTCCTGACAAAACTTTAGATGACTTGGAAAAAAATCAGGAAAGGACACAACATTTGTGGTAAAATATTAAACAGAGGGAGAGGCAGCATGTGCAGTCAGAAGGCTCACTGGATGTTATCACTGTAACAACCCTTCTTTGTCAGAAAAGCATATAACCAGATTTCATAGGCATGTTTTTATTTCCAGTCCACAATTACACTGCACAAGCCTTTTTAGGAATTAAATAAAGGAGTGACCACACTGTGAGTCTCTGCAACTTCAGTCCTACGGCACAGTCCAAATGTCAGTGCTTAGTGCAAATCCTCCTTTTGGCAGCTCTGACCTTAGTTTGGATGCACAACCCCCAAAAACCCCACATGCTGCTGGACCATGCCCAAGATTCCCAAGCCAAGGGGAGCTGGAGAGCTGGAAGTGCTTGTGTGCATGGACACAGATTTTGGGGTCAGTATCCCCCAGTCACGAGGAGTGTGGATGAGTACACAAGAGGGTTAGAGAGGATGTCCTGGGTCACAGCATCCAGACCCTGCTGTTGCAGGAAACTTCATGTCATTCTTTCCAATAATTCTTTGGGAAGGTGGTACAGCATTGCACTGGCTCCACTCTTCCCATCGTGACTTTTTTTCCTTTAAATTAATTTTTCTACCATACTACCTCAGTACTTACAGACACCCAGCTCGTTCATCTTTCCTCATGGAGCAACTTCATCAAAACGTGGCAGCAAGAATTCCCTTTATCTTCCCTCAATTATACATGGTCCTCTAGTTTTACACATTCGGAGGAAAATTATTTGCCATTGCTCCTGGAGTGGGTGGGGGCCCTGGTTTTTGTGGCTACAACTAAATCTCCTCCCTGGTTGCTTTGAGCTTATTACATTTAAGGTGCTTCATCCTTCTCAGCTCAGCAAGCACTGCTTAGAATAATGATGTACTCAGTTATGATCCGAGGAAAAATTAACTTCATGTTAAGCAACATGCCTGGATAATGTTTTATCACTAAGTTATCTATTTTAAAAACCCAAGAGAGGAGCCAAAAGAACTGGTGAGATGTTACCTTGGTGCTTTCCTCCATATCCTTGGAGTTGAGGAGTGCATGGTTGATCCTGAACACGATCCAGTCAAACAGGGCACTGTACAATGACTTGGCCATGGAATTCCGCACGGTCACAGCCTGAAACAGAAAAGAAAAAAAGGTGATTGGAAATGATTCCAGCTCTGCACTGAAATGGCTTTTGCTTCTCAAGCTCCCACATCCAATGTTTGTATTTGTCCCATGCCAAAGCTTTCGTCTGCTATTTTAATTTATGCCACGAATGCCAACAGTCCTGACAGCACCGGGAACTGGGTGTAATCCTAGGGCTGTGGGATGTCACCCTGACTTTGGCTTGGCTTCTTTCATGCATTCGAGTGGATGATACATGAAATCACACCACAAATCCCATCACTGGTGGTGAAAGGAAAGAAAATAAATACATACATTAAATATAAATATAATAAATTCACCAAGATCCTTGAAAGGTTTCCTGAGGGAGAAGGAAAGAGAAGTGTAGATATTGCCCAGGAGCGACAGCAAGCGATGTGAAACCATGGGCCAGGATGCAGAAGAGCATCAGCAGAAGAGCTGACACCAGCACCAGCAGAAGAGCTACAAAAGGGGAGGCTAAAAACCCCTCTAGTAAATCTGAGGGTTTCTGAAAACTTGAAGTTTTTCAGGTACCACCAGCGGGAGCTACAGATCACAGCAGGCAGGTTCAGTGCTCCTCCAGCAGCTCTCCCAGAGAGAGGAATACCAGTGCCAAGGAAGGGTCATCCCCACCATGGCTGGGATCAAAGAGATGCTGCTTGATGGGATGAAAACTGAGATCAAAGAAAGATCCCTGGGCTTTCGGACAGGCACCTACATAGAGACCCAGACAACAGGAATTCCTATTTAAAGGTTATCTTTGTTCTTGCTGCTTGGGATTCTTCCTTGGTTTTCAATTATCACCTTGAGTAGAGCTTTGGTATATATTAATCACCTAAAAACTTATGGTACCAGCCATGACTGCTACATTTTGGTTCGTTTTAGCTACTGCAGAAGAATAAAAAAGGGACCAGAAGATTCCCACATAATTATTCCAATCAAACCCTGAACTGTAACAAATCAGTGGTTTGCCACACATTGTCTTGAAATCCTTCTCACCAACACTCCCTTCGAGGAACATCATCTGAGTGGCCTCATGTCACTGACCCCAAGTGAAGGAATAAAGCTCACGTAGCATCATTTATCTTCCATCAGCTTATTCCTCCCTCTTTTTTCCTTGATTTTTGGACACAGCAGCATTTAGCGTGACCACAAGCCATTTTGCCAATGTTTTGCTCTTAAAACGCAATTAAGCACATGTTCTCACTTCCTCTCCCTGTCCAGCTGGAATAGGAGAAAGGATTAACACAGTCCATGCCAGGGGAGGTTTAGGCTGGATGCTAGGAAAAATTTATTCATGGAAAGGGTTGTCAGGCACTGGAACAGCTGCCCGTGGCAGGGGTGGAGTCCCCATCCCTGCAGGGATTTAACAGATGTGTGGATGTGGAACTTGGGGACATGGGCTAGAGGTGGCCTTAGGACTGCTGGGGGATGGTTGGACTGGATGGGCTCAGAGGGTTTTTCCCACCTGAACAATTCCATGGTTCTATGACTGAGGATGCTCACAGCCTCTGTACGCTGCTAACCATAACGTGGTGGCAATAAAAAGTGACATCACGAGGTAACTACAAAATATGGCCATAATTAGCAAGGAATTCCTCACCCAAAAAACAAGCAAAAACAAGTATGTGATGCAAAAAGGTGAGCAGCAGGACGGAGAGGATTTTGGTGTAGCTCAGACCAAAACAGCGCTTTTAAAGGGTGAGCTCTTGAAATGCCTGAGTTCTCCAACAAGGGCTGGAAAGCAGCCGGCATTTCAAACACAAAGAGCCCTAGTTCCCACTAACTGCTTTTTCTTCCCTTTACTGATGAAAAGGGTTTGGGGAGGGTTTTTTTGGCTGTTTTTATTAAAAGCAACACGGGTTGTTTGGAGGGGGGAGGTTGCTGTCTAATTGATTTTTTTTAATGTGCTCAAATGTGAGAGAATATTTCAGTGACAAATAGAATATTCAAGGCAAATTTTCTATCCCTATGCTTCATCTACACTTTTTTTGATTAAGCTGGAAGACAATTAGTGCCACTGTCACACCAGAAAAATCAGTCTCTGGGGAAAGACAAAGGCTGAGATCCAGGAATGCCTCTCACTACCCTAATGCTTTGTCCTGGCATAAACCAGCCCAATCAATTGCTCCAATGTGCAATTAAAAACAAACTCCATCTCTACTTAAAGCCAACAAGAACATCGTTATTTCTCCTACAGCATCATATACAGGTTTATCTTGCAATACTTTTCATTATCTTTTATTAGAGGCTAGAGGGATGTACAGGACTTCCCCCCTGAATGTCCCTGTTTTGTTCTTTTTCTCCAAAATAAACGAGGATATCATTAAGCCTGCATCACTCCAGTGCTGAGGAATGCTGGGAGTGTGACTGCCACGAGTGTCCTGAGAGGTCAGACTGGGAAGTTTCCCTGACACCAGCACTCCCAGCTTCCTCCAGAGTGTGCAGGGTGGGGGATCAACTACTGCTCTTATTCCCAGGGTGGTCTCTACATGGAAAGCTGGGAAGCCCAGGAAGAGGTGATTTCCTTGCTATGCTTGGGTCCCACACTCTGTGGCCCATATCCCAAAGCTACTTTTAGAAGTGATGGTTTAATCCCAAGAGCTGGTAGGAAACTCCTGGCAAAGCAACATACTGGGAAGACAGGGTGGAGCACTTTGTCTTCATCCATTTAAAAAATGCTTGCATTGAAATGAACCTGTTTTAAATAACTCAGAGTTTAGGGGGGGCCTTCCTTTGTTTGAATTTTTAAATTTCATCTCAATAAAATATTTACTTTTTAGAACAGATCTTCACTGACATCACATTTTAAATAAAGCCCCTCGCTATCCTAAACAGATTCCAAAACTACCCAATCTGAAGATCTGAATAATATCAGGGAAGATTATTTCTTTTCAAATTAAGAAGCTGCAGCAGAGCATTTAAAGTAAGATTTTATGCTTTATTTAATGAGAAATTATTTATTTCTGTACTGTTCTACATATCTTAAATGAATTCTAGTCTCTGAACTATATCCCATACATCACATACAACTTGTCTTCAGGTCAACACCTAAAGCTTTTGGTCTCTTCCACAGATCTCCTTATGTGACATTTAGGCAGATCTGGAACATGGTGATACTCATCAAACCATTTTTGTTTCCCTCACAAAGCAAAATAAAAATAGCTGCTGCAATGCCAAAACAAATCTCTGGGGATCAAAGGGAGAGGGACATGTTGCACCCACTCAAAAATATTGCTGATTCCAAACGGAGACAGATCAAACGTGCTTTGACCTGGCATGCAAGGAAATAAGCTACAGACAAGGTTTTAATCGATAGTTTCCTGCTTATCAAGCTAGAAAGGATCTATATATTATTTATTATATGCCAGAAAGTTCACTTGTCGGGTTGGCCAACTTTTGTTAAGATTCTGATGTAACATATTTGAGTTTTTTGTAAGATTTTATTGCCAAATTAATTGTTCTGAAAGTTGTCATGATCAGCATCAGATTCAGGCCACCTTAAAAATAGATAAACTTCTGGAAACATCTTCTGTTGAAAGGAACAAAGGGAAGACAGGCTTAAGAATTAAAATCTGCTTTTGAGTGCTTTGGAACAAGGACTTACAGTTCCAGCAGCAGCAGCCTGTGTTTTAGAGGCTGGAAAAGATGTAATCTTAGGAACCCAAATTTGCTCAAATTAAAAGTCTCTGTAAAACACATTTGTACACATTCAGGAGATTCTTAAGAAATGAGATTACAAAGTCACTAAATATATTTAAGCAAATCTGTCTGCTGCCATCCCACAGCACCCCCTGCTCCAGGCAGATCCATCACTCCTGCCCTTCTGCATTCAGCTGAGGGCTGAAATTTCAAGATGGAATTATTCAAAATATTTGCTGGCACCCAGAAAAACCAGGGAAGGCAAGAGGGTTAAAATCTCCACCAAGTTTAGTCATTGGAAACTACAAGAAAGACATTGTGGGGCTGGATCCAGAGATGGGAAGGGAGCTGGGAAAGGCTCTGGAGCACCAGGAGCAGCTGAGGGAGCTGGGGGGGCTCAGCGTGGACAAAAGGAGCTCAGGGGGGATCTTCTGCCTCTGAAAAACTCTGACAGGAGGGGACAGCCATGGGGGAAAGCCGGGCTCTGATCCCAGGGAATGAGGGACAGGACAAGAAGGAATGGCCTCAATCTGTGTCAGGGGAGGCTCAGGCTGGTGAGACACTGGCACAGGATGCGCAGGGAAATGGTGAAGTCTCCATCCCTGCAGGGATTTAAAAGCTGTGTGGATATGGCACTTGGGGACATGGATCAGTGGTGGCCTTGACAGTACTGGGGAATGGTGGGACTTGATGATCTTAGAGGTCTTTTCCAACCTAATTGATTCCATGATTCCAAGATGCTCAGCTAACTTTTTACAGACATTTTCACATGATTTTGCTGGAAGATCCCTCCACGTTCATTATTGGATTCAGTGTTTTTACTGCTGACTAACCTAACATGAACAAGAGCAGCAATAGCTCAATTTGAGCAATAAAACCTCCAATATTTATACATTTTTCAGACTAAGGAGAATAAACAAAGACCAGAGAACAGAGGATGGGTGAAAGCAAGAGCTGAAGCTCTTTGAAAGGCAAAGAGCAAAAATTGCAGCAATATCCCAGTGACTAAATGTCCCAGGGAGCAGAAAGGAAAGAGATCCCACTGAGTTGGACTTGATGATCCTTGTGGGCCTCTTTAATTCAGGACACTCTCTGAGGACAAAGCTATCAAGATGATGCTGGCAGCTCTGTGGTTTTAGTCACACCCTTCCATAGACATGAGAGACATTTTCTGGAGTGTGGACCCCAGTAGCCACAGTGAGATCCAGAGTGGGACTGAAATACAAGAGACAGACCCTCTTCTCAACGACTCCATCAAACCAACCCACACAAGGACATATCTGGAACAGCAACTGGCCCCTGGTGTTCAGCTTTAAGCATTTTTGACCCAAACAAATCCATGGATGAAGAGCTCTTGTAATCAATAAATACTTCCTCTAACATTTTGTTTCAAAAGAGTCAGGCTAAAATGAAGAACTGTTTCTGTTCAGGGCATTGCTTGACACAGACAATCAGAAAATCAGAAGACCAAACAAAGCAACTTTTGCATCACTTAAGAAAAGCAGGGTATTGGTGCACTGAGCAATTCCTAGTAAGAATCATTTCAAAGTGGCATTTACAAGACAGCTACAGGTCTCTAAAGACTTCAAACATCTCAGCTCATTGAGAGGTTTGTCCATCTTCCCTCATAACTAATGTGGAGAGCAGCATAGACTGAGCCAGGATGGAGGAAAAAGATAGTGGATGGATACCTGGGTTTGGGCAGCTCTTATGATCATCAAAACACAAGTTAATATGACACTTGCACAGCCATGTATATATTGGAGTTTGCCTAGGAGGGTTCTGAGCCTCACTCCATCACTGAAACCTCTGGAGTGCACCTGGCACCACATGCTCCTCTCTAGAAAAGCAAGACCAAAAAACCCAAACCCATTTTTATAGGAAAAGACCCCCTTTTTACACACTCACATTGGACATCACAATCTATTTTGGGTCACTGCTATGAAAAATGCACCTTAGGAAGGGCACAGAGCTCAGAGCTGGGGTTTAGACCCCAGTCCCTGAGCACAGACTCAGTTAATGAGAAGTGGATTTAAGTACAGCTGGAAAGTGAGTGAGTGTGAGCATCAGAACAACTGAAAGCCCTAATGAGGATTAAACACCCGTGGAGTTCATTAACTGTGACAACCCTTATCCCATCTCTCAGCATTATGCAGATCTAGGGAGCACCCATAAAGCTGTGCTGATAGACTCAGCTGGTCAACACAACATTATTGCACCTTCAACAATTCTGGCCAACATAACATTGTAAAATCCCAGTTTTCCACTGGTGAAACCACAGATGTGAGGGCAAGGTCAGTACACCCACTCCAGATTTTCTACAAGCTATGAGAACTAGAAAAGCTTATATTTAAATGACATTTTTCAAGCACTACTCTGGAAAATTCCTTGGCTCTAGAAGAGGAGACTTTTAAGAAGGCAGCCTGACTTGTTAGCCCCAAAGGTGCTTTGCTGTTTCAGTCCACAAGGCTTGCTGAATTGTTGTTCATGGTCCTTTTGACCTCCAGTTTTCCAGCATTTTCCCAGGAGACTGTGTGTGTGTATCCCACTATGGATACTACAGATGCTGTTTGTTCACACTGGATAAACACTTTGCCAGCACCAGCATTCCCTACCAATGCAGTACTCCCCCCCCCCCCCCCCCCAAAAATACAGTTTTGCAAGTAATAGTCCTTGTAATTTTCCCAAGAACCTGCAAGAGCTCCAAAAATTCATTTGTTAAAATAGGAGTGATGTTGATACAGCCATAGGAACTACCTAAGGATTCTTTCTGTCCTGGTGACCCCCAACTCTTCCAGAACATGAGAACACGTGTGTGGCTGTTTCCTGCACTCCAGGAGGAAAACAAGCAACACATTCCCCTTTCAGACTCTTATCAACAAATACTGACAAATTACAGTAATTCCAAGGTGATAAGAAATGTATCTTTCCAGGTGTGAAGTTTGCAGGATTTGGTGTAAAACATAAAGAATGTCTGTTCAATTACTTAAGTAAAGTTGGGCACCACAAAATACATTTTCTTCTGGTGGAGAGAAGAAACAGAGATTCCTCTTGTCTTCAGGAAATCAGATCTGAACACAGGAAGAGAAGAAACATCCCCTTTTCCCTTAGGGTCTTTGATGGGCTTCCTATAATTTCTATACAAGGATGAAAGGTTCTTCCAATGAAATATTTGGGACAAAAAAAAAAAAGTAGCAGTAGAATTCTTCCTCTTCAGAAATCCCTCCAAAAATCATATCTGGATATGTGGTTTTAGTGGCTCTATGGGAACTTAATTTGTTTGCTTTTCTTTTAATACATGGAATAAATTTTCAGCATGTTCTCTGATTAATCAACTGGTGCTCCTGCTCACAGGGATTTGGCACTAAATCCCATGAACCTGTTGACACTCTACTACAAAAATTATTTAGCGAGCTATTATCATACACAGGATTTGATTTTTATTATCATTTGATGTCTGGTTTGAAATCCTTATCAGTCATTCCCATTTTTCCCCCATTTATTCTCTAAGGTGAAATTTGGCCTCAAAATTACATTTGTACTTACTTGTAACACAAATGTCTTATTCCAGTATGACTCAGAGGAAAAAACCACATTTAAAAACCTCTGAATTTTACCCATGGTATTTACCTAGGATTTTCAGATGAAAATCTCCCTCCTTCAATCACTTCTGTGGGTTTGAATGAAGTATTTAATTTCCAAGTAGGGGGAAAATTAGGAAAAGAGTGTATGTGTTTTCTTATTTGCTTCAAAGTACCCATTCAACAAAATCATGCTGCATGCAAGCAAATGATTAAAGGGATCTGTTTCTATTCTAAAAAAAAATTAAATGTATACTTGCTTTTTTTGAAAAAATACATATATTAATATTGCATGGCCACTGTGAAGAGGGATAGGATTTATCCAAGATTAGAACAAGCAAACACAGGAGGAATTCAAGCTCTCCTACTGCACTTGATCTGATCACCTGAAGGGATCTAATGACCAGCAACAGAAGCCAAGCCCCCATTCTCAGTGAGCCTTGGATGTGCAGACAATTGAAAACAGCCCACATAGGCATCTCAGAGATGATAACCTACAGCAATCACTAATTAAGAGATTTTAAAAACCAAACTGAAAATACATTTTTATTTGAGTAGCACTTGGGGGTGCCAGATACTACTCATAGTGCTCATGTTGGAGGAGTAGCAACCACATGTACTAAAATACTATAAAAATCCAGTTTTTATCTCTGACACTGCTACTGCTCCATGAGGGCTGAAAAAACCCACATGGAAAGTGGCTGCAGCTTGGGTTTGTGTTTGTAGGGAGAGAACTGCTGAGGGTGCTTTGCTGGGTCTGACATTCCTGTGCTCAGATGGAGGAGAGATGAAGGAAGGAGAGGCGTAGCTGTGAAAGCTAAATTAGGGAAAGAGCAGAAAGCGAGGAGGATGGTGAGGAAGGAGAGCAGCACCACACACAAAACCTGCTGGAACAGCTACAGCTTGTCATCAAAACTGGGAGAACATTTCTGGGTTTGAAGGAAACAGATAGAAACCTCTCAGTTGCTGGAATCAGACAAGGACTAAATCCCTCTTCTGGTCCAAATGCAGGTTTGTGCCTCATTTTTAGAATCCCATCATGGTTTGGGTTGGAAGAAACCTTAAAGATCATCCAGTTCCACCCCCTCCCATGGGCAGGGACACATCCTGCTAGGCCAGGTTGCTCCAAGCCCCATCCATCCTGGCCTTGGACACTGCCAGGGATCCAGGGGCAGCCACAGCTGCTCTGGGCACCCTGTGCCAGGGCTCCACCAGCCTCACTGGGAGGAATTAATTCCCAATATCCCATCTAACCCTGCCCTCTGGCAGTGGAAGCCATTCCCTGTATCCTGTCCCTCCATCCCTTGTCCCCAGTCCCTCTCCAGCTCTCCTGGAGCCCCTTTAGGCCCTGGCAGGGGCTCTGAGGTTTCCCTGAAGCCTTCTCTTCTCCAGGGGAGCACCCCCAGCTCTCCCAGCCTGGCTCCAGAGCAGAGGGGCTCCAGCCCTCAGAGCAGCCCTGTGACCTCCTCTGGACTTGCTCCAGCAGTTCCACATCCTTCTGATGTTGGGGACCCCAGAGCTGGAGGCAGCTCTGCAAGTGAGGTTTCACGAGGGTGGAGTAGAGGGGAAGAATCTCCTCCCATGCCATGTGTCCTACTCTATCCATGGCCAGCAGGAGGAACACACTAATCCAGGATGAGAACATTGTGATATTAAAATATTTTAAATTCTTTTTAGAAATTAGAAAAAAAATAATTACTAGTGGCTTACAATTTCTTAGAGTTGCAAGTAAGCAAGTAGCTTTGACGGACTTCCTTGTCAACCTGATGATATGTTGACATTGGAAAATTGTCTCTCTGGATAATCTTATTGAACTGACTTGTCCCATCAGGATTTTTGGGACAGTGTTAGAAATCCCCTTAAAATGCCTCAGACTAATACAGACTGGCAGGTTGGAGAAGGATCTTTGTCCAAGGAAGGTGATTGTGAAGGTACCACTTGGCCCAAGGTGATCGTGGAAGGTACTGAGAAACTGGTACAAGAGGAGGGAGAGCACAAGAAGAAGTAGAAAAAAGGTGTAACATAAAATTTGAAACTAATACCTAAACCCCCTCTATGAATGTGAGAACTTTACACCTGATTAAGTGACAAAATCCTGAAGTTCCTTTGTGTTTGAGCGTTACACAGCATTGTATGGTAATGACATTACAGGCTATTTTTTCTCATTGGAAAATCCACCCATAAGGTCTGGAAAACATCACTGACACTTGCATCTCTTGGCTAAATCTCTTGTCCATTGGCAGGACAACCTGCTGCCTCCCTGTGATGCCGTGACACCTCCCATCTCCAGGGTGATAGTGGAAGGTTCCTGCCAGAATGTGGCAGCCAGCCAGGAGGGTGGGAGCCAGAGACAGTGCAAGGCTTCAGTGCTTTGTTGTTGTTTTTTAAAGTATTACCTTTGCAGGTACATTTATAGAACTAAAGGATAAAAATGAACCTTTATAGGAATGTTCAAACTACTTTTAAGCAAACTTTTCCTCTTTTTTGTTGTAATAAAAAATTTAAAAATGCATTTTTCATTCCTTTTCTTTCAATGATGACTGTCAAGATATTTTTCCTCCTCCTTAATTGTACATGAAAATCATTAATAAACCTCTTTTGCGGGCTAAGGCCAGAGTGGTGCATTGAAGATCTGAATTCTCTTAGGGAAATGACCCGGGAGAATGCCAGGATTTTAGTAAGATATTCAGATAAAATATGAGTGTGGAAAATGACATCATACTTCTCCTGCCTGAGCATGATATAACACTCCTGGATGCCAAGTCAGGGATTAAGCTCGAGTCTGATATCCTGCAAGAGTGCTCTCCTCTGGGTGTTAAGCCTCTGTTTTAAAAAAACCCTAATCCTGCTTGTCTCAGCCCATGCTCTGTGAGCCAAGGGGGAACCCCAAAGGATGCCCAGTTCATCCCAGATGCAGGACATGGATGTGGATAGAAACCAGATGTGTTGGGCCACAGTGGGGAAGGGAGTGGAATAGCAGGAAAGCACAGTTCCCTACACACACGGATGACTCAGGACTCACTCAATGGGCTGAATATAGTGGTAGATCCATTTTGGGTCATGAAAAGCTCAGTGTGAGCTGTCCGTGTTCTCTGGCAGCCCTGAGGGCTGATTCTCCAGTGTGGGCAGCAGGAAAGGAGGATTCTGTTCCCTGCCCTGCTCAGGTGAGACCCCACCTTCCAGCTCTGGGTCTACATCAGGAGGATGGGGAACTGCTGGAGCAAGTCCAGCAGAGGCCACAGAGATGCTCTGAGGGATGGAGCCCCTCTGCTCTGGAGCCTGGCTGGGATTGCTGGGAGACCAACCACTCCCATTTCCATCCCCATCCCAGGCCAGAGCCTGCCTGCTGTTTATTTTTAGAGATGATTTCAAGTCTTGTCTCTGATATTGTAACTTTGCAGCTGATGACTGAACAAGCTGCGGTTACACTTTTCAGAAACAGTCCCCAAGTACAGTCAGGAGCAAAGGAAACCAACACAAATCTTGTTAGAGATTTTCTCCAAATCCCAACTGCAGAGCCAGGCAGTTACGAGCATCTTCCTAAAAAGATTTCACTCAGAACCTTTGGATTTGGGCTCTGTGGTTAGAAAGTGTCATCTGTAACAAATCAAAACTAAAAAGAAAGGGAAAAAAACCACTCTCTTCCTGAAATTAAACCCTTCCAGAAAACAAGGCTGCAGTTCTCACATCTCCAAGAAGATGATGAAAGGAGACACGTGAGACATCCTTTAGGGAAAGGTGCTCACACAGAGCCATCCTGAGCCCACCACAGAGCTACAGGAGAACGCAGCTCCCAGGCAGCCAAGTCTGAAGGGTCCACTGATGACAAAATGTGTTTTCCTCCACCTTGGTGCATCCAGAGTCTGTTCTGCCAATGGCACAAACTGAGCTCTCATTCCACCTGTTTTCACAGTGAAACCAGTACAAAAACCGATTAATAAATTACTTTGTGGCATGAGAAGCTGTGTGACTTGATGTGAGGAGGCCACATTTAGGGAAATTTCCTCAGCATTTACAGGCACAACGTACCAGGATCCTCAACAAGGTGTCCAGTTGATGACCAAAAACAGCCCTTGAGCCTTTAAAAGCCAAATTCTGCCTTTAGATTGGTCCTTTCCAAGCAGAGGGCAAGTGTAGACAAACTTGTTCTGCCAGTGCACCGTCATCATCATTCCAGGTTATTTTTACCTTTTTTTTTTTGGCAAGGTTCCTCAAAGAGAAGTTATTTCTCATCACACCTCAGCTGTTAATGCTCTAGAGGCAAAGTTTATGCAACAGACCCTAGCCAGCTACAGAACTTCTACAACTACTCCTCCTCCTTCAGCCACTGACCAACAGCCCTGGGCTGAGGAAAAAAATCAACCTGAATTTATTCAGATTTGGTTTACACAGGAAAAATCCATATTCCAAACAACTGTGGCAAAACAACATCCCTTGTTGGAAGAGCTGCCTAACTGACCCAGGAACAGTTTGCATTCCTTGAAAACTTGTCACATGATTTTAGTAGAAATGTAACCAAGAAAGGTAACTAAAATAACTCTGTGACATTAAAGCATCTTTTGAGTAATCAGATGTAATTAAAAGAATCCTTAAAAGAGTTGAGGATGGATTTGATTTGAAAGGGCAGCTGGAGTGGGCTATAGGCAGAGCAGTCCATGGAAAGTCAGCATTTCCCTTCCTAAAGTCCTGATCCTGGACTTTGTTCAGGAATTTTGGAATCCCGATGTCTTCCTTGTATTCCCAGACATCAGTGCCAAATGAATAGCAGGAGCACAGTTAACACACAGGAATTTCCATGGTGGCATGGAGCAGGAGAGTGACTGCAGCAGCTTTTGCACATGAGGATGTGCATTTCCAAGGGAACAGAGAGAAACCTCACCCCACAAATGGGTATCTTTTGAAGTTCTACCCTGCCAGCTTGCCCTCATGTCCTGAAGCAGAGACACTTGCTTGGCTCTTAAAAGCTTTGTGTGGTTTCAGTTTTATTCCATTAATATTTTTCTGTGGATTCTGAATCCACACATCAACAGAGCAGCTCTTCAAAGGGCCTCTGCTGAGCTCCTCACGTTAATAACCCGTGATGACAACGAGTCTCCTCAGCTAATGGGTTTTGGGATAAGTGGGTGCTTCCAGCAGTTCTGCTGCTTTCTATTCCTTTAAGTGTCCCTGTCCTTTTACCTCAAGACTGAGAATTTTCATTTCTTCATGCTATTAATTATTTTGTCTTCTTCCCGCTTTCTCTCCTTGAATATTTTCGGGCTCGCGATTAATTGCAACTATGATATTTTCCTTTTTTTTTTTTTTTTTTAATATCTTAGGTAATGTTCTGCCATTTGGCCCTGGAACTCAATTTCTTCTCCCTTTTAATGGGCTGAAAAAGGCATCAGCCAGTCCCACTACAAGGATATAGAGCATGAAACATCACTCAGCTCTTTGCTGGAATGAAATACTTTTTCGACTCATTACAGTTCACAAGGCTTCTCTAACTTGTGTCTCTGCCAATTAACTGTTACTGGGCTCAAAATTAAGTGTTTGTGCTGCAAATGAAATGTTCTCCCCAGTTTAAAGTCCTTAACACAGCAAAGTTTATCATCCCAAATAACCATCCTGTGACGGTCGTTCCAAGTGTCTTGTATTCCTCAGCAAAAATTCATCCCAGGTGAAGAAGGTCCAGGTAAAGTGACACTTGACGATGTGAAAAAATAAAATCTAATGGTAGAAGATGTGCCTGGCCCACCACTCCTGGGCAAAGGTTCTCTCTTCTTCTCACAAAGGACACAAATCCAACTCTCCTCCCACTCCAAGAAGCCTCTCTGGCTCTGCTCAGCCAGCACAAACCCAGAGAAAATGAACATGAGAGGATGGAAGGAAAATGGTATCAAAGCTGTGGAGACCCCAGTGAATGTTTCCAGAAGATCTGGACTTTCCTCTCCTGCTTTGTTGTCACCCAAAATACAAGTTTCAATGCTTGTCACCCCCTGCCTAGTCCTGCACGTCTCAGATTGTCAGGAGCCTGAATATTTTGGTTTGTAAATCTGACCTGAATTGCATCACTGCTTTTCTAACTAATTATGAGCTGATTTCACACAGACTTACAGCTATTCCTATTTATGCAGAATAAAAAGCATTTCACAGATTTAATTGCAATTTGGGTGCTCTGGACACAGTCATAGAACAATCCCATGGTGACCTTCCACAGCCATGTAACAACAGCATGGAGCACCCAGCTGCCAAAGAGCATCTGGCCTTTAGAACAAAGACATGATCATGGAATGCCAGGCAGGTTTGAGTTAGGAGGAACCTACCAGGTCATCCAGTTCCACTCCCTGCCATGGGCAGAGACACCTTCCCCTAGGCCAGGTTGTTCCAAGCCCCATCTAACCTGGCCCTGGACACTTCCAGAGATGAGACAGCCACAACTTCTCTGGGCACCCTGTGCCAGGGCCTCACCAGCCTCACAGCCAAGAATTCCTTCCCAATATCCCATCTGACCCTGACCTCTGGCAGTGGGAAGCCATTCCCTGTGTCCTGTCCCTCCAGGTCCTTGTCCCCAGTCCCTCTCCAGCTCTCCTGGAGCCCCTTTAGGCCCTGGCAGGGGCTCTGAGGTTTCCCTGGAGCCTTCTCTTCTCCAGGTGAACACTCCTAGCTCCCCCAGTCTGGCTCCAGAGCAGAGGGGCTCCAGCCCTTGGAGCTTCTCCATGGCCCCTTCTGGACTTTATCCAGCAGCTCCACATTCTTCTGACATTGGGGAGCTCAGGGCTGAGGTAGCTCTGCAGGTGAGGTCTCACAAGAGCAGGGCAGAGGGTCAGAACCACCCCTCTCCCTGCTGCCCAGGCTAGGGGGGAGTTCAGGGCTGCTGGCCCAACATCTGTCCCCCAACAGCTGCTTGCACTGCCTTGCTGGAGGTATAACTCAATCCCTTTCAGTTCCCCTGAATTTTCAGACACTCGTTTTCCACTTATAATTCTGAACACATATTTGGTTAAATACAGGGCATGCTTATAGTGAGACCCATCACATCAAACAACCAGCTCCCAGCAGCTCTCCAGAATTAAACAAAGGCAAGAATCAGGTCAGTTGTTGACCAAGAAGTTGTCTCACATCTTTTATTTCCCTTCTGTTGCACAATTTCACATCAGATTTCTCCCAAAAGTGTGAATTAGCTTCCTAACCCTTAGGGTAGAATGTCCTTGATCACAAATGGCTTAAAATTATAAAGATTCGTTAAAATAACATCTATTAGCAAAGTCACTTGCTTAAGAAATACCAAACATATTGGTTAAATAAAGTTAATGAATTGAAAACAGAATGGAATTTTTTTTTCCTGGAGGAAAAAAACAGGACTCGCTAACAGATGTACTTACTTTGATAATGAGTTTTTTCTCATTGGGTGAAGACCAGGGAAAAATTGCAGAGACTGGTGAAAAACAGACAAGAAGGTGCTGGACACCAGCCTGATAAACAGAAGAGATGAGATGGAAACCAGGCAGGGATGCTTGCAGAGCTCAGCCACAGGCTTGTCTCCATGATGGAAAGGGGATGGAACCCCAACCAAGATGGATTTGAGAGAGTTAAATGAGAGGATGAATCAAGGCATACTCTAATGGCCTTAGAGACCTGCAGTGAGCAGAGATGGAAAAAACCTGAATTCCTTTCATTATTTAGATAGAAGCAGGAAGACAAATGTGGCTCAGGAGAGGAGGGCAGCTCCTCGCATGGATTAAGATGATACTCAGATTACAAACAGGATCAAGAGAAAGCTTTTTAAGAACCCTCAGGTTCTCCACAAAGATGTGACTGAAGTGCTCAGCTCCCTCATGTTTCCTACCAAACATCAGTCAAGTCACTTGATATTCAGTGCATCTTTTTTTTTCCTTTTGAATACCTGAATTGTGGCTTGTGAAGCTTTCCTACCTCAGTATAACTGCAAAAACGTACATAATAATATATTAAAAAAAAAAGCCCAGAGCCTGGAGTTGAAGGGCACTTTGGGAAGGACAACAGCAACCCACAGCATGTTACTTTGCTGTCATTAAAATCCAAAATCCCATTTTCCCCTTTTTCAGCTCTCTGCCTGCTGTATTTTACCTTATCAAGGAGAAGATGGCTGTGGCTGCAGAGACGCCCAATGCTCAAGACAGATCTGAATCAAAATAGTCCAATCACCACTACTACCCCTGATGGTTCCACTGCTCCCAGACTCTTTTCCAAGAGTCCTTCCCATTGCTAAATGAAGTGGAATTCTCCAGCTCGCTGTTACCAAACACTGCACTGTGATTTCTCTGGAAATCCATAAAGTGCTGCTGGCTCCATTAATGCACCATCTTGCTCCTGATAAAGTCTTTGGCAGCTGTTTTGGACAACAGCCCAAGACCTCAGCACACAAGTGCAGCCTTTCATGTCTGTGAGGCCTTTTTCCTAAGTTTATCAATGGCCTAAAGCTTCTAAACCTTTGTGCTCTCCCAAACTGCACAGTCATTTCAAACACTACATTAAAACAACATCCAGTGCTATAAAAGGAAAAATAGATGGTTCCAGGAGGCAGCTCCATGGCAGATGAGCCAGTGTGGCTCAGGAGATAAGAGGCAGCTGCCAGAGATGAATATAAGCATTATTTATGAATGAGGTGTTGTTGATTGCCAGAGGTGCTGGAGGTGCAGTCAGAGAGGTGGCAGCTCCCCTGCAGGGTCTCAAGTCAGGCCCATGTCTGCCATCAGTGCCACAGCCTTGAGAGAAAAAACAAAGTAGTCTTGATTTTTCCCTGCAAAACCAGATCTCCCCTTGACTGCCCCCTCCTTAATTTCAGAAAGAGCTGTAGCTCCAGTGACACGGGGATGTACTCAAATGTTAATACCATGGTCAGACACAACCTCTAAACAATAGACCATGAGTTACTGAACAATGAGAAGAGCTGATGGCAGGTTATGCTTTGTAGACTCTTCCTGAAAAACCACATGCTCATCCTATAATCCCTGTAACATCTCAAGGACAGGCACTGACTATACACCATGAATCCCATCCTGGTTTGGCTCACAACTATTTATTTGCTCCTATCTATGGCCCTGCTTGAGCAGGAGCTGCTGCCACACATCTTGAACACTCCTTGCTAAAATAAAGTAAAATGAAATCTCTTTGCTGAGAAGAACTTGCTCAGCTGAAGACAATGGCACCAGCAACTGCTGGCACCCAGCAGGCACCAATTTTAATTGCTGGAACCCCACCTCCTCACTGGACTTCAGTGTCACATTTAACCTGTTACCTGATCTACATCAAAGACTGAGCTGGGAGGGACCTTAAAGTCATCTCATTCCACCCCCTCCTATGGGCAGTGGCACCTCCTACTAAGCCAGGTTGCTCCAAGCCCTGTCCAGCCTGGCCTTGGACACTTCCAGGGATCCAGGAGCAGCCACAGCTTCTCTGGAAAACCTGTGCCAGGGCCTCATAGGGAGGAATTCCTTTCCAATATCCCATCTAACCCTGCCCTCTTTCAGTTTGAAGACATCCTGTTACTCCATGCTCTTGAAAAACTCACTCTGGGGACTTCTTGTAGGTCCCCTTCAGGTGCTGGAATCCAGTCCTAGGATCCTCCAAGATCATTCATCAGAATAATTATATGTGGGCAAGAATCAAAAAGTCTTGACTTTATTAAAAGAAACATAGGGTCGACAAAGTCAATATTTCTGCTTAACTTTAAAATGGCAAATTATTCCTGAAGGAAAAGCCCAACTCAACTCCTGGGGCAAAGCCATCATGAGGCAGTCCTAAGAGAGGAAGTACAGTATGAATAAACAGAGAGGAGTTGCAGCTTCTCCTTCAACACTGCAGGCTTCCAACTGATGGGAGAATAGAAGGTTTCAGGGAAACCTCAGAGCCCCTTCCAGGGTCTAAAGGAGCTCCAGGAGAGCTGAACAGGGACTTGGGACAAGGACCTGGAGGGATAGAACAAGGGGGAATGTCTTCCCACCGCCACAGGGCAGTTAGATGGGATATTGGGAAGGAATTCTTGGCTGTGAGGCTGGTGAGGCCCTGGCACAGGGTGCCCAGAGAAGCTGTGGCTGCCCCTGGATCCCTGGAAGTGTCCAAGGCTGGACCATCCAGTGCTTGGCCTGGCCTAGTGTCACTGCTCATGGCAGGGGGTGCAATGAGATGAGCTTTAAGGTCCCTCCTAACTCAAACCCATCTGTGATTCCATGATGTCCATCCACAAGTTGTCCCCACTTTGCAGTACCTTCTACCCAAAACATGCCAGAATAAAAGATGCAGTTTTACCCAAATTACTGCAAAGATGAACAGAACCAGGACCAGTCAGTCTGGTATCAATTCATAACTGAAGGAGAATGTTTCAAGCGAGCTGCCAAGCTTTCAAACCACTGTTTCTGAAAAAAAGCCCCAAACCACAGGACTGTGTTTCCAATCAGTGCACAAGAAGAAGGCAGGAGCACACAGACAGCCAGGAATGTGACATCACTGCAAATCCAACAAAGGCAGTCTCTCCATGTGCAGCTCGGGAAAGGGGAAGAGAAAAGGCTTGGCTTGGAAAATAAAACTCCAGTCTCAGCTACAAAGTACCAAAGGGAAGGATCCCTTCAGGCCAACTCTGCCCATTCAAGACTATTGAGGGGGGGTGACAGTTGTCACAGCAGGACCCTGAGGGCACAGATCTTTCAGGAGCCAGGCTGGGATCATGGAATGATCACATTCACTTTCCATGAAAAGCATTTCTGAGTGGAGTTGTCATCTCCACATACTCCAACACTGATGAAAGGGATGGCAAATGTCAGCCCCTGTGTTGAGCACAGAAAGTGAAACATTCCAGAGTGGAGCAGATGCACATAGGAATCTCATCAAAGCTCAAAACCCATCCCAAACTTAAATCTCAAGCTTTTTACATGGAATCCCAGACTGTTTGAGCTGAAAGGGATCTTAAAGCTCATCTTGATCCATCCTCTACCATGGGCAAGCCCCATCCAACCTGGCCTTGGACATTTCCAGGGATGTAGCATCTACCACCTCTCTTGCAACCTGAAGACTGGTAGATCCAACCTGCTCCTCTTGATGGTGTAAAGAAGCAAGGACATGCCAATATGGCATTATGCAATCCTTTTTTTGAGAGCCTGTGGAGCAGAGTCTTTTCCAGACAAACTCCACTGAAACTTTCAGCGTACCAAGCCATGAAAAAGCCCACAGGCATCTGAAGAATAAAACAGCTGCTGTATCCATCAGGAAAGCAGCTGCCCGTGAGCTACAGAGGTCATGGTAGGAGAGCCATGTCTGAAAATCCTCAAACCCTCAATGGCTCCATCCATTGGAGCCAATTATAATGCTCCTTTGTTAAATACACAGGAATAACCAGCCTGATGATTCCCAAGAGTCCAGTGAGTCACGAGTGGGGATTATAAGACATCAGTGGTCTTTGTGAAGTCCCAAAATGTCAAATGAATCCCACTCTTCCTGATTCAGACAGATCTGAATTTAAATCACTCCTCCTACTCCCTGAGCCAGAAGAAGCAGGAGAAGGCTTCTTACCATGGGGAGGTTCAAGTTGGAGCATCTCAAATTCTGCTCTGTGAGCAGTGAACCTGCTTCTAGAGTGGGGTCACTTCTGGATAAAATTTGGTGGTCAAGATGCCGATTATGCAAGGAGGTGAACAAAAAGCATGTGAAGTGCTTATCTTAACACAATTCACAGCTTCTTCCAAAAGGATTTTATCATGGAGATCACATCAACCACTCCCTAAGGAGCCTTCCACTCCTTTGTCTTCTCTCACAGCCACCACACCCTGATTTTTCCTTTCTTCTACTGATGTTGGTGATAAACCTTTCTAAGGGGACACCTGAGATTTGGGAGCAGCCATATCACCAAAAACATTTGGGAAAGCACTTGAGAAACTCATGCTGAGCCACTCTAGTTCTAAAGAGGTTTCTTCCAACTCAACAGAAAGAGCATCAAGGTAAGACAGCTCCCAGCTGTGTCAATACACTACAGATGCTGGGCACCAGGTCAAGAGAGGGGATTTTGCCTACCTTGCTCAGGTGAGACCCCACCTGCAGAGCTGCCCCAGCCCTGGAGCCCAGCACAGGAAGGACCTGGAGCTGCTGGAGAGAGCCCAGAGGAGGCACCATGGTGATCAGAGGAAGGTAGCAGCTCCGGTTTGAGGAAAGGCTGAGAGAACTGAGAGTGTTCAGCCTGGAGAAGAGAAGGCTCCAGTGCCTAAACGGGTTCCCAGACAGCTGGAGAGGGACTTGGGACAAGGGTCTGGAGGGACAGGACAAGAGGGAATGGCTTCAAACTGACAGAGAGTAGGATTAGATGGGATACTGGGAAGAAATCGTTGGCTGTGAGGGTGGTGAGGCCCTGGCACAGATTGATCAGAGAAGCTGTGGCTGCCCCATCCCTGGAAGTGTCCAAGACCAGGCTGGATGGGACTTGGAGCACCCTGGTCCAGTGGCAGGTGTCCCTAACCACGGCAGGAGCTTGGAACAAGATCATCTTTAGGGCCCCTTCCAACTCAGCCCACTCTATGATACCATGACCCTAAAGACCCTCCAGCAGAAGGGTAGTTACAGATCAGTTCTAAACTTTTCTAGCCATTTTTTTTAATGTCTGTGCCTAAGATGAAAGAAAAAATTAGAAACACCACATTGATTAAACGTGCACCACAAAGACACAGTGAGAGCCCTTTCCTGCCCTTTGTTAGGGCACATTTCAGCTTCACACAAAGGCAACACTTCTAAAGATTAAACACATCCACAGAGTAGAAGAAAAGATACTTTTTTTTCTGCCCCG
This sequence comes from Sturnus vulgaris, assembly GCF_052056855.1. Classification (NCBI taxonomy): domain Eukaryota; kingdom Metazoa; phylum Chordata; class Aves; order Passeriformes; family Sturnidae; genus Sturnus; species Sturnus vulgaris. Next base: position 1,285,698 of record NC_142255.1, read on the forward strand.
TGGAAAAAGAAGTCAAAATATCTGCAGCTGACCCCAGTGACAACACTGTTTACTTATTTGTGACACAACAGGCTGCTCTTGAGATGCTACTCAAGGTGCTAAATTGTGTAAATTGTGTAAATTCTCACACAACCCTACAACAAGAGGGAATGGAGGGACCAAGCATGGTGTGATGCTCAGTGCTCCTAACCTGGGAGATACAAGATTAGAGGCAGAAATAGCCAAAACAAGTAGTTCAGCAGAACAGAACTTAGGTGCTTCGAAGAATATAAGAGGAAAAATTTGTTTCTCTTTACCAGCCACAGGATAGAATTCAGAATTCCTGAAAATCCCATTTAGATCCCATGTGACTACACAGGAGTCTGAGAGAAGCTGATGGAGTTGTGGCTGCTCCAAAGCATCACACAAGGGCCCAGGTGAGGGGTCTGAGGAAAAGCTATTGGGAATCTCCTATGGGGATCTGCAGCTCCTGCCATACAAGAACCGTCTCTAACACAGGCACTCAAGAAGGAAATAAAAATTTCCTGGAGTCTTGAGTCAGCACTGTGCTGTGGAATAAGTGCTCCAACTTAAGGAATGACACCTGGAGATGCACCCACATACACACCCAGAAATGCACAACTGTGCTTTGGACAACTCTCACACAGCCACAAGTCATTAAAGCACTTACCAACCATCAGAATAAAGTACAAACCTGCCTTCCAAGAATGGAATAGAAGAAAAGTCAATAATTTCCTAGATTAGGACACCCATTAGCTTCTCCTACATTATTCTGACATATATAAATAAAAACTGAAAGAAACCCTGAGTGTGCATCTCAAAGTATTGAAAACCATTCCAAGAGTTGCCTTTTAATAACAAACATCATGTACTGACCTCTGCCAATTTGTATGGTAAGATCAGCTTCTCTCCCACTGTCACTGTCTTTCTGGTCACCAGGGCCTCAAAAAGCATCTCTTCTTTCACCTAAAACAAAAGTACAGATGTTGATTATTCTAGTGATCTTTTTTTATTTAAAATCCAGTTAAAAAATGCTAACACGTAAAGGTAACAAAATTAAAATTCAGCGGAAACACATTTAAATTTCAAAATTTAATTAAGAAATATTAAACCCTTTTGCCAGCCCTTGCAGAGTTAAGTTCAATGGGTAAAAACATGCCATTGGGAGGAGCCAACTCAGCACATAAATCCAGCATAGAAACCTAACACCAGGATATTCAAAGGAACCTGATTTTCTGCATTCAGGCATCCCAGTTGTAGCAATTTCCCACTGGTTTCCTTATTTCCAGTGCACCTCCTCCCTCCCACACTTTCTCTTGGCAAAATAAGTCAACTTTCTAGGGTTGTAAGGATGAAATCATACAAATTACTCCAGAATAAGCCAGGCAGTGTCGTCAGTTTGAGATATCCAAGTGGAGGAGGGGTTTTGTTCCTGCTTTTAAGGGTGAGGAGGAGTCAGAAGGAGGAAAAAATCCTTGGAAAAGCACCTGATATTTACTCTGCTATTAGCAGTGGATGTTTACTCCCTAAGCCCCAGTTCCTGGTGAGGTGACAGTTTCTAATCAGCCCTTACAGGTTTGCAGAACAAAACTCATATTGTTCAGATTCCTTTGTTGTGTAGACACAGACACCGCGGCAAAGAGGGAAACGGTGCTGACAAATTAAGTGGTACCTGCAACGGTTGGGGAAAGCCACTTTCCCAATTAGTTTCAAGACTCTCTTTGAGGAATTCAGAAGGTGTCCTCTCTCCCAGAATACTCAGTTAGACCTAAAGGCTTTGAGTCATTGACTGATCTTCACTAAATTTCCAAGTCAAAACAGACATCACGAGTCTGGGTGAAAATCTTGGAGCCCAGAATTAATGGATGTGGATGATACAGAGAAGCTGCACTGAAGTCTCTGCAAACTGCTTATCCTACCTGAAGGAATCCATGCAGGCACCAGACCTCCTCTGGACATCTCTGCTCAAAATCCACATTCCTGAAGCCATCCAAGGCCATACTTTCATCACAGGGAAGCCATTTATGATTTGACATGGAAAATGTGAAATGCAGAGGTTTAACAGTTGGACTCAGCCATCTTAGAGGTCTTTTCCAACCAAAACAATTCTATGTATGTACTTTGACTTCAGGCTTTAATCCAGGAATTAGTATGAAGAGGAAATGCAAACAAGACAGGGGAAGATCAGGAATCTTACAAACCATAGCAATAATGATGCCCTTCTGTACAACAATCTCCTTCTGCCAAAACTATTATCATGGGAGTCTCCCTGATAAAACCCAGGAGTTTTTATGTAACTGATTGTTCCTGCAACAAGAATTTGTCACTGTTGAAATCACAATACATTAAGTCACCTGCATATGACTGTCACCTGCCAGCAAGGTGTCTATCACTGGAAATGACATTTGAAGGTTCATTTCTTTAATGCTCAGCACTACTCAGGAGCCCTCAGTGCCTACAATTCAATTTTACCTTTCAAAATCAAGCAAGGAAAAAAATAATCTCCCGATTCATCCAGAGATCCACAGCATGATTTCACATTTAGTTTCTATTCCTCTACATTCACCAAAATATGTGATTTTGTAATTTTCAGCTCTGTGGCCGCTTTTCCAGCAGCTCTCGACTGCAGGACCATTGGCTGCTCTCCCTCAGCTGTACAACTTGGAACAAAGTGAGTTTCACACCATCCATTATCCCACTTCAGGGATGCTGCAAACCCACAGCCAGCACTCCAGCTTTTTTTAATTACCCAAGGCAACAAGGCAGAGGGGTGTCAGATGGTTCCTAATCAAAACAGTCCAAAGAAATATTCCTCAACAACATAAACACTTCCAGGTCCCAGATTTGTCAGCAAACACAGGGATTTTAAGCAATTTAAACAACTACCCATGCCATCCCCCACCATCCCCATCTCATGGTCACTCCAGTTCTTTCTCCTCCTGCTCTCTGCATGGAGGGAACCTGTGGATGTGCATCCTTCATCTCCTGACCCAGGGAGATCCCATTGAATCATCTTATTGCACAAAAACATCCTTGGCAAGGATGGGAATCCCTGCATCTCCCCAGGCCCCTGCCTGCAGGTACCACCCAGTGGAGCTCGATCCCGATTCCTTCACTGCCTCTGATGAACACCAGGGGTGCAACCAAATCGTCCTAATCTGCATTCAAGGTCACAGTGTGAAAGTGGCTGACTCCTGGTGCCAGGGAGGAGCCAGTGGAGCTTTCTAACGACAAACTCAGCACGTGTTGAGGACATGGAGATACTTGCAGCTTCCCCACATCCTATACTTCCTCCTCCAGTAAGTGTAAAACACTAAAATAGGGACACCCATTGGTGCAGAGTAGCAAAGAGGAGAACACCACTTATTGTTTTACTTTGTACCCTAGGAGTTTCACTCTTGCATCACATTTCAGGGAATTTTGCTTCCTGGTGCTAAAGGGCATGGCCTGCTCTCTCTCTTAAACACGGCCTGCAGGAGTTTAGATCTTAATTACAGGGACAAAATGCAGATTTAAGACCTCGTTGCCACAAGTGGGCCCAGAGAGGGCTGGAGGCCTCAAGCTCCATGAGTCAGAGAGGGATGAATGGCAGTGCCACAGCTGGGAGCAGCAGTGGGGCATGGCAGGAACAGGGAGCCAGCAAGGACTGGGCTGGAGCCAAGGCAGGCATTGCTCCACCAGTAATTCTGGGCTGTTATGTTGGAGCAGCTGAAGAAAAAGGAACCATTTCCAGCTGGAGAGCAAGAAAACATCAGGTTTTGTCTCTCCTTCCATATTTGAGAAAGGGATCTCAGTGCCGAGTGCTCGCTCTAAAGATGCCTTGTGTGGAGTAACAGAAAATAAATTCAGATTTCTATCAGCTGTTCTTGTAAAAGAGCTGAATCTTTTCCTCAGACTTTCTTTCAAATAACCAGAGAGTTAGAAAGGATGTGAGGGAATGGCTGGAGGTGTGTTAGGGAGGTTTAGGTTGGATATTGTGACAAGGTTCTTCCCCAGAGGGTGGTGGGGCACTGAACAGGCTCCCCAGGGAATGGTCACAGCCCCAAGGCTGCCACAGCTCAGGGAGTGTTTGGACGATGCTCTCAGGCACAGGGTGGGATTGTTGGAGTGTTCATGGGATTGTTGTGCAGGACCTGTGTCTGTGAAGGACCTGGAGTTGCACTCAATGGTATTTGTGGATCCCTTCCTACTCAGCATATTCTGTGATTCTCTGAAGTTTTTTTACTCTAATTCTGGCTCAAAGTTTTTCACCTGATGATGACATCCCTACTCATTCCAGGGATGTTGGACCAGATGAACTTTGGAGGTCACTTCCAACCCCACTCATTCTGTGATTCTACAAAACATCATCTGGAAAAGAGATCCAAAAGAAAAAACTGGAAGCAAGCACTGTCTGCTTCATAATCCTCACCCCCTCCCCAATTAATTTCCAAGACATTTATCACAGGAGCCCCTCTGGGAAGCTGAAGGCCATTATTTTAGTGGAAGAGGAACTTGAGCACATAAATCTCCTGCAGAGGCCAGCTTTAGCTCCAAACACAAATGTACACTGGGAGATCTGGCAAAACTAATTTGGGACACTTGATAACTTGTGTTTACCTGTATTTTCATTGAGGTTAGGTAACCTAAACCTAAAAGCTGAATACAAAACTGCTCCACTGAGCAAAGACAGAATTTATCTCCTTCCTCAATGCTTCATCCATGGAAATAATTTACCATTTTAGTAAAATTAAATTAAAATGTTCCTACTGTTCCAACGGAAAACAAAAAGTCCTTTAAGGTCAACCAGATAATCTCTAATATATTATTTTTGCTAATAAGCCCACAAATGAGCTTTTTCAAGTTTTTTCCCCAGAAATACAAAGGTTTTACCCAGTTTAGCACAACTCTCTATGATTTCTGCCCAGGCCCTGGGATATTTGCAGAGCTTGCACAGGACTCCACGTCTGCTTGATTAATCAGGCAGCCTTGACATCACTCCCCAGCACAGCATTTCAGCAGAGTTTAAACAAAGGCCCTGAAAAACCTGCCAAAAGCATCACATAATCCACACGCTATGTCTATTCCTGAAAAAAAAAAAAATGGAATCGGGGTTTTATTGTAAATGAAACAATGATCTGCAGAGTCTGGCCAAAATCCTATACTGCAGTTTCCATAAATGCTGCCCTGGATGGTTTAATAAAGCAAAAACATATTGGATGGGGTTGTTGATAGCTAAGGAAAAGCAAATCCATTGCACATCATCATCTCCTTCCAGATTCCTTCAAAAAAATCTCTGTATTAGCTTCAACTTATAGGGACACAAATCTCATTACACAGAGGGAGGATAGCTGTGCAGTGGTGTTGCATTAACTGCTGCATCAGGGAAATCTCCCCAGTTATCATCAGAGGTTCCAAACCAAGCAGCTCACGAGAATTTGGGCCAGATTCCCCTTTGAAGTGGGAGAAGACCCTAATTAAAGACCCTAATTAAATTTTTAATTTCAGGCAGGCTGGTGGTTCCCCTCCTGACCTTGGAGGCTACATCCCCATGGGAGCCATGCTGGAGCACCTCTGCATCCCCTCTTGGCTGCTCTCAGAGATGACCAACACAGCTCCAGTTGGATTTTTTCCTCCCCTTTTCCATGTCAAATCCTTGACTAAACAAATCCAATGAGTCATTTGAGTGTAAAGATCCAAAAGTTCCCCCAAGATAAGGAAGTATCAGATTACAGATTCTTCCATGCCTTTGCTGTTTGCCCCACCAAACATCCGGTGACCACAGGAAAGGAAGTTCAACTCTTTGTCAACTCATATTACTTTTATTCTGAGATGATTTTTCAGTTATTAACATCTAATGCCAAGATCTGGAGAGGGGATTAACAACTTCTTCAAACCAATTCATAATTTTAGCAACAATGGGAAAAGCAAAACTGTTCAGTGACCAGGAAAAAAAAGAATGTAATAAAAATAATTACCCAAATGAATCTAAGTACAAAGTGTTAAATGGTTTAACCAGTATTTTAGGTCTCTGGCTGAATAGAACTCATTGTACTTAATGGGGAGAGTTGTAAGTAGCCAACTAATGAATAAAGAGTGGTGGCTGCTCTTTGTAATGATGTTTCATCTGTTTGAACCCTTTGGTTCTTCCTTTGGGTCAAATTTGAATAAGCAGCAGCGTCTGTTGAGGTCTGCAAAGAGAAACGTGGCATTTTGTAAAGGGAAATCAAGTGTGAAAATGAGATTATTTCCTTTATTTCAGCTGATTTCAGTGGGTCTGTTGAAAGGTTTACACTTGGATGCAGCAAATACTTCCAATGGATCAATTATCATCTAAATGCAACTTAAGGGACAAACTTAACCAAACCCAGCGATGCATTTCATCAGATCCCACCTCAATGCAGCAAACATTGTCCCAATCCAATTAACAAGCATTTTATGTTCTAGATGGTCATTTAACTTGCAAAAGTAATTACCAAGATTAATAGAAATCTATCCATTTGCTCAGCTACATCAGATCCTAGTGGTTTGGTTGTTCTGGTTTTTTTTTTCAAATGGTAAAAAATAAATATACTTATTTATTTTTACATCTTGTTGACACTACTTGGGGGTGCCATTCCAGCCCACGGCATTAAGGCACTGATGGATTGACATGGCTCAGCCAATGCCTCATTTCACATAATCATGTGTAAAAACCACCCCATGACCTCCCCACGTGCAAATGTTGCAAAAGGGTTTGTTTGCAAAGGCAAAGACCCAAAGCCTGGAACTTTTTCAGATCTCTAAGTCGCTCTCTTACTCAAAACTTTAAAAAAACCAACAATTACTTAACTGACTTGGCCACATTTAACAGGGTAAAATCAACAACATTCTCCTCCCCACTCATATTTTCCTTCTGTTTATTTTTGCGATCTCCCAAGGCTAAGATGCAAAGAGCATCCAGCTGCTCAGACCATATTTTACAGAAGCTTTCCCCTCCCTAAATTCAAAGCATTAATGAAGTGCTATGAAAATCCCTGAGAGCCAATTCCCAAGCTAGGTAGGGAGAAAACACAACAGTTATTCAATGGAATGAATGGGAAGAGCACCACGTGTACACAAAGGGACAAATTGCCTTCTGATTTGACCATAAAATCAGCACAAATTCACCTTCCAGACCACTTAGGGAGTACAAAAGAGTAAAGGTAATTGTTGATAAATAAAAGATAATCAACTGCAAGAAAAACATTTCAGTTGTAAGAGGTTTAGAGCATTTCAAGTGAAGTGAGATAGCAATGGGAGCTTCTGGCCACCTCAATCCATGCCAGGAGGTTTTTGAGTTTAGCTCTTGAAGGCTGAAGGCCAGCAGGACAAGTTGGCTCATTCAAGACTTTTCATAATTTCATAACTTCATAACTTGCTTGGGCTGACAGAGCAGATCTCCTAAGAACTTATTCAATGCTTTTGCACTGATTTAGAGGGCTGGACATGGCCTGGGCCAGCTGGGCAGAGACCTACAAAGCCTTCCCAAGGGACATCAGCACAGCAGTGGCTCACAGAGGCCAAGGTATCAGGTCCTAAACAGCAGACAATCAACAGAGGCACCAGAGAACTCCATAGCAGGCCCATAAATAAGGACTAGAGGGATAAGAGGGGCCTCCAGCATCTCAAACCCAACCCTTGTGGAATCTGGCAGGTAATAACAGACAAAAAACACCGTGAGGGAGCTCAGCACCTCCTACAGCCTGCATGAAACCAAAACTTAGGGCTATGGTTGTACAACTGCTCAAGTTCCTCAGACAGACTTTGGAACAGATTTGAGAGCACCAGCTGATGGCTGGCAATCAAAGACACTGCTGTGTTGGACAGCAGGTTTGCTTTGCATCTAGACCCTGCAACCTTTCACATTTAATGACAGAAACAGGATTTTCAGTCAATGAAATCTGAAGCTGAAGAGCAGGGCCAAAAACCCTACACTAAAAACCTCTTAAAGAAAGTTACTGTATCTTTTCCCTGGCAAACACTAACAGCCCATAAGAATGGAAACACACAAGAACTCACTCTTTGGTCAAACTGGAAATAAACTGTTCAGGGTGAAAGTTTCAGGAGGGAAAGCAGAGCCTTACCTCCAGCAGCTCGGACACAACAGGAAGTATTTCAGGGTTACAGATGTCGATGGAGTCATCTCTGTACGTTTTCTTCTTGTAGCGGATGTTCCCCAGGTGCAGGATGGCCGACAGCAGAGAGAAAATCCTAAACAGAGAGAATCCTTCTTCACTCGGTTTTTCATACATTGAACAAAGAAGCAAATTTCACCCCCAAGAGCCATGTCTCTCTTTGGCTCATTCTTCTAATTTTCAATCCAAAGCATTCACTTTGCCTCATGTCAAAAAGATTTTCATTTAGTCAAGTATCAAACTTGCATCTGTGCATGTTCCTTGAAAATTCTTTAACACATCAAAACCACACTTACAAAATTACACCTCATGTTGTAAGAAAAATAGAAATCTTCCAGTAAGCTTGATATCTAGATTAAATATTAATCATACAATTGCCTAAATTAAGGGATAGAGTGGGCAGGTGATCCCTCTTAGTCCCCTGGGACACGTGTTTTTGTCACTTTTTGGATCTAGTCCCAGCCAAGAACAAAAGACTGTACAAAACAGTATAAATGTTTTTATAATATCTAAGCAACTGAGGCAAAGAAAAGATGTTACACTTCAAGTAAATTTATCTAACCAATTTTTCTATTTTGGAGGGCATTTGGTCATTTTTAAGTTATCTCCCCTCCAAAAAAAATAGTCTCAGACACTCAAAGAATATCCTGAGTTGGAAGGGATCCACAAGGTTCATCAAGCCCAGCTCCTGAGCCATGGCTGACTTCAGCTATAAACCATGTTTGTCCCTATTTCTACACTTCCCTGGGAGCTAAAAATTATTAAACTCAAATGTGAGTCCTAGCTATGCCACCAGCTTTTCTGGACAATACACCTTCACCTCTCCAAGTCCTCCCTTATCTCCAAAACAAGGATACTGACTCCTTGTTGTGAATTTCAGGATGCAATTTTATAAAAATTGCTTTTCTCTGTTTCCACAAAGGTGAAACTCCATGTTGCTATAAAGAAATTACTTTTAAAAGTATAGTAATATTTAAAACATCCTTCCTATATCTCAGCTGAAGGTGCTTTCCTTATTTGTGCTGCAGTTGTATAATGCCAAGCAAAATAAATCTGCCTGTGTAGTGAAAAATCCACTTTATTTCTGACATGCAAAATTTACCAGGAGCAACTTGTGTGCCAAGAAAAATCATTGCACAGTAAATCAGAAGTGAGAATTTACTGCATCACCCGACCCTGCTCAGTCCTGACACTTTCTGATTGCTTTGCTCAGGCAATTAAACCCCTCAACAGGCTTTAGACAAACCTTGTCCTGAAACCTGATAAAGCAGCCTCTGACACAGAACATATTCACACAAGTCTGGATCCTTGAGTTTATCCACGTGCGTGGGGAAGATGGAGAAAAAGCAGTTTTAATTTCATAATTGATTCGTTCCAAGGGATAAAGGACGAGCTTCCAAAATTTCTCAGCTGTGTGAAAGTATCTTTGAGGCAATTTTTATGTCAAGTTCTTCCCAACCTACTCAAGCCTTTCAAGCTAAAAATCAACACAGGGGGGATTATTCTGTGGGTTTAGTTGGAAATAACCCTTATGAACCCTCTAATTCCATGGTGTCAGTGGTGCTGCAATCCAGCTAAAGTCCAGTTTTCAAACGAGCATGTCCAGTGAATTAGTGAAAAAGACCAGTTGGAAATGAGTTTACAGATCTAGAATTGCATGCAAAGGGTTAAGTTTGATGAGGGATAATGAGGGCTTCTGATTAAACCAAGCTCTGGATTCATGACATGCAGAGTGAGGCGTGATTATTCATGAACACTTGAGAAATACTTCAAGATGTCAACTTCTGCCAACGCTCCATGTGCATGAAGAGAATCATTAAGTACAGCAATGATCATGGAATCACAGAATGGTTTGGGTTGGAAGGGACCTTAAACTCATCTGGGTCTGTGGAGGGAGCAGAAAATACAGAAGAAAGTCTCCCTGCATCCTCAGAACAAGCCCCTTGGAAAACCATAGCTTAGAGATAAGAAATGGCTTGTGAAATGACGAATACAAAAGGAATTTAGCTTCCCCCCCTTGGTAGACCCTCTTATCTATCTTCAATATTAGTGGCTTATTCTCTTTTAGTATCAATAGGCCAGCTTTGAATGTAAAATCCCTCAGGGACTGGTTAGAAAGTAGAATTCCCTTGGTAATTGCTGCAAATTGTACAACCCTCAAAAGAGATAAAAACCCCTGTAAAACAATAGCCGTGGGTATATGCTAGATCAGATGCCTTCATAGAATAAACCATGGATTTGTGCCTTTCTGCATGTGCTGGTCTCTTCACCCCACTGGTCTGAGAGCTCATCATGAGCCAAAATTCCATCTGGGCAAGGCTGGGGAACGTGCTCTGTCACTGAGGGCTGCAGAAGCAGCCTCAGGGATCCCAAAGGGACCCCAAAAACCCCCAGCCAGTGCCATGGGTCCATCCTGCCAGGGGCAGGGACACCTCCCACTGATTGCTCCCAGCCCAGTCCAACCTGGCGTGGGCAGGGATGGGGCAGCCCCGGCGCCTCTGGACAATGTCCTGCCGGTGGAGGCGACATTAAGCAGGATAATCTCCAAGCTATTAACATGGCAAATAAACTCACTGTCTGCGTGTCTTGGGCAGGAACCCCACCATCTCCATGGCCAGCTGCAGCCGCTCAAAGTCGTGCTTCAGATCCTCCCCTTCCACGGAGAAACAATCCTGTGGGGTCAAACACACAGAGGAAGCACTGCCACAAATTCACACCAGATCAGGTCCAGACGGCCAAGTCAGCGCTTCATAAATATCACTGAGTGATCTCCAGGTCTTGTATCAGCAACATTTCCAACCTGGCACTGGAAATACAGCATTTTTGGCTAATATTTTGGCTAATACATCCTTGTTTCCCAGGTTTAAGCTCTAAGGAAAGAGGTGAGTCACCCCATTCCAACAGCACGGTGAGAGCTGGTCAGTGTGGGACACCTCATACACAAAAAGGATGGGAAATAACAACAAGATGAAAACTGTTCTGCATTTACAGGCAGCTTATTCCACATTCAGTCCTAAAACTAAAGAGGAAATTCAGTTTTTAGATAGAATTCAGGTAACTTCATGCAAATGATCAGTGCATTAAATCCTGTGTGGGAAAGGCAAAGCTTTAAATATATTTTTCAGTAACTTTATTTGAACTACCAAGAAGTAATTTCAAAATTGGGATAATTTGAAATCCAGGATGTTATATTTCTTGGAGGCTTGTGTGCCTGAACAGTTTGGTTTTTCCTTGCTATCAATCACTGATGTTCAGAAAAATCCAGTGACATTCCAGACCCAACCAAAGTTGTCCTGCACCAATATTTAGGGAACAGAAATGCTCTTTAAATGAATATACAAATCATTAATGCCAAATTTCTCCTGCTTTGGCTCACTGTAAGCCTCCCATGGATTATTTATTCTTCTCTCTGCCTTCCTAGCCTATATTTAATATTCTACCCATGCTGCCTATAAAAACTACCCATCTATGAATCAAAATTAGATTATTGTGTATCACACAATATTTCTTTAAACCTCAGAGTATTTTACTAACACTTAAATCAAGACTTTCTACAAGTAATTAGAGACTTTCAAAAACTTAATCCAAGTGTAAGTAAATATAAATACAAATTCTATAAAATTCTATTAAAAAATTATTAAAATAATAAAAATTAAAATTGTATCTGCAGTTGGAATGAATTAAACATAGTTTAATTTGATCATTTCATTTGATCAATAGCACATAGGTTATTTTGATCATTTCCTGAACATCATATTTATCATACAAGCAAATGTTCAAAACTTTTGCAAAAATAATTAGGAAAGTCTGCATTAAACTGGGTTAATGTAAATCATTGAAAAGCCACTTGTACTCACTGATAGTACAAAGAATTAATCATAAATACAGAATATACAGAATGAAGTTATTTTATAATATCAGCTTTGTGTTTTACAGCATTTAAAGCCTCACAACCATATCAACAAACTTCTTCATCCCACTCCATCATTACAGCCATAGTTATAATTAGAGTGGAAAACCCTTATTTAAGATATAGATTTATTTATATTATTTATATATTTAAATGTTGATATTATTATTTATTATATTGTTTATGTATTTAAAATATTTATTGCGACATAGGAGATTCCCACACAACTGCACTAGAAGCCAGAAAAATGCAATTGGACAAGAAAATCGAAATTTTTTTATCAATTGTCCTCAGGGACAAGTTAATGCTCCATGGGCAAAGTGAATTTGGAGCTGTTGAACAGTAAAACCATTTAAAACCATGCACAGCATCAATGAAGGCAGAGATTGAAATTCCAGGAGAAAATACCAGCCTGTTTTAGGAAACAGTCCTTGGAAAAGGGCATTTTCACCTTCCTTTAGGAGGTAACTGGAAATGACCCTGTTCCAGAACCATCCCAAGGAACACAACAAGGGCATCACCAAGAGCAGGGACATCACAGGCCCCAGCACTGATTATTCACAGCACAAAACCTTGTCCCTCCTAAGCTCCAGCCCCTGCACTTAAACTGAGAGCTCAGCAGAACTTCCCACCCTTGTTCTGGCAGGACAACAACACACCCACAAATCCTGCAAATTAGGCTGCGTTAAAGCTCTTTTTAAAGACACCAAGTGGTGCTTTTAGTGGCACTCCACATTCCAGGAGACATTTTCATTTTCTGGCATCATTCCTCCAAAATTAAGTCATGAGTCAACAGCAAAATACCCCGGACAGCTCCGAAGTGGCACAATCTACGCCGAAGGCAATTTAATTAATGATTTACATAACAATTGCCCGACTCATTAATCTGCATGGAAGGACTTTTAGCAAATTCTCTACTTAAAAGCAGATGCTGTCTGCAGTTGTCCAGCATGGCACCACTTCCTAATGGATGATAAATGAAGGATAATTATAAAATACAGGAGTGTCCTTGATATTAGAGCAGACAAGCATCACAAAGTCCATCCCCACAGACCTAACGTGCTGTTAATACCCTGCCAGAGCAATTAGTTTCCCAGCGAAAGTGAGTCCTCTGCTTCCTACAGTCACATCGAAGCAATCCATGGACTTCCATGGAAAATTTAAAGAGGATAAAACAGAGTTTCTTTATAAACTTGCTGTCTGCAGCAGGTTGAGTCCATGGGTATGGGGAGAAATCCAGGGCAGGCTTAAGAGTGAATCATCAACTGAAGCCAAGATGTGATTTACCAGGACTGACACAGAAAATGATAACAAATAAAATTATCCTAAATAAGTTAACAAATAAACAGCCAAATGGTAATGACACGTGGTTTTCTTGTGCAGAATAAGGACACAGACATGGCAGCCCACTGGCTGGCAGGGTGTTCTTGGTCGTGCCAGGAGAAGGTACTAAATTTTGGCGTTGTTTTTATTTTAATTCCTTCAGCAAATTGTCCCAACCCATTCCTAAAGCAATTAAGGGCTTTCCAACTTCTAAAGGGTATTAAGGTCTAGAACAGCACCTGCTCATCACTCCCTGCTCCTGCATGACCCCTAAGGATGCTGATGGATGAAGGATGCAATCCAATATTCAGTATTTTTAACCTTGTGAGGGCAATTCCCTCCTCCCCTCCTAAGGATTGGCAGGGAAATGTTGCTGTTAAGACACTTGTTTAGCCTGAGTGAATCCCAGCTCCTTCCCAGATCACCTCTTACTCTTCCAGATGAATCAGCAAGACTTTGGCAATCATCAAGCACATGGGAGAACTAGCAGGAAGGACAAGCAGCTGATGCCAAACATGCTCCCACATGCAGGACACACCCACGGGGAGCACCATGAGACACCCAGACACCCACAGGTGGCGTGGGAGGAGCGGGGAGGGGGGAGAAGCTTCACCATTCCCTTTTGTGGGGCGATCCATTTGGAAAGGATGATCATGTCAGCAGAAATATTTTAGGGGAAGGAATTGGTTTTGCACTCTGAACAATATCAGGATTTGATTTTCTCACAGATGGCTGGAGGGATATTTGTCTGTTTTTTCCTGGAAGCTGGAGAGCAGATACACCACTACAACCAGCATGAACTGATGCATCTCTTGGGGCTTCAAGACACTGATTTGCTGTTTTATTGGAATGGAATTTCAATTTTCACATTGCTGCCACATCACAATTTCCATTAATCATCACGTATTCCATCAGGAAGGAATGAAACCCCCCTTAGTTTTCTAAAACTGATGACTGTAGAGAGCACCATCTCCAACTGCTGAAGAAGCTTTCCAGATGGAAGGAACCATAAAAGGGCAAGGGAAAAAAATCTTTACTGTCACAAGCAACACCACTGCAGGGCAAAGGGTGGTTAATGGGTTAAACTTCATTGGATTTGGCTTTCTTTGTGTCCCTAAAACACTCAAGTGAGAGCAGCCCTGCAGCAGCAACACGGAAGAGGCAGGTTCTTGTACTGACCGGCTCCGAGTCATAGCAATAATCATCCCAGCTCTGTCTGAGGGGTTTCTTTGTCATCTGAAAGCAAGGCAGAGCGGGTTAAGTGGTGTTCCCACCCCAAATCACCTCGATGACCTGCTCCCTCACCAGGAAAATAATTGTTGTTATTCTGCAGAGTCATTCCCCAGTTTTATTTGTTTTAAGGGAAGATTTATGATGCTTTTGCATTCCTGGTGCTGGTTCCTGCTCACAGTGCATCAGCGAGGCCCTCTCAGCAATAATCCTAAAGGCTACTAAAACCTTTTCTTCTCTTACAGAGCTGGGGAAACCCTTGGTTTATCTGGAGCTGAAGAGCCACTGATGCCAAAATCCCACTGAAGAACAGATTTGGTTTGTTTCTGCTCTCGACCTCTGCTCCAGACAAACACAAGTACAGCAAAGTGAGATTCTCCAAGCAACACTCCAAAGCTTTTTAGGAAATTATGTCTTTTTCCAATCAGACAGAGATGGAGTTGAGAGAAGTCAAAGCATGTGTCAGTTCCCAATCCCAAGAGGGAGAGAGACTGCACTGGAGTTCCTGAGGAGCTGAAAATAACGATCTAAACCTGTAAATGATTTCAACATGGATGAAAGTTAACAAAAGGTACAGAAAACATTCCTTGAGCTGCAGGGTGTGCAGCACTGGGTGCACCTGCCACTGGGGGAAAGATGGAAAAGTCCCCCATACACAGGGGATACTTGGAGTAAATTTGCATTTAAAAATAAATTGAAATCTTTATTTTCAATCTGCTCCCTGAATTTACAGGGCAGATTTTGGGAAAATATCTGAATAGATTATTTCTCATCTGCAAAGCAAACTCCCCATTTCTTTTGCATAACAGAAGAGCTGAGGAACCTGGGAGGAGGAAAGTAAAGCCTAATTCAGGACTGAGTCACTCCTTCACTTCAGGGGCCTGGTTCAATATTTTATGGCTTCTCTATATGAATATTTAATTTTCAGTAAAGCAGTTCATGTCTGAGCTGGTTCTTTTTCCTTTTAAAAAGGCAGAGTCTTCTCCAGGACACACTTAAGAGACTGCAAATATTCAAGGGTCATTTTATATGCTTTCTCTTAAATATTTCCCAAGTTTCTTGTTCCATTTCTCTACCATCTCTTTTCCTTTTTCTCCTTATTTTTCTCTTCCTTTCTCCTGCAGGGCAGGGAAGAGCTGCTACTGCACTGTCAGATGGTTTTCATGTGAAACCATGCCCAGACCACATCTAAAGGCACTGTTTTTCCATAGCTGTCAGTGTTAAAACTCTAATCCTAATTATTAAAAAATTACTTTAAAACCTACCAAAAACTCAGAGTGTCCCTACTGTCCATACACTGTGTTCAGGGAAGTCCAGAGTCTGCTTCCCTGATTCACTGGACTGATCTTAGCAGCCTTCTCCTGCTTACTTGCCCCACAGCACCTTAATTAGAATAAAATAAACACTTCATCCTAAATCATAATATTCCTATTGGTTCCTCATACTATGTGCCATTAGATTTCTAATTTTCCTTTAAATACAAATGCTCTTAAACTGCTCTGTAAAAGAAAAGGACTGTACATTAAAAGCAATGTTTTCAACTAACAGAAAGTGACTGGATGGCCCAACAAAACCTGGGAATCCAACAAAAAATTCCATCTTGGCATCTTCCCCCTGCAGAAGTGTGGCACAGATGGTGCTGGAGATCACAGCACGTTCTCCAACCAGCACCTGAGGCACAGAGCCTCCAGTCCTTGGAGTGTTCCTCACGTGGGAGCAGCTCCCAGTCCTGTGATGGGTGTGTGGGAGTCGTTAATATACAGTGGATTTATTTGGGTGTTGATTGCCTGCTTTAAAAAATCTTTTAAAAGTCCCTGGTAATTGAGAGCTATTCCTTAGTGAAGTTATATTTTTGACAAGACTAAAGGCTATTTGGGTTGGACTGTGAGTCCAAGTTTCTCTCCACTTTAGGGGTTATATCACCCTTTATTGCTCCTCATGTTTCAGCACCAAGAAAATTGCAATTAGTTAAAATCAACATGTAACTTAACTCCTTTTCCACATATTCCTCCTCTTTTTGGTCTTTTTGAAGTCCCTTCTTGCAAGAGTCACTGAATAACTGCCTAAATACCTGAAGTAAATCAGTTTATTATAAAATTATCATCATGTAAACCAAGTTTATTTGGCTGTTGGTAACACCTCTCCATCACTAATTCCCAGATTTTCAATGGCTGCTGTGGTTTTAGTTATATTAGACTTGTTCTATTGTTAAAGTCAAAGGGTTGTGCTAAAAGCCAGCCAGAAGCTACAGAATTAGGACTTCCTCATGCAAGATGTTATATCCCAGTATGCCACATTTATCCCTTTTCTCCTGCTCAGGAGACAGATATTAATGAGTAAATGACATTCACGCAGAGAGCAGGAAATTCTGACTGTTTCTCCCTCCAGCAATCAAAAACTCAATATATTTAACATATCCCAGGTACAGAAAACACTGATTATTTTTTCCCTGAAACACTAACAGGTGTTCAGATTGCTAATGCAGAATTATTCTGATGGAAGACTTCCTATAAACCATTCAAACCAACTTTTACTGCTCCACACCTTAAAAAAAACCCACTTTTACTACTCCACATCTCTTCTTTATTAGCATTAAATATCAGCAGAAGAAAAGGCAAGACCACAGATTGTGTTCCTGTATAGTACTCCCACCTGGTTAAGGTAATGATATTCCTCTGGCTGCTTCAGGTGAAATGCTGATCTCTCCTCCTCACTTGCTCCTGCCAGGAGGTAATAAAATACATGGTAGTTCCTGGTGACAAATGAAAAACAAAAGCTGTTAGACTCAAAAATGAGCAGCAGCACTGAGCAGAGGCACTTGGAAAGCTCCCAACCTGATTTTCCAGCTCTCAAGCTCAGGTCTGACACTCTTTAGAGCTGGCCTGTACCTGCTGTGCAGGGATGGAACAGATATTTCAATTATGTCATGGAGAATGAAATCCCTCTTCTCCATCCAAGGACAGCCACTGCCCCAGAATCTACTTGAAGAATTTCTAGCTGGGATGATCGGGTTTTCCTTCAGAACCATGTGCAATGCCTACATACTTCACTGAATCTCATAATCATTTAGGCAAGAAAAGACCTCCCAGACCATCAAGTCGAACCTGTGCCAAAACCCCACCTCGTTCCCAGCCCAGAGCACTGAGTAGCACATTCAGGAATTCCTTGGACACCTCCAGGGATGGGGACTCCAAACATCCCTGGGCAGCCCCTTCCAATGCCTGGCCACGTTGTCCCAGAAGAAATTCCTCCAGTGTCCAACCTGACCCTTTCCTGGCACAGCTTGAAGCTGTTTCCCCTTGTCCTGTCCCTGTCCCCTGAGAGCAGAGGCCGACCCTCCCTGGCTCCTTTATTAGAGCCCAACCTCCTTTACCACAACATATTTCCTTGCAATGCAGAAATTATAATTTTTTATACCTTGTTACCATTAAAAAGGCAACAACTTTGCAGTTGCAGTTCCATGAGACACGACAAAAAAATCTTCATGAATTCAAAAACTCAAATTTTCAAAATACCTGAATAACAGTAATGCTAAACCCACCCCTAGGGACTCATCTGTTCTGCTTCCAGACAACTCTAGCACAGATTAACACCATTTCTTTCTAAAATTAAAACTGTGCTTTTATGTTGGATGTTTTCCAAGAGGATCCAAGTTTAATCATCTTGCAACACCCAAGAGGACATCTGTCAAGGCTGTAGATGCTCTTTCACTCCAGGAGTAGCCCTGGAGCATTCCAGAAAACTCACACATCTGTCTCCAAAGGGAAACACAGTCAGAAGTGCCAAGAGTTGAAAGACAACTAAAGGCGTCAAAATTACTTAAAAGTGGAATAATAATTACAGAGAGAGGAATATTCAACAAAGAATATGCACCAAATTAGGAGAAAATACTTCACATAAGTTCATTCTCTATATAATTTTGCCTTTCTAGAGACTCTTCTGAAGGCTTCAGTGAACTGCAAAGAAGAATGAAAATACCATGTTTCTCCCCTAAAATGACATATTAAGCAGTTCACAAGTTGCACAGGAATGAAGTGGTACATAATAATCTATCTGCCATAAAGACAATGAAAATTAAATTAAATGTAGTGGAAGGTCCCCTGCTCATGGCAGGGGTTGGAACAAGAGGATCTTCAAGGGTCCTTCAATTCAACCCATTCTAAGGTTCCATGGTAACTCAAAGATTGTTGATAAAATAATGAAGTTTATTCCCTCCATTAGCACATTTCTCCCCTAAACAACAAAACATTCAAATATAAAATGCATCATTAATCTTTGCAGCCCAGGGTTAAGAGCATGAAAATCCTGATGCCCTGTGCCAGCTCCAAGAGGGATTTAAGTTATCTGTGCCACATCTAGGAGTTAAAGCCAAGCCTTGGGCTAAACAGAGGCACCCACCGCTCGTTGTGCTCCTGATAGACCAGTCGGGACTTCTCCAGGAGGTATTTTTCAACATAAGCTCTGCAGGGGAAAAATCAAAGCATCATTAATTGACCTGATATTGAGCTTCAATGAACACAGCTTTACCAGGGACTTCAGCCTTGGTACCAACACAAAGAAGTTTCAGCCTTGTTTCATTTAGTTATATAAATTTCTTCCTCGGCAGAACAAGCCCAATATTATGCTTGGCTTTTGAGGTTTTTTTGGTTTGATACTAAGCCAAAACTAACTTGGATGTGAAAAACATGATCTCAGATGCGTCAGCCTATGGGCAAGAGAAATGCTGTCTGCAAGGAAGGAGCTCAGATCCCTATTTCATCCAAAGCCAGCAAAATCCCATTGCCTGCAGCTCAGGAGCCATGCACGTGGAAATATGTCTGCATGCAGAAGTGTGCAAGATGCCATTTCGCTGCAGAATCAGTCCCCAAATCCCCATTCCTTCTTCCAGAAGAGCCACTTCTCACCAAAAATTTGGGTTATTAACTTCTGGCTCCAGTCAAAAAAAAAAAAAAATAAACAATTGCGAAAGCTCCTCATTGCAGTTTACATTTTCTCCTAAGAGTCTCGACAACAAACATGCTAAATCTACATATTAAATACTTTTTTCAGGTTTGTCAAGTTAAACAAAGCTTCCACAGGTTTTTTTTTCTTCCAAACAAACCTAACCAGTAATGACAGGGATTTAGAAGCTGGAGTTCCAAGTGACAGCTGGGATGATGAAGCTGTGCTTTTCTGGTGACCGATGCCCAGCGACGTGGCACCGACAGCTGGAGCTGTAAGAATCAGGAAACCAACGAACCTCAGGCATGGTGGGACAAGGAGGTGCTTCCACACTTTCTCCTCCACCATAGATGGGAAAGCCAGATCTAATTATTAGCTCCAAAACAACTTTCTCCCTTCCTTCCATAAAAACTAAAATATAAATCATTTGGACATGCTGCAGAGGTTTTGTGAAAATTCTTACGGCAACTCCTGAGAGAGGCTACTGGAAATGGCAAATCCAACTCCCCATAGGATGATGTTGCTGGACAGGAGGAGTAAAGGAAGACAGACAGCAAAGCTGTGTTCCTGTTTATTCCATGGGAGAAAGCTGGAACAGCCTATGGATACTCCTCACCTACAGGTTGATGTGGGTTTTATGTTCCATTTCTAAGCTGAACCCAATTTTTCCTTCCCAAGCCATTAATTCACTGCAGGGTCAGGGAACACATGAATGAGAGCATCCCAGAACCCACTGATGAGATCCCACTGGACAATGGCTCAGACACTGCTGTACAGCAACCTGCAACATGTCCATGCCCTTCATCCCCACCCTGTCATTTCTGCTCTTATTATAAAGCACCCCAAAATCATTCTTAGGCAATAAATTAGATTGGAAAGGTCTCCTGGAGGTCATCTGACCTGGAGGTCAACCACTATTTAAATCAGGGGGATTTCATTTATTTATTTGTTTGTTTATTTTAACATTTTAGTTTCACTTTTAAAATTTTATTTTAGAAAGTTTCTATTTTTAAAATTTTATTTTATATTTAATAATAGATTTAATTTAATAGATAGATTTTAATAGATTTAATAATAGATGCAATTACAATGCTATTTTGGTAAAATGCTCCCTTTATTAGTGCAAAGGTCACAATGAACCCATGTCCCAAGAACAACATCTGTCCCTTCTTGTAACAGGATAGTGAGTAGGAAAACCAGCTTATGTCTTAATAAGTTGATGTCTTCAAATTTCTTTTTATCTACCATTGTCAACAATGGCAGTTCTACCTTTAAGAGCAAAGAAAAGGAGCTCTAAGGGAGTGATCTTGTGTAAAACACTGATTTAAGCACAGAAAGTCTGTATTTCACAGGCCTTTGACTTAAACCCCTCCTAGCTGGCTCTAAAGCCTCTCCCACCTGGCTCCTCTGCCATTTCATGCATTGTGTCAAGGCTTCTGACCATCTCATGGGGACTGAGCAGGTTGCAAAGACCTCCAGGTCTGGCTTATCATGGACCAAAATTCAGCAACGCCCTGAACTGCAGCACTGCTCCTGTTCCATCAGTCTGAGAGACCACCCAGGACTTCATCCTACAGAGTGGGGTTGGGTCCTGCTCAACCTCCTGCCTGTTCCATCTCTTCAAGTTTTGGGTGATTATACTCAGAGGGGTTGTAAGCAAATATTCAACTGCTATTTTCAACCTCTGAAGAGAAGAAAACTCTGATTTGGGACTGCAATTTATAGTTCCATTACCAAAGCTACTGATATGCAGAATACAGGGTGATGATTGGGGTTGTGCTAAAAAAGTATAGGCTAAGTTTTTACAAAAATCTTCTTTCACAGGAAAAAAAATATGAGTTTGTATGCCACATACACTTTTTGTTTTTAAACTGCTTATATTTTGCTTTAAACATCTTTTCACTGGGGGAGCACTGCAAGCTCATAGCACAGTACAGTCACATCACTCTGTGCAACCAAAGAGCAAGAAAGCTCATTTTTTAAAAAGCAGAGAAAATTCCTCCTATTTTATGAACTAGAATACATGAATATAATGTTATTTGTGCATCTCTGCCAAATAAAAATAGAGGCCACAACCACAGTGCTGCTACATCATGCCAAGATAATACATAGTTAAGGCATTTGTTGGATTCTTGTTACCCAGGAGGTATTAAAAAAATCAAATTTATCATTTTAAGAGAACTGTGCACCAGAATTAAATAAGGGGGAAAAAAAAGAGCATCAGATCTGATGTAGGATGCAAAACCAGTGGGAAAGGACGTGGAGTACCTAAGCTCACTGAAAAATTAACAGCAGCTCTTTGTGTGATACTGTTCTGCTGGAAAATAAGAAAGGAAAAAAATTTTAAAAGCAATTTTCTAAAATAACAACAAAGTGCCAGCAAGAGGTCTCTTAGCCATGTGCAGAAATTATACAGCCCCTGAAATGCTGCTTCTACTCCTTATTTTTCCAACTGACTCAGTTAAACTGGACAAAAAGGGAAGTAAACGAAGCCCTGTTCATTTGCAGCTCCTTGGTGATGATCTGACACCATGGAAATTATTAAAAGCCAGAGAAAAAGCTGGGTTTAGGTTCCATCATTGCCATGGGCAGGGACACCTTCCACTAGACCAGGGTGCTCCAAGGCCCATCCAGCCTGGCCTGCAACTCTTCCAGGGATTCAGGGCCAGCCATCAGGACAACCTGTGCCAGGGCCTCCCCACCCTCACAGCCAGGAATTCCTTCCCATTCTCCCATCTAACCCTGCTCTCTGGCAGTGGGAAATCATTCCTCCTTGTCCTCTCCCTCCAAAGTCCCTCTCCAGCTCTCCTGGAGCCCCTTTAGGCCCTGGCAGGGGCTCTGAGATTTCCCTGGAGCCTTCTCTTCTCCAGGTGAGCACCCCCAGCTCTCCCAGCCTGGCTCCAGAGCAGAGGGGCTCCAGCCCTTGGAGCATCTCTGTGGCCTCCTCTGGGCTCTTTCCAGCAGCTCCACGTCCTCCCTGTGCTGGGACCCCAGGGCTGAGGCAGCTCTGCAGGTGAGGTCTCACCTGAGAGGGGCAGAGGGACAGAATTCCCCCCTTTCCTGGTGGCCATGCTGATGGATCAGACCAGGCCATGGGGGTTTTCTGGGTTTCCAGTGCACATGTCCATGAGTTTCTCATCAATCACCCCTCAAAATTCTTCTCCTCCTTCTCGTCTGCTCTGAAATTTCCAAAGCTGAAATAAACTGAGGAGAACCACAGTGGAGACAAGGATCTCCTTACAATGACCTGGGAGGAAAAAGGGGCCTTCACTGGTCAAGGGATGAGTTAAGGAGAGACTTGCAGGGAGAGCCTGGGGGGAAGCAGGCAGAGAACAAGAAGAGTGTGTGTGGCTCAATGGCCTCCAGAACTCCCAGCCAGAGATTAAATCCTCCCCTTTGCTCCTGAGCCTGAGCCAAACCCCTCACTCCACATCTACTGCTCAGCCCCCACCCCATCCCAACTAAAACATTCCCTTTTTCTGCCTTAACTCCTGTCTGAGGGGGAGACGTTGCTTTTCAGCTTCATTAAAAATTTGACATCAGGATTAAGAAGAGCTCAGGTGGCTTGAAGGTAGCTCAGGTGTATCCACACCTCAGCACCCACCTTGGATGCACCAATATTTCCAAACCAACAGATTTTAATAAGCTAAAACCTTTGAATTTTTATTTCCTATCTCCATTTTGGGAAAGATACTGGCCAAAGCAGTTAACACCCTACTGCAGCCTGTTCAGCTTTGGGTACATCCAGCACCCTCCCTCCCCCTGTTCCCACTTACCCTCGCACGGTGCCTGTCTCCTGGTAATTCACTTGGATGAATTTGCCAAAGCGACTGGAGTTGTTGTTATGGGCTGTTTTTGCATTTCCAAACGCCTGTGAAAAGAGGGAGATGCCATCGTTATGCTGGAAAAGCCACCGCCTCTGATTTCCATGGGCGTCACTCACAGCTCAACTTGGGGGATTTTCCTATCATTCCACATCCCAAAAAAGGAGATGGGGAAAACTTGTCGAGTAGTGCACAAAATAATCCAACGAGAGGACCATGTTCCTTTGCAAGCTGGTATTCATGAAGGGAAGTTAAACACTTTAAAAATAAAGTGTGAGCTGCACAGAAGAGATTTAATGTTTGAAGTTATTACGGTCTGCATTAAAGCTGTGCTTTATTCATTTAAATAAATATACAAGTACACTGCTCCAACAGGACTCTACATTTTAATGAGCTAGAGGAAGCTGCTTTTTAATTATATGTGGAATTAGGGGGGAAAATGCTTTGAAGGCTACTCAGACATTAGACGATGTCATACACAGCACTGGCATCACCCAGAGTATTTTCAGCATTTCAGACACCCTTGTTTCCATTTGCAGCTGTTGCTTTTCCAAAATCAAAATGCTTTTAAGTCTTTATTATGCAAAGCTTTTATTCCAGCCCTGCCTTACCAAAGCACTGGCTGGAGAGAGTAATTTCTGCCATTTAAAAGAAATCTCTGAACTGAAACTGCCGTTTTCACTTGTGCCTAAATCACTTTCATAATCATCTGGACCACAGTGACAGAATCTGCCAAGCCACCAGCTCCAATTAATGCTTCATTTATTAAACCAGTTTTCATAATCACACACATAATAATTTCTTCTAAGTCAAATTTATTTAAAGTAATTATAATTTCAGAGATAATTTCCAAGTATTGCTCATGTATGGGCATTTTGTGCTGAGGCTTAACATCAGAGCTCAGCTCCCAATAGATTTATTCCCTGCTCAGCTATTTATTAGAAACGATTAAAAGGGCTTTCCATCTATAATCTGAAGCTTTTCAAATGACCTTTGTGGATTTAACTTCCCAACTAAAAGCAGAATATAAAGGCCAAACGAAATGAGACCTTGGAGAAAGGGCATTGAACATGTCCCGTCTGTGCATGATCCGGTCCCTTCCCGAGCTGATTTATTTCCCAAATTGCTCAGATTTAATGATTTAAGAACCCACAGAGATTTGCCATGGAATAACAATGTGATTTTTCCCCCATCTGAATACAGGGATTTGTTTAAACTCTAACTATTGCATATGAACCTGCTTTAGTTGACTAAAGCAGGTTCTGGGAGACCTGCCGAGCAAACAGGTTATTCTGGAGGGATGATTCCAGAGCTGCAGCTCAGAAGTCCTGCAGAGGATTCACATCTTTTCAGGCTGTTCACTTTTTTCCTGCTTATTCACCCCAAAAATCCTCCCTGCACCCAGCATCCCCACTCAAGCCACCCTCCAGAAGACATCAAAGGCATCCAAACCTCCCCTGAAGCCCCAAATCCCTCCCGGAGATGAAAATCCAGTCAACCTCTCCCCAGACCACGAATTTTGGTATTAACAGACAGGATTCTTCCAGGTATTTCAGCGAGCAGAGACACAGCAAGAAGCTTTTAAGCCGAATATTCAAGAAATGCAAGTGCATCACCTTATATTTAGGTATTAGTTTTAAATTGTATTAATTAGGTTATGAGCATTTCTCTGCTATGGGATCACTCATGTTCTAAGAAACCACCTTAAGGCAATGAGATAAAAATTTCTATATACCTAATTAACATTACATGTTAGAGAAGCAGCAAGATGAACCTGAACAAACCAAACAGGAGGCAGTATGGTTTTATATCATCTCATATAATAAATTTTCATAAAAATTAATAAAGAATTTAAGCAAATAACAATATTAAGCAGATTTTCTAGTTAGATTCCCTGTATTTCTACACTAAGTAACTGCTCACAGAGACAAACAAGGTCTCTTTATTAGGATTTCTTTGGGAAGAACCCTGCCCAGGAATCAATTTTTCTTATTCTGTAGCAAGGAAATTCAGAAGAAAACATTTCAAATATAGGAGTGGGGAACAGTGAGATTCCTCTTTTTTTATGAGCTTTTTGGGGATGAATGTGCCAGACCACATGATATGTTAAAACCCAAATGCCTCCAGAAATCGCAGCCCATAATGTCCCTCTTTCATGCATTTTTCTTTCGTGCTGATATAAATGAGAAAGGTCTTTGGATCCCTTCTTGTGCAAGCTTCGGGTGACTCTCCAGGCCCAGCACGTTGGGAATGGGCCAACAAGTAGCTGGAGAAATGTCTGGTGTTTGATTTGAGACAACTTAATACATTTTTGTTTGCTTTACTCACAGGGTTTCTTTAGCAGGACTGTTGGGCTATAAAAAAGTGCTATTAATTCAATTTATACGTGTCTAATCCATACAGACCCGAACAGAACACACTGTCCCCTGCAAGCGGGGCATAATATAATAGTTCAACTTCAGAAAACGAGTTATAATTTCTCTAAAACAAATTATCTTCTGTTCATTTGATTGCCCTTTACTGACTCATTGATTCGAGGCTGCTGAGCAGCTCAACGGCCAAAACTCCATAACAGCATTCCAAGGATTCTTGGGGACACCAAAGCTTTTACTGGCCAGGGCTCAACATTTGGAAGGAAACAAAATTCAATACATTCCTCTGTAGGAGCTGGGAGTCCCTGTGGACCTGGAGGGTGATCCAGCAGTTTGGAGAAGGCTGGAGAGAGCAGCTCCATTCCTCCTCCTCCAGCCCTCCTGCACAAAGAGAAGTCTATTGGGATGAGGGGAAAAAAGGGATTAACAGTTTCCTGGCTAAATGCTGCACGTTCCTCCTGATCCCAGAGCCTTGCAGCCTCCTCGTTCTCGACTGAATGTTGATGCAATCTGGATTAATTCCAGATTACAGTCAGAATAAGGATTATTTTAATGTCTTTCCTGAAAAAAGTTTGTTTTCCAAACCTCAGCAACTTGGAAAACACTGTGGTGACTTGTTCTTATCTGGCAATATAACACTGCTCTATAGATCATCCAAACTGAATGTTATTCCTCCATAGAATAGCAGCAATATTCTCCAACAGAATAACAGCTGCATTCCCTCATGGAATAACAACTTCTGAGGTGAAAGAACAAGTGGAAATACAGGCCTTTTATACAGCATATTTTAGGTCCCGAGCCCTCAGAGGAGCCTTTAGCTCTCACCCTTAGAGGGAAAAATAAAAACATCATCTTTGCTTTGCTGTACAGGATAAGAAATACATTAATACACAAGAGTTTTTAAATGGTTCCCCATTAACCTGAAGTGTAAATTGAATTTTTTAGAATGCCATACCATGAATATACCAGGAGAGAAAGGCAAGTCAACTGCTTAAATCTCAACTATGCCATTGTGGAATACTTATATTAATAGTTATATTCCATGGAGGGACACAGAAGGGACCGGGAGCAAAATTCCATCAGGCTCATTAATGCCAGGGAGAAGAAACAGGTTAATATCAGACAAGACAGTGCTGGAAGATCCGTATTCCCTGGTTTAGTGTGAAATTTGGGAGTTCATTAATCAAATGTATTCATAAAGTATGAATCACTTGCAACTGTGTGAGCACGTTGGGAACAGCTTTGCTAAAAGCTATTTCCCACCAAATGTATAAATACATAACATACAAATATAGAAATAATATAAATACAGAAGGGGCTGGAGCACCAGGAGCAGCTGAGGGAGCTGGGGAGGCTCAGCCTGGAGAAAAGGAGGCTCAGGAGGGACCTTCTGGCTCTGCACAAGTCCCTGACAGGAGGGGACAGCTGGGGAGGTCCCAGCAACAGGGACAGGAGGAGAAGAAATGTCCTCAAGTAGTGCCAGGGGAAGTTTAGGTTGGATATTAGGAAAAAAATTTCCACATAAAGGGTTGTCAAGCATTGGAACAGGCTGCCCAGAGACGTGGTGGGCATCCTGTGTTGTGATGTGACAACAGCCTGGAAGAGTTCAAAAAAAGACTGGATGTGACACTTGAGGACATGGTCTGGTGATGAAGATGGTGCTGGGTGATTTTTGTATTGAAAATCTTAAAGGCCTTTTCCCACCTTAACCCCCCCAGGATTCCATGATGCA
This sequence comes from Sturnus vulgaris, assembly GCF_052056855.1. NCBI lineage: Eukaryota > Metazoa > Chordata > Aves > Passeriformes > Sturnidae > Sturnus > Sturnus vulgaris. The sequence goes on from NC_142255.1 coordinate 1,313,165, forward strand.
CATCAGATGTGCATTCCCGTGCTTCACCTACAGCTTCTGTTGGAGAAACCCAACGTGTGCATCCACAAAGAGTGGTGCTTTCAAACATCCCCTGTAATTTAGTTCCAGATCTGAGGGCTATTTGTCTCAATATTCTATATGTTATGCTTGAAAAAAAAATTAAAATCCATAAACCCCTTCATTCCAAATGAAAAAAAAAAAACACACGGGGAAGAAAAACAGTGTATTGGAATTTTTTTAATTTAATGTAATTTTTATGTGTCCAGGGCATTCACAAATTTCTTCCTCCTCCTGAAACATATACAGCAGGATGATAAAGATCATTTTCCCTAGTTTTCATTCCACGTGAAACCAAGCTCCCAGCACTCTTCTTGCCCTGTTATATTGCTTTTAAACAGAAATATATTGAATTATGTCCAGAACATAAACTGCACGTACACTACTTAAGTTAGAGCCATGCTAAATCCCTTCCCATTATTGCTCCTGCCCTGGGAAGAGCTTTTAAACTTGCAGCTCCCACCTCCTGATAAAATCTTCCAGCCCAAATTGCTGTGCTAAAACAACCACACTTTGATGGATCTCTCAGACTTTCAATTTCCATAAGGAGCCACCTCGATGCAGAGAGATCGTGGCCCCTAAGAAAGCACCAAAATCGAAAGGTGTGAGGTACAACTTGAATTGCTGCAAAGAAAAATAGCTTTTATGGGAACCTCTGAAGCTGTGGTTCAACAGTAAGACTGAAAATCGAATTTATAGCAGCTAAACACGAAGCACCAGCACCTCGGGGTTTTGCTCTCTCGGTTGTGGCTCCGTGTCCCACACTGAGGGATGAACCCAGCAATGCTTTTGTGGCCAAAAGCACAAACCACAGATTATTTATAGTGTTGGTGCTGCAATGCCTGAGCAGGGCCCGAGCCTGCCCTACAGGCCTGAGCTGCCACACACTGACCTTTACAGACCTGCAAATGTTCCTACCTGGGGTTCTTTTCTTCAAGGGGCCATTGCAGCACTGTGAAGAGTAAACACAGGTTTTCTATTTCACAGAACACAGAACCACAGAGTGGCTGGAGCTGGAAAGGACCTGGAACAGCACCCAGAGCCACCCCCTGCCATGGGCAGGGACACTTTCCACCAGCCCAGGGTGCTGCAAGCCCCATCCAGCCCGGCCTGGAACTCTTCCAGGGATCCAGGGGCAGCCATCAGGGCAACCTGTGCCAGGGCCTGCCCACCCTCACAGGACAGAACTTCTTCCTAACATCCAATCTAAATCTCTCCTTTTCAGTTTAAAACTGCTCCCCCCTTGTCATCACACTCCATCCCTTGTCCCCAGTCCCTCTCCAGCTCTCCTGGAGCCCCTTTAGGCCCTGGCAGGGGCTCTGAGGTTTCCCTGGATCCTTCTCTTCTCCAGGTGAGCACCCCCAGCTCTCCCAGCCTGGCTCCAGAGCAGAGGGGCTCCAGCCCTTGGAGCATCTCTGTGGCCTCCTCTGAACCCTCAAACCAAAACATGACAAAGCAACTTAAATTCAAGGTGTATAATGACAAAATACCTTTTTATTTTTGTTTAAAAATTGGTGATATTTGTCTCCAACATTTTACAGAAAGTTGTCCTGGCTGTGGACATGAACAGAATCTAATCCTACACCAATCTTTGACAGCAAACACAGCAGAACATCTCCTTGGTGATGTTCAGTTCCAGTGGTAGCTGGATATTTTTGCTTATGAGCTTCTCAAACCCATGTAGGTTCCTGTTTCTTCCCATAAAATCAATACTCAATTTTTAAGCAGGTGCAGCAACCAAAAGGTGCATGCCTGTCCTTTACTATCCACAAAAGAACCTTTCAAATACATGACCTATAAATACTTCAGATAGGGAAAGTCCAGAGGATAAAGACACTTGGAAAGTGCTGATGAGACCCTTCCTCTCCCTCCTGCTCCTATGGACGACACAGAGAACAGGTCCACAGGCTTGCAAAGACTGCCCAAAGGGCCAAGACCTTACTTAAGGGGTCTCCCGACACCAACCAAATGTACAATTTGTTGTATTTATGAAGTTTAAAATTCTCTTCATTCACTGTCAATGACAGCATAGCCACCACTACATGGAATTTAACTCGGCGGGATTCTTCCAACAAAAAGCACACCAAATCCTTCATTCCATAACTACAATTACTGAACAGCAGCCAAGTGAGTTCTACCCATTAACAGACAAACCCTCTTGTAATTAAACTGATGTGTAAAATACAACTGTCACAGTACAAACGACAAAACATCTTTTAAAATATTTTTTTTCTCATTACACACAGTTTATGCCAACTAAAAATGTCTTGTCATGGTAAAACACACTGACTCTACCTGAGGTGAAAACTGAGATTATTCAAGGACAGCACCTTCCCCCTCTGGGGAATTATGCCAACATCCTGGAATGGAGAATCGTAGAATCGTGGAATATCCTGAGTTGGAAAGGACCCACAGAGACCATCGAGTCCAACTGCCATCCCTGCTCAGGACACCACAATAATGCCATGTCCCTGAGAGCCCTGTCCACACTGCTGGGGCTCTGGCAGCCTTGGGGCCATGACCATTCCCTGGGCAGCCTGTTGAGTGCCTGACCCTGCTCTGGGGGAAGAACCTTCCCCTGATATCCAACCTAACTCTGACACAGCTCCAGCCCTTCCTTCAGGTCCTGTCCCTGGTCACCACAGAGGAGCTCAGTGCCTGGAGAAATTAAACAACAGATTTTTGGCAACAACTTGTCTTAAAATACAGGCTCAGTTATGACCACGTGACTTTGTGCACATCAAGTTCACACTCACCAATACAAATATGGAAAGGAAGGACTTTTAATGGGAGAGCAGAGACTTAGAAAAGGTTTAGGAGTCAATATAGTTGAAGTGCCAATGTAATGGAAATATGTAAGAGACAAACCCTATAAGCATCACTACAATACACCCTTGTTTGGGAGATATGGTTCAGAGCTCTATCAGCTATGTAAGAAACAGGATTTAGTGTCTGCATTCCCAGCAAACACTTCAGTGCTGGCAGAATATTCATCCTTTTCCCATATTTAAACACAGGATCAGACCACTGCAGCTTCTTCCTTTCAAGCGATGCTCTGGAAAAAAAGGAATTGCCACGAAACCACAATGCAAGAAAACAAAACCCCAAAACCCAGCTAAAGCCTCCAACCTAAGTCCTCTTCCCGAACAGGGACAGTTTTCCTACACAAGTGCAATAATGGGAAAAAAATCCCGGCTGAGCTGGCAGCCACCAGCAAACGCCCGATCCTGGAGGCAGAGGCTGCCAAATCCCCACGGTCTGACCGACATTCCTGCTCCTCTGCTCAGACATTCATGTTTTTGTGAGCAGGGTGGACAACGCTGGGAAGCCAAAGGCTCATGTTTTCCAGAAAACTCACACACACTGGCCAGAAAATATTTGGGTGGAAAAAAAAATCTTCATCCTAGATTGAGCTTTGGATTTAAAGAAGCATCTCAAAATGAAGTTGGGAAATTTGGTGTTATTACAGTGTCTCTCCAACTCCCAGCATTCATATTCTGCAGTCAAATAACAGATTTTACTCTGTCAAATGCAGGCAGCAAGTGTCCAACAGGTGCCAGGACTGAGCAAAATCTCTTTATTTGTGCTTCAAATGATTTTTTCATAGGATAAAAACAAAAAATAATTAAACAGCAATAACAGAAAAGTGACCAGCTGGAAACAAGTCATAGCTAAAGGAGGAGGTTTTACACTCCCTCAGTCAGCAATACAAGGGCTGGAAACAAGCACTGCAGTGGGAACAAAGCAGCACTGATAGGATGACAATAAAAACCCATTAATGTATATATTTCAAGGGATGACTGAGGAGGGTATAACCTACATAACGGGTTATATTATACATTGCAACATCAAGCCATATCACGATTTCCTTCTCACCTTTCATCATCCCCACATGCAGAGCTGGATGAAGTACAGCAATGCAGCATAAACTGCAACTGCTGCAAATAAAAGTTGTCTGCCATTGCTAGAAACAGCCTGACACAGTGCCAGGAGCACTTCTGGCTTCCTTTACTTTAACCAAAGTAATACTGCAAATAACGGAGTGAGAGCAGCCCCAGGGGGAACTTGGGGATGTTGGTGGAGGAGAAGATGGACCTGGGCTGAACTCACCGTGTGGGCAGCAGGGCAGGGGAGGATTCTGTCCCTCTGCCCCTCTCAGGTGAGACCTCACCTGCAGAGCTGCCTCAGCCCTGGGTACCCAGCACAGGGAGGACGTGGAACTGCGGGAACAAGTCCAGGGGAGGCCACAGAGATGCTCCAAGGGCTGGAGCCCCTCTGCTCTGGAGCCAGGCTGGGAGAGCTGGGGGTGCTCCCTTGGAGAAGAGAAGGATCCAGGAAAACCTCAGAGCCCCTGCCAGGGCCTAAAGGGGCTCCAGGAGAGCTGGAGAGGCACTGGGGACAAGGGATGGAGGAAGAGGACAAGGGAGAATGGCTTCCACTGCCAGAGGGCAGGGTTAGATGGGATATTGGGAAGGAATTCCTGGCTGTGAGAGTGGTGAGGCCCTGGCACAGACTGCCCAGGGCAGCTGTGGCTGCCCCTGGATCCCTGGAAGTGTTCCAGGCCGGGCTGGATGGGGCTTGGAGCACCCTGGTGTGGTGGAAGGTGTCCCTGCCCATGGCAGGGATTGGAGCAAGATCGGCTTTAAGGTCCTTCCAACCCAAACCATGCTGTAATTCCATGATGATAAACAGGTAACAACATTCTCAATTCTTTTTCTTCTCAAAATTGAAGCTTTTGAGTCTCCAGAGCTCTTGATCACTCATGTCTCATCTGCTCTAAAGCCCCTGATAAAGACAATATGTTTTTTCTATTTTTAAACGGTCAGCCATCCACATATTTCAGTGGTCTGCAGAAGACAGGGGTAAATTTCTGTCTCCAAAGCATCTCCTGGTTTTTAGAGCATGGAGCATTACATGCAGCTGTAGAAAGCCCTTACCCATGGCTTCACATCCTTCCAAAAGTAACGTGGTTTGGGTCTTTTTGGCCTGTTGTCCTGGAAACATTGATGTTTCAAATAACACAATACACAAACCAAGTGCTACTTTTTAAGACATAATTTCATTATGCAAAAACTTCCACGCAGGAAACGACATCCTGAGAACACTGTAGGACACTGCAGTGTTTTGCTGAGCTCTTGTACCTGTTGTAGCACTCAGACTTGCTGAAGCTGTGACTCACTGATTTTAGGAACTGGTGATGACAGGTTGCCATCGCTGGAGCCTGACTGTGGCTCTCACTGCCACAGCACTCACTTCAGGTGGAGCAGCCGTGGACCGTCAGGGCAGGTCTGGAAATAATCCATCAGAGTCCTGGGAGATCGTCTTGAAGACACAATGGCAACCCCAGGTGGAGCCACAGCCCCTGCCTAGCACAGAAATGAAACATCATCCACGGGCAAGAGACTCATCCCTCGCAGAGACATCTTCACCAGCTTCCATCCCCTCCTTCCCAGGCATCAGTCTCAAATTCAGGGAGAGGGATGTGGTCTGGTGGACAAGCCTTGGACACTCTCCAGCCCTGGAGGGCTCCAAGTCCCTTCAAAACTCTAGTTTTTTACTCTTTTTTTGAATGTAATGATTCAATGTGGGGCCATAAACGCTTGGAAATGAAGTTTCAATTTCCTATTGCACACTTGGGTAGCCCAAAAGATGCTCAAAAGCAAAAAAAAAAAAAAAAAAGAAAAAAAAAGCAGTAGCATTCACTGCACACTCTGGGCTTGATATAAGTTTTCCTGCAGTTTGTCACCAAAACTAATGCCACAAAGTAAAAGGCAGGAGAAAGTGTCCCTATCATAAAGCTCCCCATCTGGAACCTCTTAGCAGAGGCACAGAGTCTTGATGTATATTTGACACACAGTTTTTCCTGCTTTTCCCAAGAGAAATATGTGTAATGAAGAAAAACAAAAACACGTTAGGCAGCAACCAAAACATACCAGTGTAACCCGAGCCTCAGCTTGGCTCCTGCTCCTGCTGTCCTCCCTCTCAGACCTCAGCCACTTTCTGCTTCTTACAGACAGAAAATCATCCACACCCTCCCCTCCAACAAACAAAAACCAACCAAATCAGAGCATTGCCATTAAATCAATACAATAAAAAATACATTTCTTTTCTGCCATGTAAAAAAATCTCTTGAGTAAGGAGAAGGTTAAAAGTGAATCCACACATCTCCAGCCCTTCCTTGCTTTTCTGTGGGATTATATAAATAATCTACAACTCATCTTGATGCAATTCCAAAATTTCAAGCGCCATTGAGCAGCAGCATAAAATCTCTGTGCCTCGTATGCAGCTTGGATGAGTGGCTTCCATCACGGCAGCACTGCTGGGCTCGTGTTTTCCAGCTTTTGTAATGTCCCAGTAACCATAGGCAGCTTAGGATGTCTGACTGATCCATAAAAACACCTTTTCTCTTCTTTCCACAGTTCAAAGGGAGAAGTAAGAGCTTAAAAATTCTTATTAGTAAGTGTTGGGATGGACCATAACACTTGCAGGAGTCAGACCGAGGCATAGCACTCAAAAAATTTTTATCTCATTGGATTGATGGAAAGCATTGAAAAATAATTGTCTTATCAGGGACCAGAATATTCAATAAGTACCATGAAAAACAATAGCTGGCATTGGATTTTTTTAGGGAGCAAAAGAGAAGTCTCAAAAATCAACATGTTCCTATCAGATATTCGTGTTAGGAGAGGGTGTCTGTTTTCAGCTGTTAGGTAAAGCAGAACAGGACAATTCAGCAGGAACCGCGTGTCACCTTCCCAGAGGAATTAATTGCAGGTTTCCTTGAGGCCACCATGGAGAGGTTTCCCATGAACTGAACCAGATTCCTGGGCTGAGGGTAAACCTGACACCACTCCATCCACTCTGTGCAGAGGAGGAGCAGCTGCGAGGCGAGCACAGAGCAGCTGATGGCCCGTGGCACGAGATGGGCACAGTGCTGCAGTTCTGTTTGTCACGGGACAGGTCTGAGGCAGGGAAGGAGCTCCCACGTCCAAAGTTATCCTGCCAAAAGCACCTGTTTGGCTTTGTGCAATGTTCCTCACCACTGCCAAGGCCAATATTTCTGGGAACAGTGTTTTGAGCTTCAAAGGACAAGAAAATCCAACCAAAAGAAGAAAGCACCGAATTAATGAAATTAAGGGAAACGTGGTGAGATTCTATATTCCAAGTTTCCGCATCACAGAAAACGTTTCAAAACCAACATGGATATTTTTCTGCTGTCACCTCTTCCTAGCCAGGCTCTGCAAAATGCCAAGTGGTTGGGATGGATGTTGGGAGCGTGTTTTCCTTTTCCTTTTTGGAAAGGGCAGGAGTCAAAATGAGCCCAGGCCTGGTGTGCCAGGGCAAATGTGCTGCCAGCATGCCAAGGATGCAGAGGCCTCGCTGCTCCTTCTCTCTGCACCAAGATGAGCAGCAGCTCCTCATCATCCACCTCGGCCAGGCAGGACACATCATTAAGTGGGGACTCAAAGCACCTTCCTTCAATTCCATGTTTTCATGTGTGTATTAAGAAATGTAGTTTGAGGTTGTATATTCCATGAAGGGGCAGGATTCTTAACAACACTTCAAGTATAAATTTTTACAGTGGCCACACACATCCAATCTCACTGCAAGACTTCCAAGAGTAAAGACCTGGCCCAAACCACCCACTCTGCATTGATTTGACCCAAAATAGAGCAAACCAGAAGAAGGAATGCAGTCCAAATTTTTACAGCAGCATCCAAGTGCCACTGAAGCTCCATCTGGGATCTCCCCTCACCAGCTGCTGAGATCCTTCCAGATGTGAGGAGGGCAGGGAAGGGAAGCAATAGGAGGATGCCGTGTCACTGAGAATGTCTTAGAACAAATTAAGTCTCCAAAGGCATTTAACAGCATTTAATTTTGCCACCTCTTTAGTCTTTGTGCCTAATATTTTGGGGAACACCAGCTTTGCAAACCTTCCTGCCCTCCAGAAACACACAGGATAACATGTATGTGCAATAATGCATCAAAAGTACAAACATTTCAAAGAAAGGTGTATTGGATGAAGTACTGGTGACCTGCTGTGTTGGGAGCTGTGCACAAGTGCTTCCCACTAGAGCTGCCAGCAGGAGAAACACAGCAGATACACTGGGAAAATCCACAGGGGCATTGCCTGCCAGAGCAAACGGCAAACCAGACTTCGTTATCCAATTAATTTAATGGGAATATACAAGGCTTCGTTAGAGCACACCCTCATTAACTTCTCCCTCCTCTGATTTCCTGAAGTGCTGGTTTCCAGTACACAGGTATTGTACATCTCATTTCTTTTGACACCTTTTCTGTTCCCTTGCTACCACACAGTCTGACAAACCCTCCCTGATTGTTCCCTCCTCTGACGATTCTCAGTCCCTCTCCATCATGGTGTAACTAACCAAAACATTTACAACTCCCCTTGTAGAAATTTGTAGCCTCTACAACAGTAAAATTCAGAACAGCATTTCTTCGTTTAACCTTTGAAGAATCACTACAGTGTGTTTAAGCCCTTTAGTAAATCTACTGTAATTAAATATATAGCAAATAAACGAAAATCACAACCTCTTGTTGGCATCAAAGTAGCTGTGATAGGACACAGAAAGAGGTGGGAAACTTTGCAGACAGATGTAAGAGTACCTTTAACCAGCCTGACTGGAATAGCTGGAATACCCAACCAGGATTTGAGTGCATGTCTTCTGCCAGGCTGAGACAAACTGCAAAGCTCAACTACAAATTCAGAGTATTTTTTCTCAATTTATCAGAAGATTCATTGGTTGAACTTAAAGGGAGAAAAGGCTCCTTAACCAGAGGAGCCCAGGGATGTGAAAAGGCAGAGGAAAAACAAGCACTCCCTGTGCTGAGTGGCAATACATAATTTATGACCCAAATAAAGCCACATTTCCATCTATTATTTGGAAGTGAGTGGTGACCTAACACACAGCAGCACAATGAAGAGCGGGCCATTACAAATTACACTTGGTTTGTAGAAATGAACAGAGAACCAGAGTTTATGTGCAAGGAAAGGAGCTGTTGGCACTATGGCACTTGCTGCAGGAGCAGGCCAGAATGCTGGAGCATCCCTCCCTGCCAAGGGCAGAACAATGCCCAGAGGCACAGCCCAGCTCCCACCCAGGACAAATGTCACCCTTGCATGATAGAGCATCTCCAGAGGGTGAATGGCTTGGATCACAATGAATGACCCAAAACATAACTTTGTGTTCTCAATAAAAAACATAAGAACACATCCAAACCCATTGGTTTGATGTCCTAAATGTCCCTTCATAGGGCAGAACAACTGAGGTAATGGTTTACAGGATTTTAGTCAAGCTCAGATCACTGTAGTGGAGGAACCAGACATGCCAATGAGAAACAGGCTGGAGGCAGACTTAGATCCAGATCTTACATTTTCCAGCACCTATTATCCACTTCCAAAACCTTTATTCCATACATATAAAGTCACAGCTGAGAGGCAACAACCTCATCATACACCACCCAGTTCTCAAGATGATGAAAAAAACAAGGACATGATCACTCAAGTGGCCAAAATATCTCCACAAGTATCTCCCAGAGGGATAAATTCTTGGAAAGATTTTATGGGTGTAGAGATAAAAGATCCCTACCTTTGGTAGCAATGCACACATCATTCACATCATTATCCTGAATAAAGCAAGGAGTTCAACCATTCCTGTTGCATTTGGGATGTGAATTTATTATTATTTCAACCTTCTTTAGTATTATTTCTTTCCTTTTTGCATTAAAAAATGCACATGGGGTGTAGCAGGAATCACTGGATTGCATTTGTTTATCCCAGCAGGGGAAGATGGGGATGCTGCTCCCGCTGGCTCCCTCAAGGCAGCTTTATAAACCCCAACAAAAACACCATCAGTGCCAACTAAGGAGGGATTTGTTTGCATCTTTCAAGAGAATATTAAATGTATTTCTTTATTGACCTTAATCAGCAAGTAAAATACTACATTAAAAAATTAAACTCATGTGAAAACAGTATTTCTTCTCTAAATAGATCTGCCTGCAGTTCAGGAGAGGGTGGAAAAGGAAACTAAAACACTGACAGAAAGGAAAACCACAGAAATAAACCTCTCTTTCTCTTGGTGAGCCTCATCCTCTTGTTTATAACTCCCAAGGAGAACAGCAGCACGATTGTCCTACCTCATGCTGGCCGGATTTCAGCAGGAAGGCTTCACTCACCCAGCCTCCAGCATCCCAGAGTGAGGCCTTTCCCTGGCCAGCTCTCCTTTTGCTGCTCCTTCTTCCCTATCTCCCCCACTTGGATGGCATCCAGGATAGGGGAGCTGCTGATAATTCACCAGCTGCCCAGGCTAAAGTCACTATAATAATTAAAACTCAGGTGGGGATTGAAAGGCATGGAAAAATAATCCCACTGTATCAGGGGCTGGACAAAAAAAAAAAAAAGGGGGGGAAAAAGGAGAGAATTGGTGCTAAGGAGCTCTAAAATCTAAGTTTGATGATAAGTGATGCTGAGAATCAACATCACCTTCAGAGATCCTCACCTGTATTTTTCTGTTCCCCGGGACATTTGGCACAAATACATGGGGACACTATTCCCAGCTGCATCAAGACCCTGATCCAGCCTACAAACATATGGTTTGGGGGCTGCTACTGCATTTGCAATCCTTCCACTGCCACTTTAGAAAACAAATGCATCAAAGATAACTCATGTAAGAGGTAGAAAGAGGGAGGGAAACATCCATGATGAATTATCCATACATTTAAGTCGTGACTCACTGAACTGTTCACCTTCTGCATCCTCTTAACCCCATCTCTGGCACCACCCCCCAGCAAGATGCACAAAATTAAACTGAGTTGATTCCATGGCAAGGAATGGGATGGGAGAAAAAAAATAAAAGACCATGATTTTTCCTGAAAACACTTAGCAATTGCAGGTACCCTGCTCCAACTGCATCCTTGTCCAAAGAAATTTGGCACATAAGAAACTGAAGTGTGGCTCTGGCAATCAGGGATGAAGATGAATTAACCATACTTTGAATCCAGTTAAATAAACGAAAGTCCTTCCAATCCTGCCCTTTCCATGGTTCTATTAAATGCAATGACTTCTCTCAAAGCAAGAAGCTTAACAGTAAGCTCAAACCTATTTTCTATTTTGAATTTCCAGTTGAAAGCTTGAAATTTAATTAAACTCTTTGGAAAAATTAGTGGTTAAGATCTTATGACATGATAACCATAAAGCAATTTAAAAATTACAACCATTAAATCAAAAATACAGACTTATGGCTCCTCCAGTATTTGCTCTCACAGATCCTCATGCCTTAAGCCAGGAGGTGAGACATCCTACTTACTCAAAAAGCTTCTCCCAGCTCCATTTCTCTTACTGAACAGACACGATTAACATGGAAAACCAGAAATATTTTGCTTACTCATAATTCTATCTTAATAGAGCTTTCCCAGCACCAAAAACCCACTGAGGGGAGATGATCTAACAACCCACAAGAGTTTTGAAGCCTAGATGGAACAAAAACCCTGCCTATTCCTCAAGTATCCCCTGCCCAACAGGGTCAATCTGTGCAGAGCAGGACAAATGTTCCATTTGCTGAGAGCTCAGGGACATCTTTAAAAGCTCAGTGATCAACAAAGTGCAGTTAAAAAACTTAGTCCAGGAGAGTTCTAATGTGATGAGGATTAAGCAGATGCTGACCCACACTGGTCTAAACTTGAAAATGGACTTCAATGACAACTTTATTCGAATTTAGAGGGACAGACAGAAAGAAAATAATGCATTTTTATTTCATATTTCTATATCATATGTATATATAATCCCTATTTTATATTTTTGTATCTCATATGCTATCTTTTTGTTGACATACCTTGTACACCTATTATATATTTATTTTCTTTCAATACAACCAGTATTTGACAATTTAGGGAATGCATTTTTGTTGTAGGCTAACATGATGCAGGTATTGCCACATCCTTATTCCCAGAGCAGCCATGGCCAGTCCCACTGAGCCAAGGCTATTCCCATCAGTGAAATTCCCTCTGTGCCCCAGCGCCCTGCTGATTCGTCACCTGGGGGATGCACCAAAAATCAGAGTAATCTCAACTCACATTATTTATCATTTCAAGCTCTTCCAAGGAAAAACGTGGTGCTTGGCCCTCGTTAATCACATTGTCCCCTGGATGATGCATTAACTCAAGCATCCAAGTGAGCGTCCACTCTGTCGATAAACCCTGCTGATAAATCTAATTAACGCCAGCTGAAAACCAGGCTAGCATCAATAGTTGTCTTTTTTTTTTTTTGAAGCATTATGTTTTCTCCCAGTTTCATTGAAATTATTTGGCTTTCCTGCAGCAGATGAAAACCAGATGTTGCAGAGCGGGAAGGGCTGTGCGAGCCAGCACAAAAACCCAGGACGGCAACAGGCAGGTCGCACCCATTCATTACCCACATACTTCCCTTCAGCCAGGAGGTTATTTCTATTGCATCTCTGTGATTACAAATATCATAATTGTGCTGTAACTCTAGAAAGCCCTGGGTCGTCCCTCGCAGCCCAGGGACGCACGCGAGCCGAGAGGCGCCGGCAGAGTTTCTTTGTGCTGCGTAAGCACTTTGGAAAGCCTCGCTCCCATCTCCCAGCCTTAATGCCAATGTTATGCTTTGTAATCCCTCCTGGAGCAGCCCAAGACCAGGATGAATCCAGGTTTAACAGTTCTTGGATGCCCTCTTATTACAATGAGAATATTCAAGAAGGCAAGGAGTTTGTGTGCATGGACACAAGGAAATTTAGGACGTTTCACTCCACAAAACTGAAGGGGCATCCCCATTCCCCTGATTTGCAGCTCAAGTGGAGGAGCAGGAATTGGGTTATTTATTTGTCATTTTCAGCAGCTACGTGATGCAAGAATGGGGAGCATTGTTGGATTACAGGTGAATTTAGACTGACTGCACCAGCAATGGAAATGGCAGGTGACCCTGAGCTGAATTTTTAGACATATTTCCTAAGCCAGAAAGGACTTTGAAGTTCTTTCTCTTTCCACAATACTATTTTTTAACAATTTAATTTTAATGTGTCTAGCAATAGAGTATTCTGATTTAAAGCAAACATCCAGTGGCAGGTCTTCCTGAGCTTCAATTTGCAGGAAAGAGAAGGAAAGGGGGAAAATAAACCTTGCGCTGGATTTGCTACACAAAAATCACCACCCAGCAACACTGACAGCACTGCTGGGAATTACACATCATCAGCATCCCAGTGTTGAGCAGCTGCTGTTCCAAGGAATCCACTGAAATTCCTTTAAAACTGGCTTAATTCATATGAATTTCACATCACAGAGATGTAGCCATGTACTGGAGCAGCATCTCCACTCGTACCAAATGTGCAACAAACATACCTCACCTTTCATTAACAGATGCAACAGCTAACCTATTGGACAAATTTCCCTTGCTAAATACTCTCAAAAATATGTTAACTGTCCACCACAGCTGTGCTTTTCCATAGCATAAAGGGTGTACATGTGTTATAGCTTGCAAATTCAGTTTAAAAAAAGCTTTTTACACTCATGTTAAGCCACAACCCAGAGAATGCAGTGGGGTTTTACCTGAGTAATTGTTTGGGGATTCTATATGACACCCGATCATTATTATTATTATTATTATATGGAATTATGAAAACCTATGACACCAGCAATGCAGATCTGTTTTTGTGTATATGTATATAGATATATTGCTATTACATAGCAATATTATTATAGGACATATTATATAAATTTGGACTACTTTGAGTCACTTGCAATGCAGATTGGGGTGTGTGCATATATGTAATTACATTATTATCACATATATTGTTGTAGCAGATATTATAATATATATATTATTTGGTATGTGACCTGCAATGGAGATTTGTGTGTGTACTCATATAATCAATATATATATCAGTATTGTAGGAGATGCTAACATTTTTTTTATTATTACTATAGGAGATATTAACATATATTATTACATGAGTTGCTGTTGTTATTGATTTGATTTTGATGTGACACCTGCAATGCTCATGTCTACCTGCCTGTGCATGAAATGTCCCAAAACTTCCAAAATCCCATCGCAGGTTTTCCTCTAGTGCTTATTTGGAGAAACTAAAAGGAACTGCTCATTATCCTTTTCCCTGGCTAGCACATCCTGGTGCTGGCCATCACCCCCAAGGAGCAGTGAGGCTTTTGCAGGCTGACTGTTAGCATTCATCCTCTCCCCATGAGCAGGGGACATCGAGAGATCTGCAACGAAACGCAACAAAACAACTCCCAGGGCAGGTCTGGCAGCGGGCTGGGATTAGATCACTGCCAATCCTGGCTTAAGGAAAGCTCCAGCATGAATTTCCTGACTAAGGTAAAAAAGCCTGGCTCAAATTTATGACCTGCTGGCAAGGTTACCTCTATCCCAGAGGCCTCCAAATACCAGGAACACTCTGGCCCAGAAATGCAGAGTTCAGCCTAATAATTCAAACACATTCCTCCGAGCATCGCCAGCTCCTCGGCCGTAGCCTTGGAGATAAAGACAAACTCCAATGCTTCCAACTCCACATTTTTCAGAGCCTTAAACTAAACCAGAAGAGTGTATTTCCAAAGTTCGCAAAGTTCCCTTTCAATGAAGAAGTGCACATGAGCCTTGCAGAGAAGTTTGTTTTAAGGAGACAACATCAAATCTTCCCCATCTCCATCAGATAGAAACCACTCTACCTGTATTTGCTAAACAACAAAAAAATATTGCATTTTCTGCCCTCCAGGACAATTTTCCAAATCTCCTTAATTAAAGGATAATTCAGTTTGTAGATATAGGAAGAAAACCCTCAACTGATCCCCACAGTTTCCCACAGGAGAGACTCAGGACTACTCTTTACACCTACCAGAATGTACGTAGAATATCTGGAATCCTGAGAGAGCACTAATTCTTCAAAAAAGAATTTTGTGTTATGAAATCTGCTTTGTCTCTTTTTCTTTTGTTTCTTCATTTATTTCTTTTCTATTTCTTCTCCAAGCATGTCAGATGCTTTGCTGAAGTCTGCATCTTCTCTGCTTTGGAAAGCACTCAAGCAACAAATACTTGGGGGATAGCTCCCAACCAACCCACCAAACCAAAACTTTGCTCCCCAAAGCTGTTGTTTCTCAAAAAAAAAATTATTTCCTCAGTGATAAAGCAAATTTAGTTTATTTTATTCTTATGTTGGACATGAGCATTTTTAGCCAGCTGCTTTCCTTCTCCTTTGTTATCCTTCACAGAGATCCTTGGCCAAGATTTTTCTTCCAGTTAAAAATCTTAAGTAAATCTGCCATTTTGGAATAATCAGTAAATCTTTGGTCTCTACCACAAAGTCAGTGTACAGGAATCACGTTCTTTTGTTCTAATTTCCTCCTTTCAAATGAGAATAGTGTGGATCTGGAGAACACTGACAAAAAAAATTTAGATTTTTAAAAAATTACATTATGGGCAAAAATTGCTCAACTTTTCCCTTTTTCCAATATATATACATAGATATGTTCTATAACTATAAAAAATGTTTTTCATAACTGCCAACAAACCTGATTTGTCTTGTGCTATGCTAAATTTTAAATTATTTTGACTCTTAAAAAATATTGTAACATCTTTTCTTCTATTCATGTTTTCCTTATGGCCATTGATAGTGAAGCTGACCGAAAAAAAATACCCATTCAGACTTATTAGCTGAAGATTGTGCCAGTTTAGGAGATTCCTGAGCTACAGTTGCCTGCAAGTGGTGGCTCTAGCAGGCAAATCTCACCATACCCTGCCCTCCCAGGACTGGGATGAGGATGAGGAGAAGCCTTCCTCTGCAGCAGCACTGAGATCCTTGCTGGACAGGAGGAAGTCCTCGCTCTCCATGGCTCCTCACTCCAAAGCAGGAGGTGCTTCCCTTCAGCTCAAGGTTTCACAGGAGCAGGGAGCGATGGTTGGACACCAACCACCCAAGGAGAGAGAGCTTTGTTAACTCGCTGATGCAAAACGGACATAATTTGTTTTTTATACTTTATATGTTAAAAAGAAATGATCTACAAAAGATTTCCACTGTTTTAAACTCTTCAGATCCCGCTTGTCCTTTCATCTTCCCTATCGCAGCCTCTGCCCAGAGAAGTCCAAATCCCCAATCACAGTGACAAAGCCAAAGGCTCAACTGTCTGGCACAACGTTTATCCCTCATCCATCTTAATTAAGGGAATAGAAGGGAGCTGCAATCTGCTGCTGCCGTTAAGGCAGATCCCTTCTGCAAACACGGCAAACAATGATTTTATTTGCCTACCCTGAATTGCTGCCATGAGCTCCTGCGAGACTTGTGCAACGTGGGATTGGAAGAGGATTGTTCCACCGCTCTCTGCCGAGCTTTAACTTAACCTCCACCTAATATTTAACCTTAAACAGCAAACAGATGGGAGCAGCTCCCTGCCTCTGCCTCCCTGCAGTGCCTTACTTCTTGTATCTGATTCCTCTTGGATTTGGCAAAGCCATTGGAGCACTGTCCAGAGAGGCTGTGGGGTCTCCCTCACTGGAGATATTACAGAGCTGTCTGGGCACAATTCTGTGCCCTGTGCTCTGGAATGGCACTGCCTGAGCAGGGAGGTGGGACCAGGTGACCACTGTGGTCCCTTCCATAACTAACCACACTTTGTCTCCCCACCCTATAAAATAAGTGACAATAACAATGTCTTGTTACAAATAACAATTCCTGCCCTATAAATAAGAAGGGGAATGCTCTCTCCCTTGTAGATATGGAGGACTACGTCAGAAAATTGTATCTGCTCCCTTGGGATACAATTTCTGAGCTCAGGAGGACACTGTCATTGAGCAGTCAGGAGAAGGATTTGCTCCTGGGGCAGCAAACCCAAATGTTCTCCCAGAGATGTTTAGGGGACAGCACTCACATTCCGGGCCCAGAAAAGCCACAGGGATGGCAGAAACCATTAAAAAGCCCAAATTTGCCAACTGATACCCCCAGAGCTGGGTGTAGTCCCTGTCCTACAAAAGCTGCTTGTTCCCAGGCTCTTCTATTCCCCACCAAGGGCTGCAGCACAGCACCCACCTGGCATCCACCCAGCACCCAGCCCAGCGTGTCAATCCCAATACAGGCTACCCAGGCACAAGAAAAGTCAAAAGGGTCTCAGTAAATGCTCCTGAAAACAAAACAAAAATTGTATTTTGACAGGGAGGAGTGGGAGGAGGGAGGAAACAAAATCCCTACTAAGGCATTAACTTCTCACTCCATGACTAGAAAAACATGGTGCTGTATTAACTATGTACGTTAGGGATAAAAAGTCCTTGTCTCGGTTATTAAGTCTTCATGGAAGCCTTATTGAACAGCAGCAACATGACCTTTGATCGAAAGCATTATTCATCAAAATGCTACATTATAATTACAGCATTTGGTAAATAGAGAGAAAAAAAGTTAAAAATGTCAGAAAATGGGCGCTTCCTTCATGCTTTGTTAAACGTGCACCTTGATACTCAAGTTTTACCAAAAAAGCTGAATACAAACTCAAGTACAGAAACACTGGTAGAATAAGATAGAGAAAGATATTTTAAAAATGGTATTAAGAAAGTAAATTGTTCTCTAATACCATATAATGCTGAGCATCATCTGGATTTTGCATGAACACATGGTCCCTGCCAGGGTCAGATTCAGGGTTATATTGTATAGATACATAAATATTTATAGAATCTGGAGAGCTAGAGATCCTGACACTCAGGGGTCTATAAAGTCTGACTATCTTGCAAGGTGAGCACTCCACCCAGCAAGGGCAGGGTTTATTTGGCATTTCCCTCCTGGAAACAGAATAGCTCCTAATTCTTAAGGGTGGAGAAAGAGCAGTTTCATACAAACCTGCTTTAATAACAAATCCATCTCCCTACTGTCATCTCAGAGCAGAAACACCAATTTTTTGTCATTCAAGCGCAATAATCTGGACTTTGGAATAATGAAATATTTGTTGAAGATAGAATGTAATGAAAAATATTAACAATATCAGACCCAGGCACTGATACAGCCCATCTGGATATGGCAGGAAGACTCTACAGTGAAAATATTGAATAATTCAGTGCCAGAACTAGGGATGAAAAAGACACTATTTGATACAGAGCCTAAAACTGTAAAACCTCCCCAGCTGAAGAATCCCAACATTTTGCAAGTGCTGGTGAAAAGCAGTTGGTGCCTGAGCCTTGCTGTGGGAGTCCTTTGTGTCAGGCCTGCACAAATTCTTCCCACATTAGGCATCAGCTGGATGATCTCCGTGTGCTGCTCTCTCTCTAACATTTCCAGGCACTGGGGAGGCAAGAATGCAGAGGGAAAAAATCCTGGCTGCTGCATTCACACCTACCCCAAACTCACATGGCAGTGCAGTGATAATTGCACATATCATAGGTTAAAAATGAGCAAAAGTGAATAATGAACAGAAAAATAAATCTTCGTTCTCCTCTTCATAGAAATCCATTTTTATAGATAAAAAGCTTTTAGAGTCACACTATTTACTTAAAATTACTTAAAAATCAGTTACCCAATTACTTAAAAATCAGTGTATTAGAAAATGAACATTATGAACTGAATCAGAGAATCTATTTCTTTTGTTAAATTCATTTTAATGGAATTTGGTTACCTCACATTAATACTGTTCCAAGTAGGGAATAAAAATGTAAATACACTTAAATTTTATTTCCCATTACTACTGTTTCAAGCTGGAAAACGGAAAAAAAGGGAATATAGTCAAAGTTTACATGCCATGCATTGTTCCAGGTGAAAATATGAGTAAGGTCAGTTTGCAAATGTCGTTTCTCACAGGCAAATAATGGTACCTTAATTCCTCTATGAATCAAGTGTTCCCTTATCCTGGTTCCACAGACAGGAGTTCAGGGTGTGGGATCTGCCCAGGATAAGTGCAGGTCGAGCACACACAGGAGAAGCAGTGCAGGCCTTGTGCACAGGGAGCTTCGGCCCCTCCATGTTGTCCAATGCTACCCAAACCTTCTGGAAGTCCAGGACACGCCTGATCATTCCAGTTAATTGATTTTTTTAAACTCGACTCAATGGCTCTTTGTTTGGCTCTGGAAACATTCAGCAGCATCCACTGCAATTCCAGCAGTGTGGAGTCGTTCTGCTCACACCTTGCAGGGCCTCAGCTCCAGCTGCTACACTGAATTCAGCTAGGAGGACCCTGTGCATAAGCACAAAGTCCTGGAAAATAACATTCAACATCTTCTAGATGCTGCTTGCATTTCCCTCTAACAACCCCATAATCAGGATTAAAGAAGTAAGAAAAAATAAAGGCTTGCAGCTTCCCAGGCCTTCAGGTGGCAACTCTGACCTCACCCACAAAAGCAAAACACACACATTGCACAATATTGCTCCAGAAACCAAAAAGCAACTCCAGCTGCTGTTCCTAAGGTTCCTGTGCAAACTACCACCATTGGGAATGCAAATAGCAAGGCCAAGTCTACAGAAAGCTCTCTGCGGTTCTTTCCAAAGCAATTCAAGCAATCAATTCCTTTTTTTTTTCTGGCAGAGAGGCTACAGATGCATATCAGCTGTGAAGGGCAGCAGCAGCTCCCCTTGGCCACCTCCTGTGCTCTGAGGCCTCTCCCAGGAACACAGCTCTTGGGTTTTTTTTTTTCTGTTTTTTTTTAAGCAACTGAGAGATCCCCACTGGGATGTTTGAAAAGGCAAATAAACAGCTGCTCAGACAACATATCTGCTGTGTGTAGCTGCAATGGCTGTACTCCTGTGACAAATGAGATGCTGGGAAAGGGACTGATGGTAAAATAATCTGGTGCAGACTCCTTTAGACCAAGGTTCATCCAATACCTGTTTGAGAACCTTTGGGCATACCTAAACCAGGGAGGAATGGCTACTGAGAGGCCAGGGAGGAATGGAGTTTAACTTTTGCAGTTTTATGCACAATTGAAAAAGAAATTAGCAAGATGTAATAAATTAATAAATTAACTTGCACTCAGAGCTCCACAGAAAGCTGAAAAATGTTTCAGGAGGATGGAGAAGGATGCTCACAGACTGTACCATGTACCACTATAAGGTGATGAACCCATCCACATTCCACCTCTGAGGATTACAGTCCATAAAAACAAGCTAGGATTCCAACATAAAGTTCATTTGGATGTTTCTAGCTAATCTAATTAAACAGAAAACAGGATTCTAAAACACCATTCCAAGCTCACATCAACAAGTTCCCTAGATCTGGGATAAAATATCCCTGCAGGGATAAAACATAGTTCTCCAGGTAGAGCACAAATTGAATCATGGCATGATTTGGATTGGAAGGGAACTTCAAAACTCATCTAATCCAACGCTCTGCCCTGGGCAGGAACATCTTCCACTACATCTGGTTGTGCAACCTCTCCAACCTAACCCTGAATGCTTCCAGGAATGGGGCAGGCACATCTTTTCCAGTGTGAAGAAATTTTTCCAACCTAAACCTCCCCTGGCACATCTTGAGTCCTTTTCCTCTTGTTCTCTCCCTTGTTCCCTGGAGCAGAGCCTGACCTCCACCTGGCTGTCCCCTCCTGTCAGGGACTTGTGCAGAGCCAGAAGGTCCCTCCTGAGCCTCCTTTTCTCCAGGCTGAGCCTCCCCAGCTCCCTCAGTTGCTCCTGGTGCTCCAGCCCCTCAATATCTTGTTGATGTGTGACACTCTGGGTTCCTGATGGAGCATCAAGCTGAGCAGAAGTTTTCACCTCGAGTATTGCATGGAATCAGTCAGAAACAGAATGGAATTGTAGCACGTGGAACTCTTCCTCAACTAACTACACAAAACGATGGATTTTGAGAAGCTCAGTCTTGAAACTAAAGAGAAGCAGAGTGCAAAATTTTCGTAAGCTCAGATCTGCTGAAGAAGCAAGTTCTTATAGGGCAAAATGTGCTTTATAAGAAAATGGGGGAAACTGAGGAAAAATATAAAGAAAATCACGTTTTTAAAAAATTTTGAATCTTGTTCTGGATGTTCATACTGGAAAAAATAGTATGGTATTTAAGGAATATAATTTATGACAAGTAATACATAAAAATGCAAATATTTTTAAATATCATTTATCACCAAAAGGAGCATATTGCAACCATTCCAAGGAGCACCACTACAACAAAATTTTCCTATTAAATCCCAGCAGAGGAAGAAGAAAATCCATAGGATTTACATCAAATACACTTTAAAAGGACACGCCTGGTCTCAGCACACACCTTAAACAACATGCAACTAGTGAATGATGTCACCATGTTTAGAGGGCAGTAACAGCTTGTCTTGACAGCTGTCCCCAACAGTCCAATTTGGACAAGACCCAGAAATCTCGTGCAACAAAAAAAAAATCCCAAACAATAGTCCAAAGCTGCTCAAGAAATATAAATTAGGAAAACAGAGAAGCTACAGAAAAAAACCAAAAAAATCTTAATTTTGCTCCACTTCCGCTCCTGCCGTGCGAGCATGACAGCACAGGCATTCCCAGGAACAGGAGGTTCCATGCACTTGTCCTGCCAGAGACACTTTTCAAGCTGAGAAAGAAATCAACGGGTCCAAGTGAGCTGTTGGTTGCTCCATTGCCTAAAGCAGAAGTTGCAGCACACAGAGCTGTGTCACTGCCTCTGAAAGACAAACCCGAGGTGAACACAATCTTATCTTAAATTTGCAAAGGGAAAGCAAAGGGAATGCAGAAGGTGTCTGGAGAAGAAGAACAAAGGTAAAGAAGAAAAAAAATCTCCAAAAGTTTGGCATCTAAACTTCCAGAGTTTATTCCATTTATTTCAACCACAACTCAAAAGGTCAAATCTGCAAACTGTTTGCAGAGTAATGCAACCCAAAGCTCTGCTCTAAAGATCTCTTTCTTCAGAAATTCTAGGAAGAGAAGGAAAAGCAGGAATATAGCCACTTTATCTTTCAGGCTGCCTGATTTGTGACTATTTGGGACCGGTGCTGGCAGAGCAGAAGAAATTCTGGATTACCCCCACTTTTTCCAAGAGGTCTGGAAGCAGGCAAAGCACAACAGCAGCCATCCAGCTGCCAGAGTGAAGGAATGCAAACTTCTGTTCCAACAGAAAAAAAAATATAACAGATATGATTCAGGATTTTTTTCCCTCTAAAACAGCTGCAGATCTTGTGAAAGGAAAACAAAAGACTGGAGTGCATCCCTGCCCTCCACCTCATCCCAACACACACAACTCAACAGTCACCAGGGCTTTGAGCAACCTCATCTCGTGGAAAGAGAATCAAGGGGAGGGACCACAAAGGTGCTTTTTAAAGGAAAAGAATATTAAAAATTAGGAAGGAATTCTTCCCTTTATGGTGGGAGGCCGTGGCACAGATTGCCCAGAGAAGCTTCAAGCCCCACTCCTGGAAATGTTTCAGGCCAGGTTGGATGGGGCTTGGAGCAATCTGGGAGAGAGGAAGGTGTTGCTGTCCATGGCAGGGGGTGGATTGGGATGATCGCTTCCACCCCAAACCATTCTGTGAATGGTCCCCAGAAAAAGTGACTGGACACCACCAGAGCAGGATTCCCAGCAAAATATTTTTGATGCCTCTCTCCATCCAAGAGCCAAGCAAGTAGACAACCTATTTCCGAGAAAAGTAGAATCGAAGGAAAAAAACAATTCCCCAAACTTCCTTCCACCTTCCCTTTCACAGAGCTCTCTCTTCTCCACCTCTGGAAATTTAACCTAGACAGAGATGCTCTGAGGCTGTTAAAGAGAACTAGAAAATTACCCTGGCCCAACATTAAGCAATGAATCAAAAACTAAAGAGCATGGAAGTGTTTCAAATAAATAACAGGATTGCAGGTGGAATAACAGGCCTGGAGGTGGAATGCAATAGTCTTCATACCAGTTTTCTGAAATTAATGTGGTCACCAATGTGGTCACTGCAGT
This sequence comes from Sturnus vulgaris, assembly GCF_052056855.1. Classification (NCBI taxonomy): domain Eukaryota; kingdom Metazoa; phylum Chordata; class Aves; order Passeriformes; family Sturnidae; genus Sturnus; species Sturnus vulgaris. Next base: position 1,336,112 of record NC_142255.1, read on the forward strand.
AACCACCATTAACTACAGAGTACAGGAGCCTGGTCTGAGGTGTTCTCATTAACTGAGGAGAGGACACAGCCACCAAACCACCTCCATATATCATAGCTTCCACGGACAATGGCATGGCTGAAGCAGACACATCACCCATGTGCAGATGGGCTTTAACCAACAAAATTCTAACCAGCAAAGCTAGCAATTCCAAGGAAAACCATCTCAAAGACTATGGGACAAATTCAAGACAATTAATGAATCCTGGTATCTCACCTCAGAGTTTCATACCTGAAAAGTTGATGGCACAGTTTATCTAACCTCTAATACACAGGAAGAGTCCTCATAAAGTAACCATTAAGTGGCCAAATCAACTACTCATGGTTAGAAAACACAATTTTGACCATGAAAGTTACATTTGATTTCTTCCCCAGCTCATAGAACCTGAATGAACAGAAACTCCATAAATACAACATTATCAATACCTTGTGTGCAATGAATTCTCTTTTCAATATACTAGAAAATGGCTACTGATAATTCTCTCTTCCCACTGAGAAACCACTGAGATAAACCAGCATTAAGAAACATTTGAGTGAAAACAAAGCATTAACAAATTTGGTGGAATAGGTGGAAACACAACCTTCTCTCATTGTTAACGCTGTTGGCCCTTTATTAACAGTATTTAGCAGATAACCTCAGAGTAAGTGTCACAATAAAACTCCGGCTACTCAGGTTTGGGTTTTTTTTACCGTCAAAACATTTCCACACTACTATCGTTCCCATCTTACCTCAAGCACTGGGCCAGCTCCAAGAATAATCTGTTCTACTCCACTGGCAAATCCCTTCTGGCTGAGGGCGGTGAGGTGATGAATCAGAAAGTTGGTGCTCTGTGTCTTTCCCGAGCCGCTCTCTCCTGAAATCACAATGCACTGGTTCTTCTTCCTCTGGAGCATAGCATGGTAAGCCACATCTGCCACAGCGTAAATATGGGGCTCCAGCTTCCCCAGCTGATGGTTATCGTACATCTTGACGTACTTGGGGTTATAAATAGGCAGGAACTTGAAGGGATTAATAACAATGAGGATGCTGCCGACGTAGGTGTAGATTTTTTCCTGCTTGAAGCGGTTTCTAAGATTCTCCAGGAGCGTTTTCTCGTTCAGGTCGGGCAGACCGCACATGTCATCGTAGTCCTTCTGCTGGGGCTGGGGGAGGAAGCCGCGCTCCACCATCCTGCGCCGCTCCTCTGTGACGCGCAGCCAGGACTGGAGGCTGCCGTAGTGGATGGAGCCGTCCAGGTTCTTCTCGCGCAGCAGGAAGCGATAGTCGTCGCCGCTGGCACGCTTCTCCAGCGCCATGCGCGGCCACAGCATCATGCGCTGCACGGGGCAGTCCGTGGGGTTGAGGATCCACTCCTCCCCTCCGAACTCCTTCACTTCGGCCAACACGTAACATTTTGTTTTCTCGAGCTGCAGTTTGTCGATGAGCGAGTCGATCACCTCGGCAGCCGTGGACGTTTTCCTGGCAGTGATGGGGCAGTAGATTGTCCCCTCTGCAATGCTCCCAGGGTAGATGTGCAGCGTGTACTCGCTATCCTCAAAGCGTCGTCTGCCTCCAACATCATTTACACTCATATTGGATCCTTTCCCATCAGTCCCTGTGCTGCATAGTCAGGACTGTGCTCTATCTTGTCAGGTCATCACGTTAGCAAGGCTGAAAAAAAAAGAAAAAACGAAATAAAACCAGGTTAAGGGTTATCCTACAAATACCCCAAAGCTGTAGCAGATAAAGGTATTCAACACCCAAACACTACACACACAACACAGGCTCCCCCCACTCAGATCTAACTCGCACAGCACCTCAAGCTTTTGCTAACTTTGCCCCCAATCTGAGGTATCAGAAACAGCCTCTGATTTTCAGTGAAAATTTTGTGAGCAACACACCAGACAACCACCTGAATCAATCTCATGGGTGTGTGGTACTCAGCAGCCACAAATGTTAGCTGCTAAAACAAAATGACCGTCACCTTCCCCGGCACACCTGGCCCTTGCCACAGATACATTTTTTCATGGTCTTGTGCCAGTGAAGAGGAGATAAACTCCTTTCCTTCCTGTCCAGGAGATTTTGAACCCATGATGATTTAATCAGCAGCACTTTTTCCCCTACCAAGTCACTCCTTTTCAGAGATGTTCAGACATGGATACGCATTATTGCAACCAATTCCTTCGTACATTGCACTTTTTATTTTTCTTGTACTGCATAAAACCAAACAAACCCATATCTCTGGCACTAAAACATCAAATGTGCAGCTCATTTCTCAAACTTCACCACTACAAGAATATAACACACCACCAGCAGCCCCAAATAAAAGCAAATACAGAGTTATAGGTCCTCGGTTCTCCACCAGTTCTAACAAACTCCAAACTGTCCTTGAAGATGTTAAGAGTTAATCCAATAGAAAGACAAAAGCGATCAAGGGAGAAAAGCAGGACCCTCAGAACTAGGATTTGGGCAACCAGGTGGCAGTGACACTTTATACAGTGATACTTTGTACTTTATACAATTTATTAAGCTTTACATGATGCATATCCTAACATTATTTGTAACACTGAGCTTTTTGTTGAGCACTGCCCCACTGGAGCAGGACCTCACAACTATGACAGTTCCCTCATGGCACCAACAAAATGCTCAAGAAGGGTCAAAAAACATGAAGTCAAAACCCACAATAGGTTCAGAGAACTTCAGATATTTGAGGCTGGGAAGAGTATTCAGGGAAAGCATTTCACTGGTCACCCTGTTCCTGCAGTCTCTCCCAGGTTTCCAGATCCAGGCCCTTCAGTCCAAGTACAGCCACCCTCATCTTCTTCATCCACTCCAAGGCTGGGATTTGGAGAATTATTTCATTTCTGAGGCCCTCAAATGAACAGCACTATTTTATGCTGTATTGTTTCTCACTCCAATATTTCATTAAGTGTATTATCCCCAGCCACGTGCACTTCAAAGCACAGAAATTAATATGTCCCAGTGAAATACATCTGGCAGGGATTCACGGTGCATTGCTTGGTAGCAGGACATACATTATACACTGGGAAGTGCTCCAGCTGCTTTCCTATGGCTTTACTACAGGCACAGATGCAACAGGGATGATGTCAGGGAAGTGCTGGGTTGGGCTTGCTTTGTGTAGCTCTGCAACTCCAGCATCAGCCTTTCATCAAGAAGGGGGGAGCAAACTGCCCACTATACTTCAGCTCGATAATTCCTCATCCACATTTTACTTCAAAGCTCAGGCCAAGAGGGCTGGCTATTTTTATTGAGGTTATCAGAGCATATCCAAGACTGCTGACTCACGTGAGAAGCGCAAACAGGACTTTAAGTTGGTTACCTTGAGCAAACTGACTTTGCCTCCTCCCTCCACCACACTCAATAAATCCACCATAAAGCACTAGGCCACTCCACCCCACCCACTCAAATATCTCTAGAGATGTTTATTCTGCATGGAATTGGTAACAACAAACATCTGTGCATTCTGCATCCAAACAATTTGAATCCATCAGGGTTGCAAGCCAAGTGTGAACCCTATGGAGATGCTAAAAGCCTCATCAACTCTGGGGATGTAGAAAAGCCAAGTGCTCCTCACAAAACCACTCAAAGACCAGAAGCTTCCAAGATCAGAAAGCAAAGGGGTGGTAAATCAAGCTTTGTAAATCCCAGGGGTTCCACGGGGCTTACTGGTAACAATCCCAAACATGGCTCAGAGTGTTGAGGGAGGTCAAAGCAATGTTAATGAAGTTAATTGGTTGTGGTCTCCCATGCCCTGCTGCACATGAGCCTGGCCCTGGCTCAGCATCCAACACAGCCTGTGCATGCAGGCAGCTTTTCCAAAGCATTTTGGAGAAAATAATGCAATGAAATAACCATCCTAAGGTAATTGGCATATGTCAGGGAGAAAGGTTCTCCCAACAACCACCATTCCAGCAGGCTGTTATATTAGCTATTATATGACTTGAAAAATTACTATTTTTGCATTTAGACATATAAAATTAAATTGGAACGTGAAAAGAACGACACAAGGTTTGTATTTTGCCACCCATTAATACTTGCTCTATGCACTATTTTAATGAAAGGCCTTTCGAGTTACTACATGCTTACATTTACAGGTAAACATATAAAAATGATGCTACACTTCAGTCATTTATACATTTTGCCTATTGCAAACTCCTGGGAACACTCTGGTCAAAAATTCATGGACTCTGCCTGCCTATGAAAGGAAACATTTATGGCATTTTAAGTCAACACAGAATCATGGAATGGTGTGAGTTGGAAGAGGTTTTAGAGCTCATCTCATTCCACCACGGGCTAGAAAACTTTCCACCAGACCAGGGTGCTCCAAGGCCCATCCAGCCTGGCCTTGGACACTTCCAGGGATCCAGGGGCAGCCACAGCTGCTCTGGGCACCCTGTGCCAGGGCCTGCCCACCCTCACTGGGAGGAATTCATTCCCAATATCCCATCTAACCCTGCCCTCTGGCAGTGGAAGCTATTCCTTGTGTCCTGTCCCTCCATCCCTTGTCCCCAGTCCCTCTCCAGCTCTCCTGGAGCCCCTTTAGGCCCTGGCAGGGGCTCTGAGGTTTCCCTGGAGCCTTCTCTTCTCCAGGTGAACACCCCCAGCTCTCCCAGCCTGGCTCCAGAGCAGAGGGCCTCCAGTCCTCTGACCATATTTTCTATATCCTGTTACATTTTCTGTGTTTGAATGAAGATTCTTCTCAAATTAAACCTGAATGCTGACTTTGCTCAATTTTACTACACTAACAATTTTATTTCCAACATAAAAAAACACAATCTCCAAACATGGTGACAAGTTAATTATATTACTTGGGTTCTCCTACTTAACAAAATCAATTACTATTTCCAAGGGAAGGTTCAGAGGGTCCTGATAAAACTGACAATAATCATCTGATTATTAACAGGTTGACAGAAAAATACTAAAACGTTGATCACCAATTAGGCTTTGTACAGACACTAAACATGAAATACTGCTTGATTTTTACATTCCATGTGATCTTCTGCTATATAATCACAGTTTAATACACATTCAGAAAGACCAGCCTCACTATGTTCATTTTCAGGGACGTTAGCAGCACGTGGCAAAAATCCAAAACAAACTGTCCACTGGAAGCATCCGAACCCGGCATAAATAATCTGTGACAGCTAAAGCCTGAAATCATGTGCAGAGTTTGCCAAATACCGAATGATTTGGAAAAAACAGGGATCAGTGTCAGCATTGAGGCTGCTAAAGGGGCAATTCTGGAAGCAAAGTTCACTGAGTTTATTATAACATCCCCTAATCTGGCAAGGGACTACAGAAACAGGGAAACTTTCTCCCCTTTCCCAATCCTCAGGGTTCTGCTCTCAGTACAGCCTGGATTTATCCATCCACTGGCACCTCCCAACACACACTGTGCAGGGCAGTAATTCCTGGTATAGATAAATTTATAAAATCTGATGAAGAGGCTGCCAATCTAAACACACTTCACTGTATAATCTGAATCTATGGGCACAAGAGCTCTCTGGATGTTTCTCCTGTAGCAGCCAACAGCCTCGTGCTGCTGGTACCCACAATAACACCTTGGTGACATCAAAACTGACACCAGATCAACACATCTGTGCCAGCTACACACAGGAGGAATACCCAGCTGGAAGCTCAATGTCTTGTCTTGGTTATCATTGCACCATTTCACATGTCAGTTCCTTGCAGAATCTACATAACATTTAACCCTCTCCTTTTATCATCTTCCTTTTCCATGCTCACCATATTTTTCTCTTCCCACTATTGCTGATGGGAGAGAAACGCAATTATTGTCACTTAATTATCTATGTGGGACCCTCTCAAAGAACCTCGTGTGCAAGTGCAGGAGGTGGTGGTACACAAGACACAGATTTATGCATCCAGGTATTGGTGGGGGGAAAGTGCAAGATGCAAAATTTCTCAAAATTTTTTTTCATCCAAAAGAATGAAAGCTCTACCACAGGAAAAGTGAGATTTGGAAGCATTACAGAGATCTTAGAATGGTTTGTTTTGGAAGAGACCTTTAAAGGTCATCTAGTCCAACCCTCCTGCAATGAGCAGGGATGTCTTCAACTTGATTTGTAATCACAATTCAAATTTACTTCTTGAAGGATGATAAGCTTGGATGGGGGGATAAAAAACCCTTAAGTACTCCAGAATTGTCCACATATAGAAGAAAGGTCTTTTGGCTGAATTTCAGAGCAGTTTATTTGGACTGAGGTACCTAAGCAAGATGCCAAAGCAGTGAGACAACTTAAATTAGAACAAGAAATGAAAGCAGAAGTGGAGACACGTTCCCAGAAGCTCTGCAGCAACACAGGGCCCTGCTGGACCTTGCACTGAGCCAAAACAAAACCCCACAGGCAGCAACAGCAAAGACACACAGGAAATGGCAGCAACATCCCAATGACACATCTGACTGTTTCAGGGGGTTCTTAAAATTTTCCATTTGGTCCCAATTCCTTTGAAAGAAAGAAATTCTTATCCTTTGCTAAACCTGCTTTGTCTTGCTCGGAATTCAAGGTAAATGTGAGTGAACCTAAAAATGTGGTGTCCTTTCACTTCCTGCAAACCCAAGAGATTTTGAGTTAAATCTCCTCGATGTTCCCAATCCAAGTGAGATTTGTAAACTGGAGTTTGGCTGTTATTATCAAGAATCATAATAAAAGGAGTGTCAACCATCCTGCCTCAAGCAGAACGTGTATTTCTGGAGGTAAAGATGCCTGTACAGCCAGAGATGCCTGCTCAGCCTCCAAGGGGGATTCCCAGAGCACAAAAGAAGCAGTGACACAGCTCACCCTATGTAAATCGCTCTACAGTTGCCCACACTGGAACTAAAATAGGCTGCAAGTGTTCTCTAAGTTGTTCCTGATCTCAACAGTTCTTTTATGGCCTGAAAAATTTGATACAAGTCATATTACACTGATCTTCCCCATGTCTTCCAGTTTTATTCAGTACTTTAAGCAACTCTGTTACCTCCTTGTCTGTTCACTGCTATAGTGGAGTTTCAATTTGGCACCTGGGAGCTTCTTGCTGGGCACCAGAGGTGTTTCCTCCTCTTTCAGAGATGGGCTTGGCTCCCCTATAATTAATCAGATACTGATATTAAGAAGTCCACAGATGCATAAAGCTCCTCAGTGGACAATAATCCCTTCCAGAGCCTTGTCTTGAGGTTTTGGTATTTCCCTGTGGTAGGACAATCACTCAGTAATTCCTCTTCTTCTGCAAACTGGGGGTGTGTGCAGATATTACCATCCATCACATCCTTGCTGATGCATCTCCTGTGGAAATCTCTCAGCTTCTATCAGACCTTTCAGCTGAGACAAAGTGAAAATAGGAAGGAAAAAAAACCCCAACCAACCAACCAACCAACAAACCACAAAAAAAACCAAACCAAAAACTCCAAAAACTCCAAACCAACAACTAAAAAAAATTTCAAGAAAAGCTGTTGTGAAACTAGTTGCTCCTAACATGTTACAAACGTTTCTGATGAAAGAGGAACTGAATTAGGATGTGAATAACAACAGGATCACTTATTCTTTCCCTTGTGGTCAAAGCACTTTCTGTGCAGGGAATTAATCAGCATTCAAGGAATTAACCTGGGCTATGCAGCGAACAAAGCTCCTGCCTGCATGATTCCTGCCTTACCAGCTGGAGATGCTACCAAAGGCACAGATCCATCATCACTGGTGCCAAAGAAATGAAAACTAAATAAAGGAACTACAAGAAAGTTTGGTGAGGTCATGACTGAGGCAGCTGCATGGGAGAAGTGACTTCCATCTTCACTTCCATCACAGCATCTCTGCGTGATGCTGGGAAACACAAATAAAAGGTGCAAAGGAAATCCTACCCCAGATTGTTCCTCTTTCTTGAGCTGCAGATTTGAGTCACTGAATCTTGACTTCTGGAAGCACTTCTGTTCTCCCAAAACATGCCCCTACACAGAGAATGGGATCCTCCACCTGCTCCCATGGCTTTTGGTTTTTTTTGGCCAGAAACTAACACAATATTAATAATAAAAAAATAAAATTTTAAGAAACAAAAGGAATTGCTGGATCCTCTCTCAGGCTGCAATGGTAGCACCTGTTTAACTTAATTTGCTGCTCCCATATTCCCTATATGACTAATGAGAACTGTCAGTGGATGACAAGGATTAACAAAGAGGCAGAGACTAAGGAAGAGCCTGGGGTATCCTGAGTGTTTTGAGTCCTGCAGGGAAACAAATCCTTGCTACAAAATGTTTTGCTGCTTCTAATGACTAAGGAAGTAGTCAGTGGCCAGAAGTGGGACAGCCCTGTTCCAAACACCAAGAAAAATCTGTCCTTTATAAAACTGATAGAATTACATTTACAGCCCCTTCAGGTTTTCCTGGATTAACTCCAGGCTCAGCATCATCTATAAACACAGCATCCCCCACCAGCACAGCTATTCTATTCACATGAACAGCCAAAATATCAGATTTTCCAACCTGACCTGTTGGATCTGCTCCTCACGGGTGGACACAGAGCAGTTCAGCCTCTGAAAATCCAACTGGAAATAAATCTGGAGTTGCTCTCCCAAACACACAGATCACTGTCAGATCCCACACTGATGCAGGTGCAGGGAGAGCCAGTGAGTGCAGAGATGGCTGCAGAAACTGTAAATGGACTCAGGATCTCCCTTTTAGCTCTACAATCATGTGCCCAGCTATTTATACTTTAGTTCACAGCTAAAATTTCACATATAGAGCCTGAAAACCAACAGCACTTACAATAAAAACATTTTTGAAGTTGTTAAAAATGAAGTACATGAAGTGTAAGCGATGTTGGTAAGGACTAAAGGAATTCACACTGAGGAGCATCTCCCAGCCCCAAAATAGCTGCAGGAAATACCTTCTGAGAACTTGGAATAACACCAGCGTTAAGGACAAGGTGCTTCTATCCTAGAGGAGCTCAGAGAACAAAACCTGGGGAAATCAAGGGATCCTTCTCTTCCTAATGGAGTGCTGCAGGGGGTGGGAGCAGCCTGAGGATTGTCATGCTGAAAGGGAAACTCGCTGAAGGATGTGGAGGCACTCCAGGACCACTTCCAGCTCCAATAAGCACCACACTTGAGATAACAGCTGAGCAAAAGGCAGAAGGGTTTACAGAAGCACCAAGAATTGCACAAATACATTGTGCTGGCACCTCAATGCCACCAAAATGATTGTGGGTTGTGGCATGTGTTGAGGAGTACTTCTCTTGCTGCCTGCCTCCATCATTTGGGGCAGGGTTGGCTGTAGGTCAGGCAAGGCACTAATTTTTTGCTTGCATTCTTCATTGGCATTTGCAAAACTTGCATTAGAAAGTTTCCAAAGCTAACAGAAATAAAGGGTAGCTCGTTAAAAAGAAATTCTTTTTCTATGTTATCACCAAGAAATGATTTCTCACCTTTATGATGAAATGGCAGAGTATTTTGAATATTGCCATATAAATATATACTGATCTATATCAGCTACATGTATCAATATCCTGATAAATATCAGTGTATAGATCCATGCCAAAGGATTTTGGTTAAGGAATCACATCCTCCTGTAGATCCTCAGCATGGATCCTTCCCCAACATTTTCTTTCCTTGGGAAATTCAAGCCACTTCCAGCACAAGCCAAGACAAACACAGACACCTCTCAGCCTTGCTTATTGTGGAGTCCACAAACACAGGAAAATAAACATTAAATCACTATGGAAGTGACAACACCTACACTGTTATTTCCCTAAAAATATAAAATTAGGGATAATTTACATAATTGAATGTCACCATGTTATTTTTGAATACTTGGTCAAATAATAATTAATAATTTCAGATGTTTTTCCTGTAGTGTTAGGAGCTTTGAAGTTATTATGAAGAAGACAATTCTGCTTAGGAGCAAAGTCAAATTTAAGTGTAACAGTGCCAGGAGAAGATGTAATAATGTGGTCACTGATGTTCTCCTTTTCCTCATTTTATGGAGGATTATGGACCTTGACTGATAGCAAGGAAGGGATGGTTTTAAAGCCTTCTCACAGAAAACTCTTTTTGGCAAACAGTCCATTTCAAATAAAAATTTCCAATGTTCCCTATACAATTTTATTGCATTTCACAAGAATTATTACCTGCGACCAACCAACACAAACCCATGAGCTTTCTCTTCTGCCAAGAAGATTCCAACTTTCCTTCTGAGAGGACATTTACTGTTCAAGATCAAAATGAACCATACAAATTAACTCTGTCTGGGCAGAAAACAAATCCCATTTTTTCCCATTTTAGGTAGAACATACCTGTTAAAGAACAGGAGTTTAAAAGGCCAATTCTCCAATTTTTAGCTCAGTCACCTACTTCTTAAGCAACATTACAGTCCAGCTTTACTCAAGCATCTAAATAGGAATAAAGTTATTTTTGGGAGTCCATAATCTTACAGTGCCATGTGCCCCTGCAGCTGCTGGTTTCTTCTGCTACAAGTCTGAATTTTCCCAACAAAAAACCTAAAGCTTGTACTCCAGCCCATCCTCATTCTTTTAAATTCCCCTTAAACAAAGGCAAGCCTCAACTAACTTCACCCTTCAGCTGCCTCTGCTCCTTGCACCTCCTTCCCATTTTCCATGGGCAATGAAATCATGTCCCCACAGAGAATCATCTCCTCTGCTTTCAGTGAAGGTCAGCCCTGAGCAGCAGGAGCTGCAGTGTCGTCAGGAAATCAAGAGATTGCTCCTGGCTGGATTTAGTTTCATATCAATAAGAGGTGATGCCATTTGTTATCTGTCTCTTCTCCATGTTCAGTGTCTCAAACAGCTTAGTGATATTTAATAATCTAAAGATTTTATCAGAATATAAATGACTTCTAAATAATTGATATATTTTAGGGATTGGATCTCTGTAGCCAGACTATACAGGTATCTTCCACTCCTTTAAACCAAGCAGCTCGAAATCCTTCAAAATCAGTGTTTCTTTTCAATGTAAAACTACTGAAAATCCTGTAGCACCAACATGAAAGCATCCTGGGCCATGCTGGAGCAGGATTCTATTATCCAGAGACTGATTTAAGGCTCACAGTAACCTATAGATCCTCTGCACAGCTCATGCAGCACAAGGAATTGGAGCACTAAGAATTGTGCTGTCAAAGATCAAAGGGAAAAGAACATTAAAACTGTGCTGCCAGATCTGGCTTAGTTACCTTACAAAGGAAAAAAAACAAAAAACAAAATAACCAAACCCCCAAACAAAAACAAACACCAAACAGGAGGAGTCATACTTTAAAGAAGACTTTCAGCAAATCATTCACAGAAAAAAAAGTAGTCTTCTTCCTCTAAAGGCCATATTTATAAAAAATATTCAGCCCACAGATGATGATAATTTACAAGCCAGAGCAGGAATAGGATGCTGGATTTAAATGAACCACAAACATATTTCATGTTCTATCTGAAAATTAAACTGTCAGGCAAATGCCACAACACAAGAGTGGCTTTTAAACTTGAGGAAGAGTGCTCTGAAAGCATCAAGGACATGAAACCAAAAACAAAAGCAGCCTCACAATGTGAAAAGTACTAAAAAATCTCTTGAATTAGAGCTGACAGCTCCACTAAAAATAGTTCTTGGCAGCTACCTGAAACACAGGCTTTGTAGTTCTTTGAAAACATTGATATCAGACAGAGAAGCAAAAAAAAAAAACAAACCAAAAAAAGCAGGAGCTAATCAGGTATTTAATTGAATATTTCTCTTGTCCCAACTCCCTCTCTTGGAGCCCCTTTAGGCCCTGGCAGGGGCTCTGAGGTTTCCCTGGAGCCTTCTCTTCTCCAGGGGAGCACCCCCAGAGCAGAGGGGCTCCACCCTCCCAGCATGTCCATGGCTCCAGCAGCTCCACGTCCTTCTGCTGGTGGAGGCAGCTCTGCAGGTGGGGGTTCACCTGAGCACAACTTGAAGCCCTGGACAAACAAAATGCAGCTCCTCCTTAAGGTCCTCACGATATTGCTTTTCCTGATGGATCAGATACACTGACTGGAGGCTGCAGAAATTCAGAGATGTTTGATGTCCAGCATCAGGGAACAAATACATTCATTAGGAATGCCATAATTCACCTTTTTAAAAGGAAATAATGCTCTAACTCAGCATTTTGCTGTAATAAACATGCATTTTATGGTGCCTCTGGGTTATTTAAAGCTGTTTCTGGTGGTTCCCACACCTTGTGCTAATTGTACATCACTGATAGGATTAGGAGGAAAGCATGCCTGATTTCGAAACTCAAACAGGTACATCCTTACAGACACCCAACACAAAGAACCTACACAGGACCTACAAACAAGAACTAAGATGACACTGGGCAACAAAGACATACACAGACTTGGCATTTCATTTGAATCTTCCCTGTTTGGGGCAAAAGCTGGAACAACATCACAGCTGGGATCAGGATTTCATCCTGCACTTGGATAAGAGCTTCCACCTCTCCCAACCAAGCTACAGCTCAACACAAACTTGGGGAGCAGACAAATGTGGCTGTAGAGAAAATAAAATTCAAAAGCACATCCTAGAAAATAAAATTATTTCATACATCACTGCATATATCCAATAAGGTAGCAATTAAGTCAATTGAGATAACAGTCTGTATCTCATTATATTCTCTGGGAAAAAAACTCCATCTCATCTGGAAGCTGAAGATCTGGTTTCTTGAGAGACCAAGCAGTGAAAATTGAAATATTCACCAGACTGGCAGTGGAATGATTTCAATGCTTCAGCGAGCACAAATTAAACCTGAGCATATTCAAACTATCACAATGGATTTGCTTTTTATCAGTACTTTCATGTGTCCTCCCTTGTCTTTAGGACTATTTTTCCAGCCAGAGTATGATGTGGGGGGTGAACTTTCCAATTTTTTTCCATTGGCTGCCATGATTTTTCATTAGGATAGAGCACTGTTATGAAAAAGAAATTCTGATCTGGTCCATCCTCAAAAAGGGAAGATTAAAACAAAGGGAAAACAAACAGCCCCAGAGCACAGAGGGAGGTCAGGCATCCTCAGATGGCTGAAGAAATTAGATGACAGATTGCAGCAGCCCAATATTAAACATCTCCAAGATAATTCCCCATCCCAGGCAGAACCATCACAGGGACACAGAGAAGCTCCTCTAAGCCAGGTCTGCCAGGCTTCTCTGACATCTGTTCCTGCATTTTCCGCCGGCCACTCCCAGAGCAGCTCCAGTGACAGATTTGCCCTAATTGCGGATAATCGCCCTTATCCTGGGACGGGGTGCCCAGTGCAATGTGAGAACATCTCCTTTCCAGCTCCTCTGCTCATTCCCTACAAAACCTGCTCTAAATCTAAAGCCTCCCGTGGGATACCTTGGCTTTGAAGGTGTCTAGGGTGATTCCATAATTGTTGAAAGAGTATAAGCTTTGGTTGCTGGGTCATTCCCGGAGAAAGTCATCGGGCCCTCTCACCTTTTACTTTCCACCACATGCCAACCTGTCCATCCCAATTTTTCTCTTCCATGTTCAAGCGAAAGCAGAGGCACCTCCTTCCCACCAAACACACAGAGAGCTCCCTGCTTCCATTGCACCTGACATAGGAGGTGAGACACAAATATCCCTCAAAAAACTGCAGCACACGTGGGTTTTAAGCCTCTTCCTCAATAAAAAATAATAAGTGTATTTTAGATTCTTTCTGTGCCATCAGTACAGAAAAAGACAATTCTTCAGTGAACAAACTCAGAGTAAAGAATTGGCTATAAACATAATCCTTACATTTCTTGAAGCTCCTTAATTATTATGAGCAACCAAATAGCTTCCACAAGCTTGAAACTTTTCCTAAACCTGGCATCCCCACCCCTGGGAAGGGACAGGACACAGCCAAGGTCAGCCGTGCATTATCTGGAGAAATTGAAACGCGATGCTGATCCTGGAGGAACAGGCTCAGGTGACACAACTGGCTTCATTTCCACCTTTTATTTACATGAAGGACAACTGAGATGGGAATGACAGGCCCTCCAGATATCCAGATCTCGGTGGTTTTCCACAAGCACATCTTCACTTAGAAAATATATGGATTACTCTAAAATGTTTAGGAAAATCCAACATTGATCATAAAAGAGAACCCATATTTTCTGCCACATTAAAATATGATGCTATAACACAAACCTCTCCCTGAAGTTCAAAAGCACCTTCAAAAATCCTGCCTAAAAATACTACATCATTTACTTTTCTCAAGCCATTCAATCTTTAATTCATATTCACCACATTGCAAATATTCCACGTGAAATATTTCCAGTCCTGTGCCTGTGCCTCATCTTGTTCATACTCAAAGGATTTATTTCAAAACATTCATCTCCCCAACTACCAACACACCTCAAAGTTCCCTGGGAATCATTTCATGTAAAGCAGAAGTCTGGAGAGGGGGCCAGTAAATCCTTTTAACCAAACGCTTTCAGATTATGACAAATTATTCCATTGGCACAAAGCCAGCACAACTCTCCACAGCAGAAAAAGAGGTCGAGCAAATCCAATAACAAGTATTTAAAAAGACAAGCCAACAAAATTAGTTCCATTTTCTCGCTGAAGGCAAAGCAAGGTCATTACGGAACAGGAAGGGGTGGGGTGGGGGGGCGAAAAGGAGATACAGCAATTAAATAATTTTAAAAACCCAGAATATATTAAACCTATTGGGTTTTGGAATTACTTCCACTCCATTTCACAAGCAGAATTAGAAACATTAGGACAGGGGGCTGCCACAAACAGGCAGGTGCCTGGGGCCATGCCATCCAGCAGCCACTGCAGGGTCTGAGCAGATGCCACCTCTCAGCTCTCATCAGCCACAGCGCGGCTCCGGCGTGCCCACAGCTCCCGGGGTCAGCTGCTGCCAGAGCACGGTGGGAACAACGGGCCCACCCCTGTACATTTCAAAATACAATAAGGAAAAATTCAAAGTGTCCTAAAAAGGAATTTATGACACAGGGATCTCAGCAGAAAGGTTTGGAGGGCGTGTCTTGGTTTGGTGCTTGTTCTTCAGACAGGACCAAGCAGACCTGGATTCTTCACTATCCCTGATATTTCCATAGTGTCTGTATTAGTGTGGGGATTTTTTGACACATAAAATGATATGAAACGTTCTTTCTGTTCACAATAGGCCCATCCTCATGTACAAAAAAGTCTGTCCCCATTATACTAAGTCCACCTATATGGTGAGCACAGGAATCACAGACCACAATTCAGACCAGACTGAGATTTAACTGACTATTCAGAACAGAAAACTTGTATTCTACCCTATGCTATCTTTCATCCTCAGTCAAAAGTCCCTTTCTGCAGAAAAACAGCCTAGGATTGTTATCCTTCACTATACCCTGGCTGCAGGCAGAAAGTAAACCAAAGTTTCCCAGACATTTAAATACAAAAATGTGTTTGTGCAGTCAGTGATTGGGGTCTGACAGACACAGAGGAATCCATTTGTTCTATTCCTGCTTGTCCTTGCTGACTCCACGCCTGAGGTTCGGGGATTTTCCACTTTCTTTGAGCCTTTTCAATGAAGTCTGTGGAAAAACTCATCAGCAATTTGACTTAAACATCCTTAACCCCTGACCTTTAAAGCATGATCAGGTTTAAAGGGTAATTTTTTAATGGATGAGGGCTTTTGGTTGTTGCCCTTTTTAAAACATGTTCCTCTGAAATAGAGGTTTGAGGATTTTGAAAATTTTATTTCTTTTTTGAAGAGTGAAAGACAAGACCAAGTTCCTTGTCCTCACATTCCATAACCTGCTGGTTTGGGACTCTTCCCATCAAAAGTCACCCAGGCTCTCATGTTGCCATGAAGAAAGTGCATGCTGCATCTCCATCTTCCAAACTGCTACCACTGAAGGGATTTACTGATTTATCATCAAACCATTGACATCCCTCCTTGCAACTCTCCCTTATCACCTTTATCCCTATATCACTTAGGTCCCAGCCACAGTCCTGAAATCAACTGGGTAGAGGTTTCAGCCTCAATAGCCTAAAATACAGCAATGGATTTGATGGAATAAAGCTGCTCCCAGTGATTAGAGAATCCCAGAATAGGGTTGGAAGGGACCTTAGGGATAATCTCATTCCAACCCCATCATAGGCAAGGACATCATCCATTACACACTACCCCTTTTTAATTGTTCAGTCTCTTTTATAATGCCAATTATCAGTAGACATATTTTCAAATAATTTCTTCTCTACTACAACCATTAATTCATAATTTCTATTAAAGGGCATAATTTCTACAAAAGAAGTAAAAATAAGTCCTATGTGGTGAATAAGTGTTCTCACTGCACTGTTTTGTCAAGTTAAAAAATATACTGGTATTCTGGTTTGCACCCACTCTGACTCCATCTACCATTAAAAAAAAAAAAAAAAAAAAAAAAAAAAAAAATCACATTTTAGTTAAAAAAAACCCCAAACCCTATGGAAGTGTGTGAAAGGAAGAGATTCCCTAGCCTAAATTACCAAATAATCCAACAGAGTATTTTTTCCTCCAAACTTCAGTCACATCTGTAGCCCAAGGACAACCTGTTCACCTCTAACACAAACCAATTGAAACAAACTTTGCTCAGACAGTGGTAAAACAGATTTCTTTAAAGAATGAAGGTTTCAGCTTTTTAAGTACCATCCAGATGCTGCTAAACTTGTCAACTTCAGTGCATTGCTCCAGTAATTTGGGTAAATTGGTGAAGCTTTGGCAGCTGTTTGCAATTGCAGCTGAGTTTGTTCTCCATGATTTGTGAGATAGGAAAAATCCCCAAAGAAATTGGGCTTTCTCTGAGTACATAATTCACTTTTATAATTTACATTAACACTTAGCTAGGAAGATTTGAGCAGGAAAGATCCTCAATCCCTTAAATTCACCACAATATTTACGCTCCTACCTTCCCCAAAAATTATGGGAATGATGGTTGCTCTTTAAGGAGAAGATCCCACTAGCAGGATGGGGTGTTAAGTCAGTCTAAGAAACATTCCAGAATGAGTACATGATCTCCTTGTCCTCACATTCATCCTTCCTGACTCCTCTAAGAGACAACAGGAGATGGAACCTTCAGAAAGTCATCAAGACTTCAAGGAGACACGTGTGCCTCCCCCCATACCTGAAAAGCAGAGCACATCTTGGCATCACACAGGAAAGTAAATTATATCCACATCATTATCCCTCCAGAAGGCCTTGAAGAACATATGGTATGGAAATGAAACTGCCTGAAATGGATTAACTGAGGTGTGTGATGAGGTCCACAGAAGGGAGCGTGAAAAAAACATTTCAAAATGTATTCGGTGTAGGATCCCACAACGAGGCACATTCATCATCCGGATAAGGTAATGACACCAGGAAATGAGCTAAGTAAATCCAAGACTGAAGTTTCATTTACTGAAGTGCATCTGTTTGGCTCATATTCCCCCAAACCTCATCATTCAGCCATGCTGGGTCTCATCTCAGCAGCAAAAGATGCAAGAACATAAATCAAACCAGCTCCTCCAATGAGCAGCTGTAGCAAGCATGCTTTTAATTTGATTTTATAAAAAAATTAACTGCACCCCAGCAGGTCCTTGCCACAGCCCTCCATGACATCTTCTTTCAGGTTGCCCTTTCCTGCCGGGTTCAGGGGTTTTTTGGGTGGTGTCACTAAGGGAAGTTAAACGAGCTGGTTTTTCAGAAGAAAATGAGAAGCGCTGGATTGAGCCAAAAAAAGTTTCCTTCCTGCAGAGGAGGTCACATCCTCCAACACTCTTTCCCTGTGATCATCTGGTCACAAATGAGAGGAAAAGCCAAGCAAGGCCCAGACACACAGAAGCTTTTCAAAATTAACATATGGATACTTCATGGTGTCTTCAAATTGAATGTTGAATTGTCTCCACCAAAATTACACAAGTTGATGACTACTTTGTATGCCCCACTCAACTGCAAATGCTGATCAGGACTGATTTTGTCCAACTGCAGCCTCCTACATCCCCCTCCCCCCCTCTCTCAACATCCCATTATGTCTCCAAGGTTTCCCTTCACTCCACACCACAACCAGAGCAAACAGAAGCACCATTATAAACCAACACAAAGAATGATTCAATCAGATGAGCATCGAAGCCACCAAAAGGTCCATTAGGGCATTGAAAATACAAATTAGGAGAAATATAAAGCAGAGAATGTCAGTTTAATGAGTTTATATAGAAATAGGATGAAGTGAGAATAGATACTTCATCTCCAATAATATGATAAAGAACTTCAAAGGGTTTTTTTCAGATTCATCTTGACCATAGCCATGTCATGGGCTGGCTTTTTAAGAGGTTACAAGGGGACCTCTCCAAGGGGTGTCCTGGTGTTATTGTGAAAAGAATTTCCCCATAACACAGTGCTTCAACAGGAATTTTGTAAAAGGACAGGAAGAAACCTCCTCCATCTATTACCTCTACTGCCATCTCTATTCTAGTGCTCCCTGCCATCAGCTGCAAGACCACCTCTGGAAGCAATTTTCCCTCTGCTTTTTCACCCAGAAAGCAAAAAAATCCACATCATAATGACCAACACTCTGGAAAGTCACCAAGACACTTCAGAAGAACCCAACCTAAGACAGAAAGAGGGAGAATAAAAACTAACACCAGTCACCTTCTAACACCAATACTGTATTTATTGTTGCTGAAGCTTTGAGGCTTGGGGCAGCTTGACTCACTCGTTCTGTCCCAAAGCAGAGAGTGCTGGACTTCCAGGATTGCAGGAGGGATGAGAGGTTTTATTTGCAAGGGCAGCAATGTGCTTCTGACCCCTGCCATCCTCCTCCTCGTCCTCGCCAGATCGTGTAGGCGCCGAGGGAACAGGCTGCACTTATTTCAGCCCTGGCACTGGAAGCCCCGGCCCGATGTGGGATCTGCCCACAGACACCGGATTCCTCACGCGTTTTCTACATGCATGCCATGGGCAGTGCCTGAAATACCGGCCATGCGGGAAAACAGGAAAATATTTGATTCCTGGTCTAGGGAAGAAGCCATCAAGCTAAATGTGGCTTTGTTTAGGGGCAGGAGCGCCAGGTCTCTGCAACAGAGGCAATTCAGGAATGCTGATAAGTCTGTGCATAAATGATCTCCGTTCGAGCCCAACTGCTTTATCTCAGGGAAGGATAAAGCCCTCGGTGGCAAGGCCCCAGCATTTGTCTACTCACTTATCAAGCAGGAGCCTTATTACAAAGGCTAATTCAAGTGGAGATTAGATTTCCCGTATGAAGGAACGGACAATAACATCAGATATTCCTCAAACACCAGTAAATAAGATTAATGAAGTGCCACTGCCATGGGCTTTCACCTCGACAATGCCTCAAAAAAACCTCACCCTGGTAGCACCAAAAATCTTTCCAAGGGTTTCATCATATTTCAGTGCACAGACATCACCTCGCTTCAGCTGGCCAGCAGCAACTACAAATAGCCAGCAGGAAGCCACCGATTTCCTGAAAAGAGGGTTAACCGAGAATCATAGGAAACTGAGAAAATTAAAGCTGGGTCTAACGTCTTGAGTAGGCTGAGGAGGGAAGAAAATACAGCAGCAGCAGCAGCACTGAACATGTTCAGACACCTGAATCCATGCAAAATTATATTAGGCTCTTAAAAATCACAGACCTAGCAAAGAATGACCTCCTTCAGCACATCGTAGCCACGGCAGTGGGTTTCTCTAGGCAGTTTTCACATTAAATCACCTACAGGTGACCATTTAAACTCTAATTAGAAATAAACCAAACTCAGCCTTGAGATCCACTTTGCATTTAAGTGCTCTCAGCTAAAGGGCTAACTCAAAAACTGAACAGCAAAACAGAACTCGGCAACCAGTGAAGATTCACGTGCTCAACAGTTGTGCTGACTCATTAGACACAGGCAAAAAATCAACTCAGGGCTCTGCAGGAAACAGTCTGAAATAAAAATGTCAATTTGATGACTTTACAAAAAAAAGTAGGGAGCTCGGTTATAAAATGTCCTAAATTGTGACAAAATGTTGCACAACAAAAAGGAGGGAATGCACAGACTGACACACAGACAGCAGGTGAAAACAATTAGAAGAACTGGTGAAATATAAGTATTGTAGCAGCCCTCCAAAACCCCAGGGGCTGCAGGAGATCGAGGGAGAAGGAGGAGGTGATATGAAAACCATAACCCCATCCGTGTGCTGCAGACTCTGTCACACACATGCAATAACCACAAGGAGAGGAACAGGTACATGAAACGGAAACAAAAGAGGAATCAGAGCAATACGGTATTTAGAATGTCACTGTATAAATTTAAAAATGAGGGGGCTAAATCCCTTTAAAAAAAAGACTTAAAGCTCCCTTTCCAGGCACTTATCCCAGCCAGCAGAGCAGCTTCCCTCTGAACTGAGAAAGACAATCTTGACCTGCCAGGGCATCGTAGCAAAAGTCACTGTTTTATATGATATTGTTGCTCTTCTGCTGCATCCCAATAGATCCTCACTAACTTTGTGTTTTTAATCTGTCCTCACATAGAACTCTGGACTGCTATCAAGAGTTTGACTCCTCTGCCAGCTCAGGATGCTCATCTCCAGTTTCAACTTATTCAGGAATGAAAAAAAGAAGGAGAATCACCACTTTTCATGATATTCCAAGAGTCTGCTGCCAGACAGAAACATCCTCTAAATATTTATACATCCCTTTCATATTCTCTGCAGCTTTTCTTTCCCCTACATGACACCTACAAGTGAGGAATACCCCACAGCCAAGACCTACATGTCCTTGATAGACCCTATGGATCCATCTCAAACTGTAAAAGTGTTCACAACTTCACAAGAGACCTGGGACTGTAATTTGGGCACATAGACGATACAATTAAAAGGTAGAAAAAGCCTAAAAATACAATTTAACACTGTAAATCATTTATAAAATAATATTAGAAACCCTACAAAACATTTGATAGTGCCCTTCAATTGGGAAAAAAAATCCCTAAAAATAAGAGTACAGCTCATGAGAACACATCAAACCACCAGTGACATCCTGCAGGCTCTCCTAGGTCCTGGTGGCACAATCCTAAACTTGGTAGAGCTGCTCACAGTCTTTGCCCCAAATGAAAAAAAAATTAGGCTATCAAAGATCTAGAGCTAAGTTGGCTGAACCAAAAGCAAGAGAGAAGCATTTATATTGTCAGTTTTACTAGGAGAATGAAGGAGAGGAGGGCAGGAGTCCCTGCTGCACCATAGCCCTTAGCAAAGAGTACCTCTATCTATGCCCTCAGGAAAAATAAAACTAAACATTTCCTTCCTAGCTGAAGAATTTCCTAACTGCCACACGAAACCCCTCTATATCAGCTCTACCCAAGAAACCAGAAGTGAACAAACTGTTCTGCTGGTTGTGTCATTGACCTCAAAGGGCCTTTCCCAGCCCATCCCTAGTTGGGCAGGACCCTCTGGAGAGGGCCTTGCTCAAAGCAGCGAGAAGAAACCCTTCTTACCCTCAACATGAATTCAGCAAATTTATCACCAATTCCCTGGAGATTTGGGAGCATCTCACCACCTTCTGTACATGGAGAGATCCCAGGACCAGAAGAGCAGCCCTTGCTCCAGGAAGATCCTGGTTCAGCTCCAGCCTGGAAGCACGGGCTGCTCCTTTGATGCCCTGCCAGTGGTGGCCTCCAGTGAGGAAGCCCAGCATGAGTCACACCAGCGGCACAAGGAATTGGCCAATCTGGATTGAAACATCCAGATAAAACCACGGGGCTTTTCTCCCTGCTCTGCCATGTCCCTTTCTGCACAGCAATTCCTGATAATTGCCAGGCAGGCAGTCTGGCAAAGGGGAAGCAAATATACCTGGCAGACATGAGGAGGGTCTGCCAGCTGTGGCTTTGCCCTAAAAACTGAGGCAAGAGGGTATTAAGGGACTGAGAGAATCATGTGAGAAGAGCACCATAAAAGCTCTTTTGGTTTTTCACTGACTTGCACGAATTCCAGTTGGCATCGGGGTTTATTGCTTTCCACACATTCAGAGCTCTGAGCCCAGAGCTTGTACCATGTCAGCACCATATCTTCAAATACTGTGTCCTCTAATCCGAGTTAGCTTATACAGAAATGCAGGAAATAAAATTTTTAAACCCATAAGACAGCTCCAAGAAAAAGTTTAGCCCTACTGGCCTCTTCAACAAGGGATAAAACACATACAAAACTGATCCATGTTATGTGTACAAAGATGCAGGTAGTCTTTTTATGAAAATATAACATTCTGAACATTAAAGACTTAAAATCAATTCCTTTTTCCCACAAAATCCATTTTATCCATTTGGGCCAAGGTATTTCTTTGCTTCATTCACCACGTCAACCTACTGCAAGCCAAAAGCACATTAAAGAATAAAAACAGTAGCAAGATCTTCTCTGTCTTTTCAGCTCAATTTGGCAATTCTGGCAATAAAACTCCTAATTCAACATGTTCTTTATTTCAAATTGAAACTGCAGGACATCTGCTGTAGCTGCTGAGCTTGCTGTGCACCAGAGCATTTCAGGTCTCACTCTGTGCCTCTGTAACGTTGGGGTTTGATTTTTTTTATCTCTCCAGCCCAACCTCTAATTTAAAGGAAACTGTGCTGGATGCTCTAATTGACCCCGTTCTCTTCCTTCCCCAGTTTGTCTCTATAATTAGCCCTTCCCAGTGAAGGGAATCAGCAACAAGACCTTTCCAAGCCCCACCCTGCAGACCACAGCAACTGCCTCGTATTGTTTTTTGCCCAAAAATCAACAGCTTCAGGACAACAAAAGCTTTAAGAATTGGAAAAAAAAAAAAAAAAAAAAAAAAAAAAAAAAAAAAAAAAAAAAAGAGAGCAAGATCAAATGTGTATTGATTATTTTTCAGCACATTATGGTGAGTGAAGCCAGTAACCCAAAATTTCACCTGCAACACAAATCCCTCAGCAATACTTTGTAACATAAGCAAAATACTTGTTTTCCTTAAAATAACACACAGTTGCACAGCTGCCCACCCCAAATTCACCCACTCAAGACTTCTCCCGTGGATCTCAGCACATGCAAACACCCCACACCTTTTTTCTTGAGGAATTAGAATGCATGTTGAGAATGAGGAAAGGAAATGCATTAAGAAAATACTCTTATCAGCAAGCAAATGCCACCACAGAGATTTTATTTCCCTACTTGTCTCTGCAATAGGTGATTGCTACCAGGTGAGTGGAGCTGGGGTAGTTCTGGCACTAAGGGGAAAAAAAAGCAAACCAAAAACCCCACCACACCAGCAGCAAAAAAAACCCTAAAGCCAAAACGACCCCCCAAAACCCAGTTCAGGTGCAGATTTCAGAGCTGCTGAGCACCAGGAAGCGCAGGATGAAGCACAGGATCCCAGGAACACCTGCAAAAACACACGGGATGATCTCGGGTCTAATTTGGCCTAACCCAGGTCCTCAGTGCCACCACAGCGCCTCCCAGCTCGGTCTTCCCTAAAGGATGATACTCCAGCTAGCACAATCCAAAACTAAAGCAGAGGAATTTCTCTGGTTAGTTTTGAGCTTTGTTTTCTTCTATGTTGCTTCTTCCATCCCCAAAGGCCACCCATGGCAATAGGCTGCTCCTAAAGAAGATGCCAACCAGGACAAGCATCTCAAGGTCTCCTGGTGTGCACCAGGTTGCTAAGTCACTATTTTCTGCTCAGTTCTCCCACTTGACTTGGCAGCTTTACAATCCTTTTGCACCCACAATACACGGGGCCGCATTACATTAGAAACCAAACAGGCTGAATTTTTTTATGCTTTTGGGTGATTAATTTCTCAGTCTGACATTCTCTTCAAATCCATCAATGTCATGAGCTAAGAATTATCCCAGCAGTCCAGAGTTCCAGCCTCTCAAAGCACACCCATACACATACTTGTGTAACAACCTGGAATTTCAACATTTAGACATTTAGAAAATTAAACTGCAGCTGGTGGGAGTCTCGCTAATAAGGGCAGCACCTGAACCTGTAATGATCCTTCACCTAAGGAAAATTGTTCAAGTTTTTTGAATACCTGCCCCCTCGCAGCCCCTGAAGAGCATACCTGAAAAGAAAGTATGTAGATTAATGCTCCCAAAACAGAAAGAAAGTTGATCCAGTCCTACAAGAAGAGAAAAAGAACACAACGCCTTTTTCAGTGCAGAGGATAGTCTGTGCTCAGGGAAGAAAAACTTCAAAATACACAGAAAAACTGCACCCAAACCATTGTAAATCCATGTCTCCATGTTTTAATTTCCAATCTTTTTTCTGAGATATCCTCTCAAGGATTCAATTTTTATTAAAAATAGACTCAACACAAGACAGAAGATCAAGATGTCCCCACCATACAGTCTGAACCACGAATATCAGACTGAGCTACTTTCAGACTGAGTTTTCAAATGAGTTTTGTCTGCAGCTGAAAAAGTTTCACGCAGGGCCACTCCTCAGACTGCAACAACTGCATTAAACGTCTCATTTAGCTTTTGCTCCTCAGGTTTCACATCTTCCCCGACAAAACAAAAATGAAAGCAGCCTTCAAGCAGCTGAGCTGCCGAGAAAAAAAACGGGAGGAAACCCCTAATGTTGCTAAAACCGAGCCAGCAAACCCTGGGTGAGATTCACACCTTCCCTCTGTGGGAACAGGAAAATACTCAAGCAGGGATTTGGTTTTTTTCCGTGTTTCAGCAAAGACTTTTAGGTAGGAGAATGAATTCTCAACCCCTCAGAAATGGACCTTTGTGCTCATTTTTTCTCCTTACCTCGTTTCTCATATTTATTGCATTATTCCCCCCAGATGGATAGCGATGGCTCTAGAGGGGTATTTCAATCACATAAATGAAGAAGCACAGCATAGGACAGCTGAACTCAGAAACAAAACATTGGAAAGTGGCAGCTCCCACCTGGAATTACAAAGAGATTGGAGTCTTGAACAATGCACAAGTCCATGTCTTTTCCACAAAATTGGTGGGGCAAGGAGCAGGCAACAGCTGCAAAGTCTTCTTTCTTGGCAAGTTATTTCTTAGAGATATAAGAAGAAATACTGCTGCTAATGTTTATCAATGCTAATAAATTCCTTAATCAAATCCCCATGGATTGCAGTAAGATCAGAGATACATTTGGAGAAGGGAACTACGTTTTGAAACAAGTGATCTGACAAGTCATGGAGCACTTGGAAACCCCTGGAGCTGAGCAAGCAGCGACCAGCAAAAAGATTTGTGGATCCATCCAATTCTCCCTGCAGACTCCTCCGTTGCTTTTGATAAAGTTAATTCTCTTCATAGCTGAGGAAAGCTCTTAAGATTCCTCATTATCTGCTGCAGGCACCTCAAACCTGACCTCTGCTCTGCATTGTCCTCCTATCTCCTTGCCTACCTGCCAGGCACGGTGAAGTGCCTCTGGATAAGATTATCTGCAGCCCCAGCTCTCCTGACAGGGAATGCCAGCGCCTGCCTCTGCAGGTTTTTGTGCCACAGTCTGGCCGGGAAGGAGGGAACCCAGAGTGTGCCCTCGTTGCTCAGCCAGACGTTTCACCACACCCCACAAACGTGGGGCCGAATCCCAGGGGAGGTGCCTGGGACGCCACATCCCTTAGCAGCAGGGCTGGATCTTTATTTTTGGATGAAAAGAAGCAAAAGAAACAATGGCTCTGCTTTTAAACATCTCTCCAAATCCCTTTGTTGAGCTGGAGTGGTTCAGCCATCCTTGCCACCACCAGCAGCAACAAATTCCACATAACGATGCCCTATTTATGAAGCAATTGGTGAATTAAGTAGCAGAGACCAGCTCTTCTGCACTCAAAGAAACCCCCAGAAGAGTTATTTACTCACATAACCCCCCCTTTTCAAAAAACCTATTTATTTAAAAAAAATCATTACAAATTGCTCAGCATTGTTTCAATCAAGCACAACATTTCTAATGATCCGCTGCGATCCTTTTTTTTTTTTCTTTTTGTCTAATGGGACCACATTCCTTAACAATTAAATCATTTACTAATTCCTCCCCAGGGAGGCTGTCCTCTGCACCCAACAAGCACAAACCAACCTAACAGTTTATAGACAAGTGTCATATAAGTTTAAATGGCAACATTCAGGATAATTTTTATTTTGGTCTATGTATTTACGTGAAGTATGAAAAGACAGAGTTACGGAAGTCTGCTAAAGTAAATATTTTCAGTTAACTTGTTTTAAGTTCATCCCTCAAAACCAACCACGTAGATGCTGAATACAATAAAAGAATTCTTGGCGGTCTATCAAAAACGTTCATAGTCTGAGCTGCTTTTAAAGCTCAGGTTTTCCAAAGATGGATCTATCTGGATTAAACACTCCTCTTCCATCAATGCTCAGCCATGATACAGCATATCCAGGATCCTCTATCTTTTTAAAGGTCATGCTTAGCAATAAATAAAAGACAGTCCAAAGAGGTTTTCTTTTAAAAACAGCACAGAGGCTGTCAGATTATCCGTGCATGATGGAGAAAAGCCAAGACCTGGAACGGACATCCAAAGAGTAACTCTAGGATTCAAGGTCATCTGGGGGATGCCAGAAGTGATTCAAGGTGAAGAGACCAGCAAATAAGACTCCAAAATTACATTGAAACCCACATATTTTGGCCATTTTTACATTTAAAGGGGGTAACAAAAGCATTTATTTTAAACTACATTTTTCCTTTTCTACTTCATGTATCATCCAAGCAGAACAGTTCCCTGCTCTGCTCCCCACTGCACCTAACAGGGATTTGCAGTAACTCCTGTGAGTCACAGGGATGGAAACCAAGATGATTTTTCCAAGAGAAGCTTAGCAGACAGTTGGAACCACCAAAACTGCCAGGGTTGAAAGGGTCCAGCCCAGCCCTCCCCTCAAAGAGGACCACCTACACACAGAGCCAGCCTACCCCTAGGGGCCTTAACACCAACAGGGATTTCATAAACTTCCTCCAGGACCTGGAAGAGATCTTCAAAAGTACACCACAACCCAACAGAGAGATGACAGGAGACCACAGCAGAGCTGTGCCTGCATCTTATTTAAGTCAGGCATGTAGTGCAAGAAAAGTAACATATATCTGTAGGTGAGTGAGATGAGAGCTTGTATGAGATACAGCTGGCAGAGCTCCCCACAGAGATCTCTGTGTTGATCTCACATCAACAGAGAAAGGATCCAGCTAAGGAATATCAATATTCTTTGGGAGCATATAGAGACAGATCTCAAAGGGTCCAAGCAAACTTCAAGCTTGTTTGTATCTGGATCATTAATGCAGAGACAGCACAAGTATCTATACCCAAACCTGGACACACTGTGTATCTGCCCAGGATAACTGGCTGCCTCATCAGCTCCTGTAACTCCTCTCCTATGTTCTTTGTTTTCTGTGATGGCATTGGCATGACCCAGCCTCACTGCTGTCCTACCCAGAGCATCCTCAGTGCACCACGGCCTTTCCACTCCTGAGCCCCATCTCCCTTGGCAAAAAAAAATGCCTGGCTGAAAACCACGCTCTGTCTCTTCATGAGTTTAGAAAAACTCTAAAGAAGGACTGACAATAAACACCAAAAGAGCCCAAAACTATGACCCATAGCTTTGTCCAACCATGGTTTGGTACAGTGTGAACAGGCAAAGGTATATGAGTACCCTACACAAAGAGACATCTCATCCCTCCTCTAAGGGATGCACATCTTTACCTAATGAGAAACTGCAATGCAAGACTTTAACAGCAGAAAGTAACCACAAGAGTAACAATAAACCCCAAATCACAGGTATTTATTTATTTCATTTTGCCTAGAAAAACTCTGAGAAGTTTCCACCAAAATACTGTGGAGCTGCTTGCCAGCTTCATGCTGATTACCAGCAAATGGTCTTGGACTGTTGTCCTCCCAAAATTAACTTCAGCCAGGCCAGATCCTCTTTCACCTGGAGTTTGTGACTAGACCAGCTTAATGAACTCATGGAAAGGCAGTGGGAAGCAGCAGTTTAACAGGCTGCAGTGGAAGGCCACGCTCTGCAAGCAGTGGATCATGGATAATGTCATTCTACTTGGACACTTCCTACCTAATACAGCTCAAACCACCTCATTTCCCTTCTCCTACAGCCCACAAACCACAGGTCTGACAACCGACATGAGACACCTAAAGCCATGAAGAAGCCAATCTGACTTTGCAGACAATCTTACTGGGAGTAGGATTTTGGATCAAGTGACCTCTTGAGTTCCCTTCTGACCCAGGTGAGCCTACATTCCTCCATCAGAAGTAGCATTAAGATCACAGAGGTTTTGTTAGGAATAAAAAGCCATTGTGGCAAAGGCATGGAACTCTCACCTTACCTGTAAGATTTTTCCACAGGTACCTGTGAAAAAGGGATCCATAGATTCCTCCCCATAGACAGAATAAAGCTACCATAAGGTCTAACAAAACTGCAACTCTTGATAATATTTTAAAAACAGACACAAAAGTTAGTTCAACTCTAAAAATACATGTTCAATAGCCTACCCTCCTGAATTTTCCTATTTTCTGAGCTCAAGTGGTTTGTTGAGTTCCACAACAAAAAAGTTTAAAAGTTTAATTCCAAGACAGAGGTTAAGACATCAACACAATCACAGGAGCAAGACGTACATGTCACCATGGTGTTAGACCTGTCGAACGTGGCACGAGATTTAATATTAAAGAGTCAAACAAAGAAAACAAAGACTATTCCATTTCCTTTTTTTCCTGTTTTTATCCATTATCTGGCAAGAGTTTCACGTGTTTGGTTTCTATTGTCTCAACTGTGAACACCTGTGCCTTCACATGTATACCCAAAACCTATGGAAAAATTTGGCCTGTGTAAAAGAAAAATAAAATTCCACAAAAACAATCTCAATTCCAATGATCCATAGATATCCCATCAGCAGCATTTGGTCCTTAAAATTCCATAAAAAACCCAAGCTTTGTGATAATCTCGGCCATCTAACCTGAAAACATGGCAGAGTATTTTTGCAGCATGAAATCCAAAGAATTATCAAGCTTCTCCCCATAGCAGGGAAGCATCCAGACACATCCCAAATCTCCAATGCTACTGCTTTTGTCCAAAGGAATGCTAGAGAAAGTCTCCAATTTGCAAACTTGAGCCGTGATCCTTTAAATATTTATGCTCATGTTTACTTTGTTGAGAGGGGAGAAATCCCATTCACTCGAGAGGAAGTGAAGCAAATGTCGGCACGCAGGACAAAGCCTGAGAAATTCAGATGCTCTTTTAAACCTCAACACAAAAAACTCACCATGTTCCAAAGCTGAAACCTGCACCCAGCCCATCTCAGGGAGCCAGAGTCCAGGCCCAGGCTGGGAGCTTCACCAAGACACAACAAACATGCCTTCAACCCCGGTGCTTCGCGTGCAAGCAGGAACGCAAATTCCCTTTTATTTACAAACCGAGGGGACGCAGGAATTTCTGAAATCAAGTTTGACCGGCTAAGATGCTTCCAGTGGTTCAACGACCTTGTTTGCTCCCTCATAAATGTATTTTTGAAAGAATTGAGTTCAAAAGTTGCACAGTTTAGAGCAAGAACTAGAACTGGGCAGAAAGTGGCCACACTACACTCACCAAAACCAACCACCCCAAACAACTTTAGAAATTCTACGGTCACACTTGAATGACAGAATCCCAGACTGGTTTGGGCTGGAAGGGACCTTAAAAGCTGATCTTGTTCCACCTTCTGCCACAGGCAAGGAAACCTTCCACTATCCCAGGTTGCTCCAAGCCCTGTCCAACCTGGCCTGGAACACTTTCAGGGATGGGGCAGCCACAGCTTCTCTGGGCAACCTGTACCAGGGCATTACCACCCTCTCAGCCAACAATTGCTTCTCAATATCCTATCTAAGCCTGCTCTCTGGCAGTGGGAAGCCATTCCCCCTGGTCCTGAAACTACAGTCCCTGATGAAGAGTCCCTCTCCAGCTTCCTTGTATACCCCTTCTAGATACTGGAAGTTTGCTCCTGGTTTCCCCAGACTTGAGGTATTTAAGCTCCAGGACTACAGGACACGTGTGGTCCCAAGGATGTGATGGCAAACCCTGGACTTCCTTGCCAGTTTGGTGGTGCCAGAGCTGCAAAACCAGTGGAGGGACCAGCACTGTCCCTGTGCTCCCAGTACTCCCCCTGTTGACTTGCGGGCATGTGAAGGAGCGAGCCGTTCTTCCATCCGGAGCAGAATCCTGTTCTCCTAGAAACCAAGCAGGGCATGAGGATTTCATGTCCAGCCATACCTTGACACAAGCTAAATTAAGGCTCCACAGGTAACTTTCACGTTTCCCAAGTGCCCAACCTCAGGTGCTTCACATTCTCAGGGGTTTTCCAGCAAACCTGATCAATGCTCATGAAATGCACCATAAACATCCCAGATACAAATGATTTTCGCAGAAAGCATTCAGATTTGCCTAGCAAAGGGTCCCAAAGGTTTGACTGTCTGAGGGTTTAGTACCGGTGTTTGTGAAAGATGTTGTAACAGTAGTAATGTCAGGCATTTGATACCTTTAATCTTAAAATGCAGCTTTCCCACCCAAAATAAGAAGAAAAAAAAGGTTAAAACGTGGAGTTTAAAAATCACAACAGGAGCAGTGGATGCACAGAACAAATAACTTCACAAAACAGATCTACACTTTAAATACGTGATGAATTCCAATAAAGCATTTTCCAAGTGCTGTTGATGGACACTAGACCTTTCAACACATAGGAAAAATCTCTAATGCTGCCTGATTTATACATTGATTGCAATAAATACATAAAGAAAAAATAAACAAATATGAAGCTGCATCATCATTGACAGCCGAGGAAACAAAACCATTATTACTTGCGTGCCAGGGCTGCTGAATTACCTTCCCTGCCATCAGCAGCCTGACAGACAACTTCCAAAACAGTCTTGGGGATCAAAAATTACAGCCAGGAGGGAGGGCAAAGGCTGGGAGAGCCTTAGTGAGGGAAAAAGGCATAGAAAGCCATCTTATTTTAATTAAATAAAATGTAAAAATGAGAAAAGCCATTGAAATGGGTGAGTTTACTCAAGGACGTAGGGGGAATCGTGTAACTGTAGGGCAAGGGGCTAAAAAGATGATGCTCTTCAGGGATAATGCAGGCTCTGACCTAGCCAGAGTTTATGGATAAGGTCAGATTTGTAAGGTCGTGTCTAAGGATTCACAGCCCATCACCGCACCCCTCCATGGGAACACAACGCTCCCCTGTGATTTCCTAGCAGTCCCATGGGAAAAGAGTCAGGAAAGCACTTGAGCCAGACAGAAACCTAATTCTACTACACCTAGCAATCTACAGAGCGATTTATTACAGCACTCGGTTATCGACTGAGTGAGACACCGCTCCCGTGGCAGCAAATCTCCTTCCTCTGCCGCTACGTGATTATTTTTTTGATCCGCCGATGGGCAGGGACCGCGCTGCAGCGAGGATGGGAAAGCCATGATTTCTGCTGAGCTCACGCTCCCCACTTTATCATCGTCGGCTTGATTTGGGGATAGGAAAACGTAAATGGAGGAGGCAGAAGCCGATCGAGAAGCAGAAGGGCGGCAAAAAGCCCGGCTCCGAACTCACGGCAGGTCCTAGCGCAGGTCACGTCGGAGGGGGCTTATTTTCTTGGGATAAAGCAAAGGCCTTTTGGCTACGTTTGGGAAAATTCCAGAAAGAAATATCGACTGCTTTAACCTTCGGAGGAGCAGTGCACCCACAGGGGGTCCGGCGTGCGAGGGTGGGAAGTGCCGTGAAGTCCAACACTGTGCTAAGCAAATCCAGGTATAGCTCATTCCGACGGGTGGGAATGGCTGATGGGTACTCGGGAATGGCTCTGCGTGGCGTACCGGGATGCCGGAGCCACGGCGCGATCGCGACCTGCTCCCGTCGCGACGTCCACAGCCGTGGCCTCAGGGCTACTACCACACTCAGGGCTACAGCCCACGGCCCCACTGGTGACACTGGCGACGCCTCCGAGGTAAATCCCCTCCCACCAGGCTGTTTTTGCCATGTTCTGGGTGCCCAACCCACCCACCCGCGATGGGGGTGAGCGGCACCGGGCGGTGAAGCCCCGTGCGCGGGGGGGAGGAGGGCGCGGGGCTGCCCCGCACCGCGCACCCTGCCGGGGGCGGCTCAGGCCGGGAGGGTCCCATACCACCGGGGGGACTCCGCGACGCCGGGGAGACTCGCCCTCCTCCGCCGAACAAAGACTGCCGACGGCCCCGCGATGCTCCGGCGGGGCTCGCCTCACGACCCCCGCCCCACCGCTCCCACCTCACGTGCGCACCGGAGGCCCCCGCCCCGCTCCGCTCCCCGCTGCCGCCGCCACCGTTCACCTGCGTGTCGGGGCGCGGCGCATCCCTCGCCCGCAGCCGCCGCCGCCGCTGAGAGGGATCCCGAGGGTCGTTGGCTGCAGGAGGTCGGTTCTGAATAGAGGTGCCGGGGGTCCGTGATGAGGAGGGTCGGTGCTGAGGAGTGCCCCAAGGGCCGGTGCCGGGGAGGGTTCCGGGGGTCGGGGCTGAGGGGGATCGGCGCTAAGGGAGGTCCGGGGGTCCCGGGAAGGAGGGGTGCGGGCAGCCGCTCCCGCCACCTCCACCGCCGCCGCCCGGGCGCTGCCCGACTGCCCGCGCGCGCGCGCCGCCCTCTCGCGCCCGCCCGGCGGAGGAGGGGAGGGAGGCGCGCGCGCCCCGCCCCGCCCCGCCCCGCTATGGACACGCCCACGGACACGACCCCTTGTCGTTACGACGCGGACGCTTTACGGTAGCGCGCGGTAACCGAGCGGCGGCGGCGGCGACGGGCGATGAGGCGGCGGGTGAGAGCCGGGGGAACGCGGGAGGGACATGGGAGGACAACGGGGGGACAGGCTGGGACATAGTGCCGGTAAGGTCCTGGCGCTGGGGGTCGCGCCGACCGCAGCCGTCGGCAGTGGCTGGTCTCGGGCCCTGAAGCTTCAAGCCTGCGTTTTAAGGGGAAGAGAGGGTAAAATGGGTAAAGGAGTGGAGGTGTGTTACGGTGCTGTGGGTGGTCCCTGCTC
This sequence comes from Sturnus vulgaris, assembly GCF_052056855.1. Lineage (NCBI taxonomy): Eukaryota > Metazoa > Chordata > Aves > Passeriformes > Sturnidae > Sturnus > Sturnus vulgaris. The sequence goes on from NC_142255.1 coordinate 1,369,091, forward strand.
CCACCGCAGCCAGGCCCTGGCCCGCGTGCATTCTCCCCTTGCCCCGTAATTCCCGTTTATTCACATAAAAGCAGCGATGGGACGAGCGAGGTCCTCCCGGGGCTGCTGGCGTGCTCTGATCCCGGCCTCTGAGCGCCGGGACACGCTCGGGGTCAGGCTCGGGGTCAGCGCGTCGCTCCTCCTCCGTGGGGCGGAGGACACTCCGAATCGCCTCCCCTGACAGAATTCCCACTCCTGACCAATATTCCAGTGACCTCCAGGTCTTTCAGGTAAGTTACATTCCCTCCTCGTGCTTCCTATTGTAATCCCTGGATTACACTCTTTTCTGTGGGAGGTGAGAGATGAGTGCATGGTATTCGGGTTAAGGATCTGAGATGCGATCCCACCGGTACCTCTGGGACATTCCCGGTACCGTCGCTCATTCTCAGGCGTTCTGGTCGCTGAGGGTTTTTTCCTGTTAAACTCCAGGTTTTGGTCATCCCCACCCTGGGGAGCAAAATCCATTCTGTGTTGGTCCTGTGGCTCTTGGTTTCATGCCCTGGGAGATGCTGTGACACCAAGAAAGATTCTGAGTTTGGTTGCAGAGTCTCTGTTTTGGGGAATTTGTCCAGAACAGAGAAGTTTGGGCGTAGTGTGTACGGAGCTTGGAGTATTTTCCTCTGATTTCAGCACTCACGGCCTGCTGAACCTTCAGAAGTGGGATGTTCTTGTATCATACAGGAATTATAACCTACAGCTGTAGAGAGATTATTTATATTTAACAAAAAAGGAGTCAACCACACTTCCATTCTGGTTGTTTAATTTTCCTTGAGTTTCTGCTCTGGCTCTGTCAGGAAACACATAAGTCCAGAGGTTCAGGTGTCACCCAGCCTGGCTCCTGTTGGCAAATAGAAATTAATGTTTCTTGTCTGATCTTACTCCATTAACAACTATCCAGACGTTGTATCTAAACCCCGTATTTCCAGAAAAAGTGAACAGAAAGTTAGACCATAGGGTCTTTTACTCTTGATCTTTAAAAGACAAAACCTTCTCTGTCCTTCCTCCTGCTCCCTGATAAAGTCTTCCAGGTGACCATTTTCCTATTTACCTCCATGTTCTTTAAGTTAGGAACAGGACTCTAGTGATGTGTCACCTTATACTATTCACTCTGAAGGTTCTTAACACCTTTAATTTATTAAAATAGACTCTAGGAATCTGATTCATCCTTAGTTCACATTCCCTTTGCTCTGTCACTGCCTTTTTATGCTCAGTTGAAGGAGTCTCATCCTTTGCCTCTCAAGTGCCTTCAGCAATTACCTGCAGAGGGTTATCTTTAATGGTGTGAAAATGACAGGTCTGGGATGTTTTTTGGTGAAGTGTTGAAAAACACAGGCTTTGCTTTGTGTCCGGACACAAAGGAGCCCCATCCATTTATGGATTGAACTCCCGCGCTAATGTCAGCAGCTAATCTGTTAAATTATTATAACTTAAGTGAGGGAAACTTGACCTCTTGCCCTATTGATGCAACACAGCACCATTTTCAAATCTGTAAGTGAAATTATGGTGTTTGTATTGAAATGCTCCTTTCTCTTTCCCCATTTTCGTCTCAGAATTGGAAATAGGGCAGCTGAAATCTCTTGGAGGAGCTGAGGATTCCAGGGAGTTTGCACAAATTCCAACTACTAATATGCAGATAAAACAAACCAGCAAGACACTTGTTGGCAACCTCCAGCAAATGTTCCAGGTCTGGGCCAGTATTTATTCCTACTTTTATGGAAACTCAACAAAGCGTGCCTGAGTCTTCAGGAAGAGAGTCCTGGCTGTGGCTGAGCAGAGCTGCTCCCACTCCATGTCGGGATTTCAACACTCCTCAGAGGCTTGCATCCCCGTCCTGGCTCCTCTGCAGATCCATCTTTAGCTCTTATGGGAGTTTCTCCCAAACAAAGCCACCTCACCAGTGGCTTTTCACAGCCCCACCACTTTGTTTTGGTTCTCCCTGCTTACCTGACCTGGCTCTGAGGGAGCCTCCCAAGGGATTTCCTTGGAGCTGCATGTGGTGAGTCATCCCACAGAACTCACAGGCAGTTTCACAAATACCAGATGGCAACAAAATTAAAAGTAGTAGCTAGTGGCGATTAAGCACTTGCATTCTCCTTCCTGACTAGAGGAACATGCCAAATGTCATGACAGAAAAAAAAAAAAAACAAACCACAATGATGTTTCTGCAGAGTGGAAAATTAACAGAGCAGGGGACACACACTTCCCTCGCCCTTAATCCCATTTGGACTAGAGTGGAAAGCTATTGGCTGAACTTCTACATGTCCAGGAGAAGATGAAGCAGAAAGAACACCATGTAAAGGAAAATTCAGGGCATTACATGGGCACATACATGAAGTATTTCAGCAGTGCCCACGTTAAACCCCCAAACAGGATGTTTGCAGTGTGTTCAGATCTTTAAACCAAGCTATATTCGGGCAGGCTGAGGAGTTACTGTGATTCCATTTGGATTTCTTGTTTTTATACTATAAGGGTTTGCACCACGAGCTTGGAAATAGTTGAAGCTCATTAAGATCGGAAGTGTGTCCAAATACCATTGTGTTTGGCTCAGCATAAACAAGGGCTGTTCCCTTCCTCTGGTGACTCCTGCTGCTCGGCATCTCTGGGATCCACCAGCCACACAGAAACGCTCACTGGCTGTTTCAAACACTCACCTCAGCCCTTCCTTCCGATGTGTTACACATGGACCATGGCTCATCCATTCTGTTCCTTGCCTGTCACATGCCGGGGAACTTTGCCAAGATTTTTGAGAGATAAATCCCTTAATTTATGCATCCCAGGCCAGGAAGGGTTATTCCTCATGATTCATGTCACAATAAGAAGTGTGAATCTACTTCTTCCTAACAGAATACTCCATTTGCTTCATTCCTCTTTGTCATGATGGAAAATTGTTGACTTATTTATAGTGAATCATATTAAAGTGATCTTATCATTCTGAGCTTTCACACGAGGCTTTCAGAAATCTGAAGATGTTTTCATGCTGTCTTTGGGACAGAAGAGGGAAGAATGAGGCCAAAATCAGCTTCATGTCACCCCTGTCCCAAGTTGTGGCATTTCCAGCCCTGTCCTGGCCAGGAAAGGAGCTAGAGGCTGAGAATGCATCACAGCACTGAGGAGCCTGGAAAGGCTGCGGGATGTCAGAGCTAAAGGAAAACCAGGGTAGATATAGGGGCTCTAAATCAAATTTCCGTATGGAAAATATCCTAAATTGTGGCTATGTAGAGAGTTGTCATAAAGATTCCCATGGTCAGGAACTGGTTTGTTTGTGATCTCATCTTGCTTTGTTACTCCTTACTCAAGGCTGTGCCTCCTGTGCTGGCGGCCCAGCAGGTTCTCCTGGAACATCTCATGCCTCTGGCACAGAGCTGGGCCACTCTGTGCTCAGAGAAAGGGACAATATGTCTGTCAGACAGTCCAAAAAGATTTTTATTTAGGGGAATACCAGTGATGCAAAGAACTTGTCACCGCACAGGTAAAACACTGAGACACCCAAACACCACCTGACTTCTGGATCACTCCTGGTTTCTGTGCAGGAACTGCTCTGAAATTCCTTTGTTGTGAGGTTCAGATCCTCAGGATAGAAGGTTGATCTCATTAGAGCCACAGTAGGTTGCTGCTCAACCCAACACTGCGTGTTCTCCATCTGCTCATAGTCCTGCAAATATCCATCTGGGTGGGGAATCCTGGGCTCTTGCTACTGCTGCCGAGAAGGAACTTGAGGTGTTTGTTGGGCTGTATCACATCCCAGGTGTGATCCAATGTTCCCTTTGTCTGTTGCAGCTCTGTGGGTTCCCTGGAGCAGTGCAGGATGGATCCCGTGGTTCTCAGCTACATGGACAGCCTGCTGAGGCAGTCGGACGTGGCCCTCCTGGAGCCCCCAAACTGGCTCAATGACCACATCATCGGCTTCGCCTTCGAGTACTTTGCCAACCAGCAGTTTCAGGAGTTCAGCCACCGTGTTTGTTTCATCAGCCCCGAGGTGGCTCAGTTCATCAAGTGTGCCCTTAGTCAGGAAGAAATAGCCATATTCCTCCAGCCGCTGGACCTTCTCCACAAGGAGCTGCTGTTCCTGCCTATCAATGACAACTCCAGCCAGGCCGCTGGGGGCACCCACTGGAGCTTACTGGTTTATTTCAGGGATAAGAAGTGCTTTGCCCATTACGATTCCCACAGTAAATGTAACTCTGTCCACGCCAAGCAAGTGGCAGGGAAACTGGAGGCCTTTCTGGGAATAAGAGGAGGCAAAGCCACCTTTGTGGAGGAGAAGGCGCCGGCACAGCAGAACAGCTACGACTGTGGGATGTATGTGATCTGCAACGCTGAGGCTCTGTGCCACAGGTACTTCCAGGGGCGGATGGAGCCTCTGCTGCAGCTCCTCACCCCCTCCTACATCACACAGAAGAGGTCAGAGTGGAAAGCTCTCATCACGAAACTGGCACAGAAGTGATGGGGATGCACCTCCAGCCCCTCAAAAACTGCCTTCCCAGTCCAAGAGGCAGCACCCCCAGTGCCTGAGGGAGATGCCCATGCACAGGATTGTCCCAAAGAAAAAGAATGTAACCCCCCTAGCATGGCTACACCCCTAAACACCCCATTCCCTCCAGGAAAAGCCTTATTCTCCTCTCGAAATCACCGGCCTTTCAACTTCTAATGCCAAGAGTCACTTTGCTTTCAAAGAAACCCTTTCCATGGTAAATTTTTACAGTAATCGCTGTGGTGAAACAGGTTGCTAAAGAGACTTCTCCACCTGTGCCCAGAAGGCAACACGCCCTCATTAGGTGGCTTTAGTTTGCTCCAGGCATTGTCCTTCCAAGCCAGGTTTAGCAAATGCCCTTTAAACCCAAGCCTCTGAGTGCTTTATCGTGGACAGTTCTAGTTTGTGCCTCCTGCTAATAGCATTGGAGCAATGTGGGATTTAGCAGCCAAGAAAACCCTTTTAGCCCCTGAAAACCTGATATTGATATGTCACTGCAAAAAGATGAGACTGCAAAGGAAATGCTACAATTAATTTAAGAACAGGGAAAAATCAAAGTCAGTTTTCATCAGCCAGGTGCTCCTTGGCCACACAGTGATGGCTTTTTTTGGTCCCCCGCCCCTGCTTGTTCTTATTGCAAATTAAAACCTGACTCTGAACTGCTGGAAGATTAATAGGAAGCTGAGAAAGCCAATCCTAGGAAAAGAAAATTGAGATGAAAAGCAACACTTGGTCTTTGAAGTCTGGGGTTTTTCATTAGGATTTTAGGTCGTCTCTGTGTGGGGAGGGTTCATCAGTGCTCCCCAGCCCTTGTTAGCGGTCGCTGCTCTAACACAAAACCAGTTCTGTTACTTGAGAGAAAAAAAAAACACACCAGGGAGAACAAAAGGACAGAGTTTGAGGTATAAAAGCCAAAGATAACTGTGGGCTCGTTGAAGTCCTTAATGCACTTCAGCAAACTGAAACACTTCTCTTCCCGTGCTACATGATGGCTGGGATCCTGAAGTGGATCCTCTCCTTAAAGACAGGCTTAGCAGTGTGGAAAATAAAAATTAAACTGGGATGTTTTTGCAGGATAAGGAATCTCTCACTTGGTGAGAAGCAAAAAGCAGGTTGCTCAGGTGCTGTCTAGCAGAGCAACCACACCCCTATCTGAGAAGGGAAATCCGGGTTAAATACAACCCTTGAGGAAGAATTGTTTTTAACCTGGAGCTCTTCACCACCAGTACAACACCGAGGGGATGGAGGGCTTCCTTTGCTCCAAGTGAAAGTCAAGAAATCAGCTCAGGCTGCCCCAAAACACCCTCATGGCAGCACTGGGGCCTGACAAGGGTTGAGGCCATTCCCCTCCCTCCTAACACTGCCTGGACAGGAAAGCAGCCTCCAGCACCAGCCCTCCCTGGAAAACTCACTCAGCTGGAGCCAGAACAGGATCCAGCCCTCACTGAAGGGGATTCCTTTTGGACTCTGAGGGGCTTTGCCAGAGTAACATCACTGCCACTCCCAATAAAATCCCGAATAAAACTCAGACCACACCATGCACTTCCTGGCATCATCCAGTCCTTGGTGTCCCTGCTAATGCTGTGGTGCAGAGTGTCACAGCATGATGGCTCTGACTCATCTGTCTGACAGTGCCGCCTTGGCTGATTTGATCTCTCAATCCTATTTTTAGAGGTTGACTTGGGCTGAGGAGGGAGGGAGGAAGACAGAAAACGGGACCGTGGGTGTGGCATGGGAAACACCAGGGAGATTTGAGGGCAGGGGCTGTGCTCATCCAGCTCCTCATCCTTTTCCAGGTTAGCAAAGTGAGCGTCCAAGAACGTTCCCTGCACCCAGGACATTTACATGGCATTGATTTACACAAAGAAAAGCAAATAGGCTCAAGCAGAGTGTCACTGCAAGAGCCAACACGCACCAAATCGGGCGGGCAGACACCAGCTGGGAAACAAAACTAGAGCCTTGCAACCACATCCCGGCAGCACAGACCCCCCAAAGCAGCGCTCCTCCAAACTTTCTACATGTCACTGCACCCATGGCTTGTCCCATCACTGGCTTTAACTAGAGAGTCCTCAGAGGAGACCACATTCCTGGCTCGGGCTCAGCACAGGGACCCCTGCACTCCAAGCTCCTGCTGTTGGAGCACCCAACAAACACCAGGCTGGGCACATCAGACCAATCCCTCCCCCAGTCCTCAACCTCTAAACCTCCTTACGTCCTTTTGGGGCCAATAGTTTTTGAGGTTGGACCCACTAAACACCAACTTGTTTGTTGGAAAAACAACCCTAAACCCATTTCCACTGGGTAAACAAGCTGGGTGAGTCCCTGGCAGGGACAGGATGGCGCCTTTCATCTTCCAGGTCACCCATGGAATCAAAGGCTCTGACAGCCCCGTAATGCCAGGGCTTTGAAGAAACGAGACCATCTCCCCCAGGCACCCCCGGGTACTAAATCCTGCCCACAACAGGTGACACCACCGCTGTCCCCACTTAACCAGTGGCCACCGTGGTTTTCAAGTTGGGCCATTTTCATGCATTTTGCTCCATGGGCCAGGCCGGGGAAAGGAGTGGAATTGGGTTGTGGATGTGCAGGGAGGAGGAGGAGAAAGAGGAAGGTTCACCCTGCCCACCCCAGCAGGGTGAGGCTGCAACTCAGCTCCCTCCCCCGGCACCACTGTCTCCAGGGTGGCCCTGCCACCAGTGCGTCACATCCCGCAGTCTCTGCTGCCATCTAGTGCAATAACGTCCTTGGTTCCTCTGTCGGGAGCATCCCTGTCCCCTTGTCCCCATGAGAGGATGGGCTGTCCCCATGTCACCCACATCCTGAAGGGACACCGGGGTGCCCGGTTTTGGGGCTCACAGCCTAGCAGCGCTGTGGAGGACGCTGGTGAGAGACAGTGATGTGCTAGAAAATCCTGGGTTTATTTTCATTACATTTAAAAGCCGTTCCAAGCCCGGAGCGAGCAGTGAGCTCTTCCCCGGGGCACCAGGATTTGGCCCCGTGAGCACTTGTAGTTCCCAAAAAAACATGAAATAAAACCCGAAGGAATCACACAGGTATCACCTGCCGCCCCAGTGTGCTTGCCGGGGGCTGTGCAACAAATCCTGTGAGACAAATCCTGCAGCACTCAGCTCCATGTGGTGACAAGGTTAACACGAACCAGGTACACTCTGGGACATTCTCCAGTGCCAGCCATGGGCTTTTAATGGGGCGAGCAGGACTAACAAAGCCCACCGGTGCCAGGTGTGGACCCCAGCGAGGACACCTGGTCTGGGGGACCTTAAAGTGCTTTGCAAGGGACACACAAACACACACACACCCCACCCTCTCTGAGCCCGGTGCTCCAGGAGAGAAGGGCTGAGGGCCCTGGCTTGTACCCCCACCCTTGTTTGTGGGATAGATGACACTCCACAGAGCTGGTGGGCCCTTTCTCCCCATCCCCACAGACCCCTGTGTTCGGGGCCATTCCTCCAGGCACGTTTCCAGGAATACTGAGACAGGGACAAATAGGTAGGTTTTCCCAGAGCAGCAGTGGCAACTCATCCACACTTTTGGGGGTTCCTGGTGAGCACAAGGTCATCTTTTAACAAGAAAAAAACAAGCCTGAAATAAAAACCAGCATCCATTTTAGCAGCAAGTCCTAAGGGAAGGTCCAAGTGCTCAGCAGCCCTGAGCCATTGTCCGGTGCTAGAGCACAGCAGTGTCCCAGGGAGAAAACAGGTTTCCAGTGGGATGGGGAGTTGGCACCGGTGGCCAGAACCTGGCTGGAAAGTGCCACCAGGAGCAAGTGCCCAAAGGAAGAGAGAAAATACTTGGTCCCATTTTACTGGCCAAGGGAAAGCCAGACCACATTTAACAGCCATGGTTGGGAGGACACAGCACCAGGATCCATGAGCAGGGTGCCACCACCTCAGTGTCCATCCTCAGTCAGTGCCTGGGGAATGGTCACCTGCAAGCAGGGAATGGGGTAAGATGGGATGAGTGACTGCGGAGGCTCCATATCCCTTCCTGGTGCCTTCTGATGTCCTCAGCCCAAGAAGATTCCCCTCCTGTCCATCCCATGCTGATGCCCATGGCCTTAGCCTCCAGGCACAGCCCAGCTCCAACGAGATGTCCTGGTGCTTCCTGCAACTGGAGAACCAGCCCCAAACCAATGAGGAAACCTCTTCCCAAGCTCCAGAGTCTTGGGGACAGCAGAGCTTCCAAGTCACTCAAACCAGCAGTTGATGGGATCACCTCCAGTGTGGAGATGGCACTGTGGGTTCTGCCAACCCAACAGCAGGTCCAGGATAAGGGACAAAGCATTCCTTGGACACATCACAGAATGGAGCATTCCTCTTTGCACCCACATTCCCTCAAGTCCTCCACTCATGGCACGACCTGTGTGTCCCAGAATGTCCTGGAGGGTCCCTCACCTCCTGTGCCCGCGGGAGAGGTAATCCCGGTTCAGAGAGCAGAGCTGCTGCTCCAGACGGAAGATGCGGAATGCCAGGTACGAGGATGACACGACCAGGAGACAGATGCTGGGAGCAGAGGAACAAGCCAAACACCCAGTTGAGACTGAGATCAACATCCCCAGTGTCCCCCCAGCTTCCCTGCGCCCTCAGCAAACTTACAGCACAATGAAGATCTTCAGGAGCTGGTAGTCAGAGGGTCTCAGCTCTGCCACACAGCTCTGCTCCACCTCCAGTTCTTCCTCGGTATTTATTGCACTTTCTGAAAGCAAATCCAGAGTCAACGGCACACTCACATTTGGCTGATGCTCCTGCTTCTCCAGCAACCAGGAAACATCAAATATTCCTCCCTCATGGGCTCAGATCCTGCAGCCAGGAGATCCCAGCCCATCCCCAAGACTCCATTGCTGACTCCCAGCCTAATTTGTAAGGCAGAATTCTCCTGCACGAGAGCAGAGGATGGATGAACACACTTTTATGGAGGTTATCACAAACCCATCTCCCTCACCCGAAACCAGTGGCTCCTCAGAGGTGAAGGAGCTCTCCTTGGCACTCAGGCTGCTGACAGAGGTCCGGTGGATGCACTGGTAGTTGGCATCAGGCAGTGACAGTGACAGCGAGGTAGGTGACACCTTCCTCCACTTGCCCTCGGGGACGATCACCTCCTGTGGGAACAGTCCTGGTGAACCATGAATGAAACCAGCAGCACCACAGATATGGTGGAGCCAAATGCAAACTCAAACCTTACAGCATCTCCATGGAGCACCAACATCATCCTGAGGGAGAGCTGGTCTTCCATGATGGCTCCACAGGAATGCAGGTTCCTACTACCATAGAAGGACCTGCCCACGCATCCCACACCTGCCCCAAATACCAGCTGCTGCTTCCTCCACCCCTTGAAGCTCAGGGCAATCACCTGGAATTCTTCAGCATGCCCCAAACAGGGCAAAAATGTGCCCCCAAAAGACAAAAAAATCAAGCGGGTGGCAGCTGGCACAGAAAGGGGCTCCCCCAGCAGAGAGTTCCCAGGGCTGGAGCTGCCAAAGGGCTGCATCCCACTGAAGCACCAGGAGATGCTGCCAGATCAGCCTGGGTCACTCCCGATTCAGCCCTTGGAATGAATCTTTAACCCCTGGCATATCACCAGACCATGGGTGACATCCCACCTATCGCCCTCTGGTGCACCCCAACTGTCACCTCCTGCACCCAGCCCAAGGCTCAGGACCAGCAGCCATGGAGGACACCCTTCTCCAAAGGTGCAGGACGTGGCCCCCCATGCTCCCTGGATCATGCCATGGTTCAGCAGGTGTTTCCCTTTCCCATCCTACTCATCCCACAGACTTTTGGATAACTCAACCACATTGCCAGCCTGTTATCCACATTTCCAGCTGTGAACAGCATCAGCTGCCAGGGTGGCTGCATTTTCCACATGACTCTGAAGTTTTTCTGTCTATAAACAGACAGAGTGTTTCTGTCTATTAACAGACAGAGTCACTGGCTGTGCTCTTGACCCATCTGCTCCTGCCAAGTCTGGACACTAGGGTCCCAGAGGACAAGCTATGATGGCAACAGGTGCATCCTTGCACCCTCTAACGGCACTGACAGAAGAATTGACTCTCTCCCGACTCTCTGAGCAGCCACCAGACAGTGTCAAGCCCACCAAGGGGACCAGGCAGGCCCTCTGCACCCACAGCATGAGGTTAAGGGGTCTCTCCTCTCCCAGAGCTGCCCTGACCCTCACCAGTGACACGGAGTCCGGCTCCTCCGACAGCTCCTTCAGACTCAAGCTCTTCTTACTGGAAACCTAGATGGGAGGGAAAGGATTGGGCATCACAGTGCCACCTCTCCCTGCTTCAGCCTTAGCCACAAAATGGAATTTGGGCTTTTCTGCTGAGACTATGAAGAGCAGCTGCTAGAACTTATAATCACGGGGATTTGGGGCATAAGGAAAGGGCACTGCATCACTGTTTCCCATCACCAAAAACCTGGTGGGGCCCATGGTTGAGCCAAGGGCTTCTGTGGACAGGATAAAACATCAGGGGATAAAAAAAAAAGAAGGGTACATCTGGGCAGAGCCCAGCACATTTCAAAGAATAAATCCCCCAGTTTGGCAACAGGCCTTAATCACCCAAATCGCTGCCCTGGCACAGCTGGCACACACCCTCCTGGGCAGGGCAGGGCCCTTGCATGGCTTCCCACATACTCCAAAGTCATGAAGAAGAGGTCCCCAGAGTCATCCTCTCCAGCTCAAGAGCTGACGGATGTCCTCCCCCAGTTAATTTAAATTTCTGTTTAATTTTGTACCATTTTTCCTAACCTTATAACTTCAGATCTGGGTAAAAGGCATCAATGTGCAGAGTGGCAGAACTAGTATTACCACCAGATTATAAATAATTCATATCCACGCCCTGAGAGAGAGCAGAAACTCAGAGCTTTGCCTCATCCATGACCCAGAAAAGCCCACGGGGACAGGACGTGCCCAAGGCATGGCTCCTGCCCCTCTTCCCATCCCTTGCTGTAGACTGAGGATGCTGGGAATTGGAGACGGCTTTGGGAGCAGTCCAAAGCCTTGGAGGCAGTGATGAAGAGCTATGCTCAGCCCAAAGGGCAGGTGCAGAGCCTCAGGGCCATGGACCCAGAGTGGGGGTACCTGCAGGTGGGTACAGACTCTCCTCAGGACATCATAGACGCTGTCACGAGAGATGAGGGATACGAAGATGTACTGCAAGAGAAAGAGACCAGCTGTTGGGAGAGATTCCTCCCATCCCTAGTCTAGTTCTCCACAGGCAGGAACAGGCAGAGACGTCATGCCCTTGAATCTCCCCCTTTTCAGGAGCCACGTCTCCCCCACAGGCATTTCCCTGCAGAGCTTCCCTGCTGTTATTTTTGCAACCTGCTAAAACCTGGACCAGATTTTTTCGGGCCAGTCTTGCTCAGCTTTCCCATGCTCAACCCAGAGGGACACGGCAGCAAATGGGGCCAGGACCTACAGTAAACATCCCCAGGGATGGAAGGGACACAGGGCCATACTGTCCATGCCTGACACAGAGCCCCTGGCTGATATGCAAGGCAGCCACACATGGCTTTAAATGCCCAAATCTTGTCCTATGCCACTCCCTGCTAAAACCCACCTCCCAAATTCTGCAGGAATAACTGCCTCCCAAAATCCTGCAGGAATAACCCCCTCCCTGGCAGAGACATGCAACACACAGTGCTGGCAGCAGCACCTGGGCAGGCGAGGACTTGGACACACTGCATCAGCTCACTGCAGCCAACAACATCCAACGGGATTTAAAAGCTGGAAATGCAGCCCTGTATCCAAGTTTTCCGCCAGCTCTGGCTGAATGCCAGCCCAAACCCTTTCCCTGCTCGTGTTTAAGGAGTTTAAAGGTTTTACGTGAGCCTGGCAGGGATTTGTCAGGCTCGGCCGAGTTTCACTTGGGCTTTACTTCGTCCAGGAACAAAGTGAAATTCAGGAACAAAAGCAAAGCTGTGGTGTTTGCCCTGGCTGGCAGCCAGCACAGAGAGCAGTGCTCACTTCCTAACCAGGGATGGGAATAGCTTCGTTCGCTGCTCTCAAACCACATCCAGTTTGGCCCTGGGCATTGCTGGGTGCTGGTGTTACCTTTCTGCTGGCAGTGGTGGTGATGGCCAGGCCATTGGGCAGCAGCCGAGCCGTCTTGTGCTTCTTTATCAGCTGTACAGACACCACCGGGATCACAACCTGCAGGGCAGGAACACAGCGATGGACACAGCACAGGCATCGTCCAGCCAGCTTCCCTAAGATCCACCAGCAGAGTCCTCCCCCGTGCAAGCCCAGGGAGGGTGAAAAATAAGGCATGATGTTATTTCTGGCAGGGTAACTTTGCTGAAACCTCGAGCTTCCTTCAGGTATTTGTTTAAAGCATCACATATAAATAATTCAGTCCTTCAGCCCAGTTTTAAAGGAAGACATCTCTCCCCAAGATCCCCATCAGCCACAAGACTAATGAGGAAACATCAGATTGTAAATCAAGGAAAAAAGCCAAGAGAGATTCAAATCTTGCCCCCCCCCCCCCCCCCCCCAAACCTTTGATCTTCCTTCAAGCATCATTGCAGCTGGAAGGAGGTTTTGCATCAGGGAATTTTAAACCAAACCAGTATTTGGTTTCCCGAGGCTGATGCCACAGGTCATCAGAGGGGGATGCACAACCATGTTCCCCCTCCCATTGGAGCCTTCTGTTGGGGATTTTGGTGGTATTTGGGTGCAGGAGGGGATAAGCTGTGGTAACAAGCCCTGAGGGACCAGTGTGGGCTGGTGCTCACATTACCTTAATGTCCTTCCCAAAAAGGTTGGCGTAGAAGCAGAGCCAGTTGGGGGAGATGTAAAGCCTTCCTTGGATGAGGATGTCTCTCTGGAGCGCGCAGGAACAAACTGCAGGGCAGAGAGAGAGTCGTGGCAATCCCTGTGCTGGATCCTGCCCCCTCCGTGCCCATCCTTCACCCTGCCACCCACCTTTCAGCACGCTCTCCTCCGTCGGGATGTCCTTGAACAGCTTGTGGTATTGGGAGTTGTACTTGCTAGCAGCCTGAAAGCAAAGCAGAACAAAGTTATCCGGTGACCTTGCTGATAAGGAGACCCAAAAATCCCTCTCCTGCAAGAAAACCTCCCTTTGCCCGCACCCGGGAGCGGCGCTGGGGGGTCCCACCAGGCTGGGGACAGAAGCCCCGACGGATTAGAGGAAGGCTGGATGATCCAGCACCCGGCGAAGGCTGTGCCATCCTCCCAGATGAACATTTCCCTTGGTATCTACGGAGGCTGCTGAGCCTCAGTGAGGAGCCGCTTTTCTGCCAGGCTCATCTGCAGACAGTTTATTTTGCCCAGCGGTTTCTCTCCTCCTCCTCCTCCCTTATCCGGGACACAGTGACAACACTTGCTTTGCGCCCATCGCGCCGCACCATCCAGCTATTTATATTCATTCCCGGCGCCGCTTCAAAGCCTGCCGGCAGCCGCGCCGGGAGCCCCCGCAGGTCGGCCCTGAAATGCTCCTGTGGTGAAGGTGAAGCTCTGAAACACTTCAACGCCTTCCATCAATCCACTCAACTGGCCCTGTAAGGCAGCTTTGTGCCCTCTGCCCTCAGGATGCTCCCCAGGGATATGGCTGTCCTGCAGTGGTGACAGCTGCCCCCCAAATTCCAAGGGAGGAGCTGCTTTGCCAGGATGCAGAGAAAGCTGGCACAGCAAGGCTGGTTTGTGGCAGCCAAGCAAGCAGAGCCCTCCTGGCCACAGGTACAAGGTCACCTTTGTTCTGTGCACCTTGTCACTGGATGAGCTGGGCCCTAAGAGGATCAAGGCTCAGCAGCACCTGGAGTTGGCTCAGACACCTCCCAGAGGGACGCCAGGATGGTGGGGGTGCCAGTGGGAGCATTCCAGGAGAACATGGAGGGCATTACCACCAAGAAACACCCCTTGGTCCCAGCATAAATCTACTGCAGGTTCTGTCACCCTCCCAGATGCCACTGAGGAAATCGAAAAATGTTTTTTCCCTTCATTTTCTTCACGGGAAAAGGCAAAATGCCACTTCCTGTCACTCCTTCCTCTTCTAGTGCACCTCTTATCTATAGATGGACCAAAACCACCTAGTTTGGGCATGATTTGAACAACCAAAAAGGTTCAAATGGACAGAAATTTAACTGCTCTCAGTAAACATTTTCACTTTCTCCTTTGCTCTAGATGGAAAATCCTGGAAGCATTTGCAAGGCAGGGCATGAGCCACACAAAACCATCACCAGATCTCCTGAAATTAAACGCTGGAGGCTCTGCCCCACATCAGAAGCTGCCTCCAGCTCCTTCAACCTCTGGTTGGCTTCAGCCAGGGCAACAGGCACACACCAGTTTGGTCATTCCCAAAGCCAAAGGCTTACCACTTCCCGGTGGCATTTCTTGATGTCCTCATCCTTGAGGGTTTCATTCAGGCGGAGGCTGGAATTAAAAACAATAATCATCAGGTAAGCAAACAGCCACAGGTCTCTCACCCGGCTCCCTAAAACACGTGTGCTGCAATATGAGACATGGAAAAATGTAAAGGACTGAAGAGAGACCCCAGGAAGCCACATTTTGGGTGTCTCCATGATTTATCGTGGCATTGGGCATTGCTGAAGCTCAGTACTGGCAGTTGAGGGCTGATCTCTGATGAGAGCCAGTGAAGGCACCAAGACCAAAGCACTTCACACACACCCCAGTTCTGGGGGAAGGAGCCCAGAGCTGACCTGGCAGCATCTTGGGACAGGCTGAGAGCTGGAAATGTGCAGCTTTGGCTGGGGCAAGGATTCCCAAGAGAAAACAAAGGCAGGAATTTGGGAATGTGCCTGAGCAAGAGCTTTGGCCATGCACAGGGACATCCACCCATCTATCCCACGGGCAGATGAAAGACAAACCATGGAGAAAGCAATATCCTACCAACAACCTCAGCAGTGGGAATATCGTCCCCTTCCCCAAACCCCTTTCACTTCCCTGCTTTTATACCCACAATAGGCGAAAAAAAAGATGAGCCCCCCCCTTGTGCCCTGCCCAGTTGGAAGGCAGTACTCAGGGCTCAAAGGCAGCAGAAATGCCATAGCAGGATGGAAAGGAGAGAACACTCAACCGCAGACAGACCCTGGGATGCTGTTCCTCACCTGCCATCAAGGGAATCCAAACTCTTCTGCTTGTGGAACACCTCCAGCTTCTCACGACTGTGCCTGGGCTCGGAGCTCTTCAGGGGAGCTGCCTTCTCATGCATCGGCGTGGTACTGCAAGGAGACACCTGTCAGCCCCCTAGGGAAAGGGGAAAAGGGGTCTGGAGCTGTAAATCTGTTCCCTTCAATCCCAGCCTGCACAAAGACATCAGAATCTGCTGCTCAAGGACAGCAAGAATATTTCTGCTATTTCTCAAGTCACGTGGAGAGAAAAAAAAAAATCATTTTTCTGCCAGGGACTCCCCAGTGCTTACAAAAGAGCAGCCAAATTGCTGCGGCTCCCTGGGATAACACCCTCCAAAGCAGAGACTCTCCTGAAGGGCTGGAGGTTGGGATGGGAAAAACCACAAGTCTATGAAACTCCTTGGGGGATGAATTTCAGCCAGGGTCTGCTCCTCTTGGTCAGCAAAACATCATCTTCCCAGGGCAGAGCCATCACCAGGCACATTAGAGCCGGTTATTTACCATCGGGAATGTTATCAGAGGTGCTTATCAGCCACGGCAGGCTAAGTAAACACGGGCTCAGCGCCACAGGGAGGTTATCACCTGGCAGGCCACAAAGGTGACACTTCCATCCTCGACAAACCACCACCAGAGATTGCTGTGGCACCGGCAGCCAAGCAGAGCACAATCCCAGGGGACCGGTGGCATGGCAGAGCCAGCAAACAGCCACAGACACATGGAGAGGAAATTATTCCAGGGAAAGCACTGAGCTCACTGGGCAGGGGCTGATGTCGGAGCAGGTGGGGTGCTGGCAGGACAGGATGAGCACCAGCAAGTGGGACAAGCGCAGAGCTGGAGTGCATCCCGGTGCCCGCGGGGACGATGCCGTGGCACTGCGGCACAGCCCAGACTGAGGAGCCAACCAAACCTCCTATACTCAGAGAGCGGCTCCTTCGCCACCTGTACTTCCCTAGACACATCCTGCTCCTGCTCCAAGGGGCTCATCTGAAGGAAAACCCACGGAAATAATCCCCCCGACTCAGGAAGAGCCAGGATACTGACAAGAAGCACCAAAATAACATCCCCTGGCATGGCACCAAAAAGGTGTTTTCCCTGCCTGACTCCTCGGGCATCCTCTGCCTAGGGATGCCATGCTGCCCTGAAGCACCAAAGCCTTCATCTGCCCGTCTCCCATGCTGGAAAAGGGGCTCTGATCTGATCTGGAGCCCCCTTGTCCAGAGCTCAGCACTCTCTGGCTTCCCTCACGTCATCCCTTAAATCCCCAAGCGCCTGCACTGCTTAATCCGGTGAGCGGATTTATCCCTAACCGGCGCTGACACCGAGGGGCACCACACAGGGATCGGGGAGAGGCAAAGGCATCACAACCCCTCCGAGGTCACCAAACACAGAGAAATCCCCTAAAATGAAAAAAAACACAGGCTGGAAAGCACTTGGAGTGCTTCTCTCCCTCTCATGGCCACCATCAGGGACAACTTCTGGGTAAGATGATCCGGGATGCAGTGCTGGCAGTGGAATGCTCCAGGAATAGTCTGGGGGCTGTGACGAGCATCCTCAACCCCAGTAGGGACATCACAGGAGCTGCTTTGTCACCTCTGTCCAGATCTTGCTCCATCCTGGCTCCTAGATGCATCAGGGATATACATCCAGAGTTTGGGAGCACAGGATAAGGCTGGGTTCCAGGTACAGGGAGGTTTCCCTTCCAAGAGGTGCTTCCAGTGCCAGCACAGTGAGGAAAACACTTTCTAGCAGCTCATACTGTCACTCTCCTCAAAGAATTTGTTCAGCAGGAAGCTGCTCCTGAGGTAAACTCACTATCCCAAGTGTCCCAAAATACAAAGTCGGAGTTGAGAGCTCCTGAGAGGAGGTAGAGAAGGTGGTTGTAGAAGTTCCCAGCAAAGTGAAAACAATCCAGCGACCTGGTGCCCCTTTGCCAATTCCTGACACCCCCTACCCGCCCACACCGGCACCCTGAACCCTCAGGTTTTGCCAGGTGAAACCCGGTGCTTCTCCCTCCCACGGGATTGCCGTCTCCCCTTACGCGGCGCTGGGATCCAGCCTGGAAAAGGTCCGGCGCGAGCCCCTCCGTCGGCGAGCGATTTTCGCTGGATCCCTCCTCCGCTGCGGGAGAAGAGCGCGGCGGAGGCCGGAGCGAGCCAGGCAGGGATCCCGCCTCCCAATAAACCCCAGGAGGCTCAGAGGCGGAGGGAGGCACCGGCGGGTGGGCGGCCGCGGCCCGAGGGAGCCCTGGCGGGATTCGGCGAGCTGCCCTTGGTCCCGGCGTCCAAGGTCATTTCAGTCCCGCGTGTCGGAGCTGGAGCGGAGCCACCCCGGGATGCTGGAGGGGAACGGCCGGAGCCGAGCGGCGCTGGCAGGAGATAATGAGGTGCGACGTCAAGGCCGGAGGGAGCCCCGCGTGCTCCTCCCGCGATGTCCCCGGTGTTCGCTGCCCCAGGAACCAGGAGGTCACAGCCGGGACAGTGCCGAGACCCCGGTCCTGAGATGTCCGCAGCGCCTGTGGCGCTGGGTCTCACCGGGAGCCGCTCCGAGCGCCCCGCGGCACGGAAGAAGCGCACAGGGAGGTGACCCCCGGCCTGCGGGGGTGTGAGGGGCATGGTGGGACCCTGGGTCTCGGCCACCGCCGGGGCCGCGCCCGGGCCAGCCCCGGCGTGGATCCCATCCCCACCCGCGCTCGGAGCTCCTCAGGCGAAGCCGGAGGGTCCCCGGCGGGCAGCGGCGGGACTCCTCCCCGGCCCGGCCCGGCCCGGCCCAGACCTCCTCTTCAGGGAATGGGCGAGGGGGGTGTCGGTGTTTCCGCGCTCCCCTCAGCGTGGCGCCGCCGGCCGGGACAGGCCGAGGGGCAGAACCAGCTCCGCGGCGGCGGGAGGGATGTGCCCCCGGCACCCTCCAGTACCGAAGCTCTTCCCGGTCCCAATCCCTCTCAGTCCCCGGTCCCCCCCTCAGTCCCGGAGCCCCCCGAGGCCCCCCACTACCTGCGCGCGGCCCCGCGCCGCCGTCATGCCCCGCGCGCCCCGGCCTCCTCGCGCCGCCACGGAGCCCGCCCATTGGCCGCCCGCCGCCGCGCCCCGCCCCCTCCTGCCCGCCCATTGGCCACCCGCCACCTAGCCCCGCCTCCGCCACGCCGAGTGCCGCCTCCCGCCCCCGCAGGCCCCGCCCACCACCCTTAGGGCCGGAGCCTGGCGGGTTCCCTGCCCTTAAAGGGGCCGCGGTACAGCTTCTTAAAGGGGCCACGCGGCGTTCGAGCTCCGGGGTTCCCCCGCCCCGGCGCGACACAGGCCACGGCGGGAGGAGCCCCTGTGCTCCCAGGAGAAACCAGCCTGGGTGTCAACTCGACCCCAGGTACGCTCCTGGTTCTCTTCCCCCGGACATGGAAACCTCAACTCCCACAGACTCCCCCCAAAATCTCTGTAGAGCACCCAGCTCTACTGACTCCGCCCTAGGCCCCCTCCCCACTCCAACAGATGTCTCCAACCCTGCCGATCTCGCCTTTGAACCCCTCACGCCTGCAGAGCCCCTCCACCAGCGCCCTCTTCAGCTCCTGCAAGCACCCTCTAACCCTCGTAACCTCCTCCACTGGCACACGCCCTCAAAACTGCAGCAGCTGCCCCCAAGCCCTGCAGACCCCCACACCCGATCCCAGACCAGACACCCCAAGCCCTGCAGACTCCTTCAACTCCTTCCCACCCCCAACCCTACAGCACTTCCCCACCCTTGCAGACCTCCCCAGCTCCTGTAGCCGTTCTCCACCAGCTCTCCCCTGACCCCTGCAGACCCCCCTCACCAACCCACAAGGAGCAGCTCAGCCCGGCAGGTGCTTCAGCTTCTCTTTATTGATGGACAGTTGTGCTCTCCCACCCCAGGGCCCATCAGAGTGCTGGGTGAGGGGGGGGCTCTGGGGTGGTGGGGGGGACACGACTAACACCGGAGACAACGCTGCGAGGGGAGCACGGGAAGCTCTGTGCAACACCCTTCCCCTGCCCTCATCCCCAAAACAAGCAGCTGAGAAAGGCTGGATCTGCCTTGGGTCTGGGGAGGCATGTGGCCATACAGGAGGGGGGAGTAGCAGCTTGCCTCCAGCAAGGAAGAGTCCAGCAGAACCGTTGACCACACATTGCCTGTCCCCTCCCCAAAACCCCACAGCAGGGCCAGGGAAAGGGACATTTCACACTCTGAAGACAGTCACCAGGAAAGAGGAGTCCCAGCAGCACGCAGGAACCTCCTATGCTGACTCCTACAGACATCAAGGCAGGACTTTAACTACAGGGAGAGGTTTTTTAAAAAACTAAACACTTCAAGTATATTTTTTTTTTAGTGATTTAAGGTCTCTTGCCCCTGCTGCTGCTGCACTGGGTGGTGTTTAGCAACCTACATCCACTCTAGGGACAAGGAGAACAGCGCAAGCGATGGCTGGTCTACTGCAAGGGGAGACAGAGCAGTGGGGTGGGGGGGTGGGGGGCAGGGGAGGGAAGGCCCAGTAGGCGCTCAGGGTACGGGCACCACACGCATGGTGTTGGTGTAGCCAGAGCCAGGGCGCCAGCCCGTCAGCACGATCACCAGGTCGCCGCTCTTGAAGAATCCTCGAGCTTTGCCTAGGAGAGAAGAAGGAGGCATCAGAGCCCAGTCCCACCCTGTCTCTCTTTGCCATGGGGCAGCAGTTTTCATCACCCGCTCCCCAAGTCACCAAGGCTGCCTGTGCCATGGCAGTCGTGGCTACAGGAGGGTATCAAAACCCCACCTTCCTGCTGCCCACCCATCTGACACCCTTTGTCTCTGCTCTGGAGTTCTCTGCAACAGAGCTCGAAATTCCACAGCACAGGATTTGGAGGGGGTGAAGGACAGTCAACCCCACTCCAGGCTTGCCTTGTCCCTCAGGAGTGGCGAGTGTCACAGATTCATCACTCACCACCATAAACCAACCTGGTCTTCTGTTGGAAACTCCTTAAAGGCAGCAGTGCCGAACCCACCACCCCATTTCCCAATCGGATGTGGTTCTGCTCATGCAATCACCATCCGTTTCCTATCCGGATCCAGTTACCATACAGGCGGCCAGTTCCTCTTTTCTCATCGCCAGTACCACCTAGGTGCTCGGGGCCACCACGTCTCACCAGAGCCATGTCCCAGGGGAGGGGGAGTGGTGCCACTCACCGACATTCATGCCCAGGGTGACACGCAGGTCCACGTCCTCAGCCCAGGCATCCTGGGCAGGGTCTTTGCAGAGCACGGGGAAGATGCCGCGGTACAGGTGGGCCTGGCGCGCCGTCTGCTCATTGCGGGTGATGGCAATGATGGGGGCCCGTGGGCGGTACCGTGACACCAGGTGTGCCGACCTGCAGGGAAAACAGCCACGGTAGGGCTCCACACAGCCAGCACAGACTCCAGAGGACACCTGGGAACGGCCTGTGGGAGAACAGCAGCCCCAAGGTCTGTCTGTCAGCCACAAGCACTCCCTAAAACCCCTGGGGGGATGTGACCAGTCTCCACAAGAGCCACTCACCAACCAGCTTGATGCTCTGCTGGACTCCCAGTCAGGCAACTGGGCAGACTACCACTGGCCACTACCAAAATCTCCTCACCTCCCGGTTCAGCAAGTGCCATCAGGGTGTTTTGGTCCCCAAACAAGCCTTTACTTGTCTCTGTTGCTATGTTAGGGTGGCAAGGTGCCATTTATTCTGGCCTCTGCAAGCAGGCCTTGGCATCTCAACAGGGGTGCCTGAAAGTTCCTTGTTTTGAGGAGCTCCTGGTTTTCAGGGTGGAAATAGCTGGTGCCAGCAGCACTGCCCAAAGCATGCCAACAAGGAAGCCATCTGCCTCCCAGCCAGCAAACAGGCCAGTTCTTCCACACAGAGCTCTGCTCCTGCACCCCATGGGAAGCAAATGCAACAGAGGCCAAAATTTATATTGGGAAGTTGGGCACAAAGTCTTTAAAATGCCTTATAACATAGCAGCAGCACAGTCCAGGTGGGGACTAGGCTACAGCTTTCCTTTCTCTGAGCACTGCTGAGGGAAAGCATCTGCAAACAGACAGATTCAAACTGCAAGGCTGTGGCAACTGCAGCTCCACCTTTCCAACGGACATGCTGGTGTCTCCACTTGCTTTTGCAGCCTCATTTAGTGGAGCCAAGCATAGCCACACTCAGACACAAAGTTTGCTGCTCAAAGCAGGGGCCAGCAGACTGCTCAAAGCACCCAACCACACATGCCAGCCCTCTGACAAATCTTTCCCACACTGTCCAAGCCACAGATCCACGAGACTCAGGTACTTACAAGAGTTAACCAAATCCACAGCTAAAAATACTCAAATATCAGAGTTCAAACCTCTTTAAAAAGGTCAAGCGTTACGGCTGGAACATTTGGCAAAGAAACATTAGAAGCACGAGGCTACCCAGAACTCGGTGCTTATAGATCCCTCCTCATCTCTGCAGAAAGTCATTTTCTGTTCAAAATAATTTTAAGCTGCACATTTTGGTGAAGGTTTCACTGATGGTCCACATCTTCAGGTAGGTGGTGCCCAGCATACACAAGCACATCTCTGCTGCTGCACTACTGTTTTGGTGTGAATCCAGTGTGAGAAATTCTGATTTCCTTCCAGAAAGCAGTCTTGAGACTTATGGTCGGACGTGCTTAGGGAGCAGGCAGCCCAGTTCCTCTAGATGGAAGAGCTGATCCATGAGGCTCCAGCTCCCATTCCACAACTGGAAGAACAACTCTCTGCTTGGCAGCTGTCACCATGGCTGGACAGAAATCCCAAACTACACTGCTCCAGCACATTTCACCTGCAGCCACTGAGCTTACCTGGTGTCTGCCAGATGCCTGTCTGTGCAGAGATTACCTGCAGGCAGGCACAAGGAATCCTGGAAGAGGATGCTTCCAACACTTTCCATTTTCCTGCCTACCAATCCCAGGCTGTGCAATCCCTCTTTGCCCCTTGGGCTCAGGCAAGGAGGGCTGATGACTGCAAAGTCCAGCAAGGGACCAATCATTTGGATGCTGCTATGAAAGGCCAAAGCCTTGATTAAAAAAAAAATTCTAAAAAGATTCTGCATCCACTGAACTTCTGTCTCACTGTTACATTGATGATTTCTTGCCAAGAAGTTTGAATTGAAGCTGCAACGCTTATTTTCCCTTGGCTCTTCCAGCTGGTGCCACTGCCACTTGCAGCGGTGAGGGGAGGCTGGGCTCGGAGCTGGTGCCACGCTGGCAGAGGCAGGCCGAGGACTCAGAGCGTAGGGATGTGTGTCCATCTCCCAAGGAGCCAGCACTGCAGGCACTGCCAGAACCTGACTCCACTGGTCTCTCAAAGCCATGTTTTTGGAATTCTCCTTCCCCCACCCTGTCCACAGCAGGCTTGACCTGGGGGCACCTGTCCCCTCCTACCTTCCAGACTTGGTGAGGACAATAATGGCCCCGCTGCAGCACTTGAAGGACGCTTCCACAGCGCCCACAGCAGCGGCCTCGGTGGGGTCGCAGTTGAGGGGGGTCAGACGACGCAGTTCCTCAAACAACTGCCTGTGAAAGATGGCGGCTTCGGCCTCCCGGGCAATCTACAAGAGCAACATGCGTTCGGAGACAACACTCACGGCAGGCACTCGGGCACAGGGCAGGGCGAGGTGCTCCAGCACAGGGTGCCACATCCATACTGCCAGCCTTTGACACGTCATTAATCAGCGAGCCTAGACTAAGCTCACCCCAATAGCACATCCCTGCAGAGGAACCATTTGACTCCCAAAGGTTCTTTTTGGAACGGTGGCACCTCGCCCTGTCAAGCCCACACTCAGGTGACACTCATGCCAACTGCCAGGCACTCTCCCTCTGCTCTTGCCTGCTGGGGTCCCTCCCTGGCACAGGGTCAGCTCACATGGCAGCGGTTACACACTGTTGGCACGGGCAGCAAGCAGCTGGCCAAAGACTGCAGTGTTAGAGTGCAGCGTGTTTTGCCACAGCAAGGGCTGGCCCAAGCCCCTCTCTGAGCCCTACCTGCCGGACTCTGTCAGGACTAGCAGGGCTGCAGCTAAGCACTTAAAAGAGGCCTCCACCGCGCCCGCTGCCATGGCATCGGCAGGGTCCCTGTTGTTAACATTGAGGCGTAAAATTTCTTCGAACAGCTGACGATGAAACATTGCAGCCTCAGCCTCGCGGGCGATCTGCAGGCCCGAGTGGGAGGGAAGGAGGAGAACAGAGGAAAGAAAAGAAGGAAACATACACCAGAGGAAAATGAGATCACGTTAACTTGCTTAATTATCACAGTAATGCATGCAAGATGAAGCTGTGAAGCTTTCTGTCTCTCAGGTTTTGACTTTACTAAATGCAGCCCAGACTAAGATTCACCACACCACGGGACTGGCAGGCCACAGTCACCGGGCAGGCATTCCAAACATGGCATTTTTGTTCTATTTGGGAGCTCCAGCAGAGCAGGCAAACATAAATTACTCTTCAAGGACCAGAACAAGCCAGTTCAGAGCCAGACTATGCTTTGTCATGGCTGCTTATGACTTCCTTGAGAGACTCTTATGCCACCTACCTGCCTGTCCATGGTCCTGCTTGCAATTCTGCAAGAGATTCCAGAACCTCTGAATTCCTTTCCTAGGCTCCCAACACCACAGAGTGCTGCTGGAAGAATTCTCATGGAGCCAACATGCAAGCAACACTCCCTGAAGGTGGGAGTCTGTTCTCTCAGCCTTGTTACATTTAGTTTAACTTCAGAGTCAATGAAGATTTGGCTTATCTTGAGAGCAAATAAAGATTTCGTTTGAGAGTCAATAAAGACTTAGTTTAACTTGAGAGTCAATAAAGCTTCACATCCAAGTGGGATACCAGCTTCCTTTTGGTAATAGGGAAATAAACAGGAGCAAGTCTTCCTTATAGGGTTGGCACAATGTGGATGCTGGGGTGTTTGTACAGTGCCAGATGTGGAGAGATGAGAGGGACAGAGGCACAACTAAAGGCTTTGTGTTCTGGCTGAGCATTGGCAACAGGTTCAGCAACCTGTTCATCTCAGAATCCTAGGAATCAGCACATTTAATCATCTGAGATGGCCTGACAACCCGATAAAGAAGGCTTGCAGAGACTAGAAAAACATGCAAAGGTTCATGATCTTCTTAAGGACAACTTCACCCAGTTATGCCACAAAGTGAGCAGGCACTACACAAAGCATGACAAGTTCATGTTAAATTAGAGACTGATGCGCCATTATAGTGAAAGCTCTGGAGTTAGAAAAATCAGAATTTTGCTACTCGAGTGTTAATTATTTTACGTGATGCTGGGAATTATCCCTTGCACAGTTATCAGTTTAAGCCAAAGTAGTTAAGTATCTTAGTTCTAAAAATAACAGGACACAGGCAGCAGGCCGGAACAGCAGGCCAGTGCCAACTTGTCCTAAAGCATATTGTTACTTCTGGATTTAGATAAAAGGAGAGTATTTGCATCACAACACTTACTCCAAATGCAGGAGCTGGAAGCCTGGCAGTTTATTTTCAGCTCCTGGTAAAAAGGCAGCAGCTCCATTTAACACAGAGAGCAAACCTGATTTTAGAGAGAAGTCTGCACTCTCCACGTGTAATGGAACGTGGGAATACAGGTGTCTGCTTTGACAGCAGCTGCAGAGGGGCTCAGCAATCCTTAATTTCACCCCACAGTTGGATCTGCTCAGACAGGAACAGCTATAGAGGGTTTCCAGTTGGTGCATGGGTGGAGATAGCAGGGAGGGTGGGAGAAAGGAAAACTGAGAGGTTGTTTAAAACTTGGTTCCATCGGGCAGCATAGCATGGTCAGGCAGAAGTGTGGATCCTGGAGTGGAATGGGAAGGATGCCCACTACCACCTACAGCAATCAGCCTGCCCCGTATTTGGAAATTTGCTACTGCTACTTCAGATGGTAACATCCACCTGCTCCAGCCATGCTGCAGATCCCCAGACCATGGTTACTCAGGACATTGTTGCTGACTAACAACAAGTGAATTAACTCAGATGAAAGATCCTCACTGTACTGGCATGTGCTTGTACCATAAGAGTTGGCACCTTGCTGCCTGGAACATCTTACATTTAGTCAATCTGTATTTAAATTTCTGCACAATGTTAAAGCCTCCAGTGCTTGTACAGGGGTCCTGGTGGAATGAACACCATGCCCAGGGGTCTGTACGAAGAAGGAAGCACATGCAACAGATCCTCAAATCAGGCTACAGGTACAACACAACCTGCCCAGACCAAAGAATTAATGCCATAATGGAAACCCAGGTGTAAGGTTTACTGCAGCAAGTTCCCAAGTCTTGGTAGGCAGTAAATCGTGATTTAGGGGAAAAGGAGGGAGAAGCTTTAAGGTGCACTGTTAGCATTTGGCCTGTAAAGGAGCACCACTACCCAGTGAATGTATTTTGCATTTGCCTCATGCAAAAAACACCACTCCATATTGAGGTAAAAGATGTTTAGGTAACACACTGCAAACCAACACTGGCCGAGTTGAATAGCCTATAGAACCTGAATTCCAAATAAAATTGGTGAGAGTTAGAACTTGTGAGTTACCACCGTTGTGATTCACAGCACTGGTAACTGGGGAGCAGCAACGCTCACAGGTACTTGACATCAGGCTTTTATCAACTGAAACATGAGCTTGAAGCAGAGCAGAGGTTTCTGGCAGTTCAGGCATGTAAAAATATGGTGCTGTCAATACTCATGCAACAAGCCCCCCAGCATACAGCAGGTGCTGAATGCAACACTGCTGTAAATCATCCCCAGGAGCCTCCCCACTCCCTCCCATGCAGGACTGAGCCAAAGCCTTTCATTATCTATAGATAAACTGCTTAAAGCAGCTCCTTGACCCGGCAGAAGTTTAAGGCATTTAATATGCCACTGCAATAGACATTGGATTAAATTTCTATTGAGGTAACAGGGAAAAAAAAAAAAAAAAAAGGAAGTTTTATATCTCAGCATGCAGAGCAGCTCTCAACTCCGTTTGGCAAGTTTGGAGCACACAAAGGGAGATGCCAGGCCCTCAGGACCATGTTTGTTTAAAAAAAAAAAAAAAAAAATCACCCATAGCAGAGTGAGTAAAGAAATCAAGTGACTAAAGGAAAGGCTATTTTAGGCAGCTGGGTCCATTTAGGCCTTGGAGTGGCCAGCTGAGGTGATGTCCCTGTCCCCAGCTGGGCGGGGCAGTACTCACAGCGTGCTGCATGCGCACAGCCTCGAGGGGATAGTCTCCCTTGGCTGTCTCCCCGGACAGCATGATGCAGTCTGCTCCGTCCAGGACAGCGTTGGCGACATCGCTGCCCTCAGCACGTGTCGGGCGAGGCTTCTTGATCATGCTTTCCAGCATCTGGGAGAGAACAAACCCACAGAGATCTACACACTGCACTTCAACACTCCTTTATGGTCTGGATACAAAGTGGGATGCAACCTAAGGACTCCAGGAGTTCTCCATAAGTGTGAAACAGAGGGGGTCTGGTCCCTAAACCAGCCTCCACCAGTAAGGAAAACAACGCATTCCATTTTAGACCTATTCCACATTTACTCCTTTTTCCAGGGATATTTAAGCCACACAACATCCCAGACAAAATACTCCAACTTTCCACTTCAACCTCTCAGCAAGAGACTTGGTCCAAGGAACTCAGAGCTCTTTAGAGCCGAGTGTGGCATTAAATGTATTTATGGAAAGCTCAAGTCCAGTCATACATTCTAAAATTTGGGAATTTTATAATCTAGAAATCATAAAGAGCAGGGTCTGCACCAATTAAGTCACATTCTCCCAACACAAGATTTTAAATGCTTTCAACAATATGTACAGGGTAGTAAACTCAGAACAGTTAACTCCCATCAGCTTTTTAAGCATCTCCACTTTTTTGAGTGGAAAACAAGACAGCTTTCCATGAGGTTAGTACTTCCTAATCCCTTTCCATACCCCAAGTCTGGCTAGCTCTCCTGTCTTCCTCAGGTGCTCATCTCCCCCCAGCTGGAGTTCACCACTTGTTTAAACATCATTTGCTTCACCCGTGGGACATTGCCTGAGGCTGTGTTTCAACTGCATTTCTGTAGCAGTAAAGGAAGAAGGAGCATATGCCACTGTAAATCCAGAACCTTGTTTAATGACTACTGTCTAAAGACAGTCTTCACTTCCACAGACTCTGTGCAGAGCAAGGACAGCCAGGAAACCAGTCTTCCTAGTGCTCTAAGACTGTGCACACGATCCCTACCACCCCTAGAAAAAGGAAAGGGATCCTTTACTCAGTTCCTTCTGAAGCTGCAGTGTGGGTACATTTTCTAAGATACCTGGGAACCCCAGCAAATTTTCCCTGTCAGACAGAGACTGCTGCCACAAGATGCCAAGGAAAAGCATGTGCCTTTTTTCCTATGGATTTGCAAGCTTGGCCCCAAAAGCTGATGTTTTGAGATGTATAACCTTTAGCAGGAGGTCCTATAATCTAACTGGAAAAGACCCCAAACACAGAAATGCCTAAATATAAGCTTTCCAGCTA
This sequence comes from Sturnus vulgaris, assembly GCF_052056855.1. Lineage (NCBI taxonomy): Eukaryota > Metazoa > Chordata > Aves > Passeriformes > Sturnidae > Sturnus > Sturnus vulgaris. The sequence continues at coordinate 1,397,214 of NC_142255.1, forward strand.
TAAGCAAAACCTCTCTGCATCTCAGTCTTTAACCAATGCCATCAACCCATAGCTGCCCCCAACATTCCCTCCCGGCCAGACTCTGGCAGTGAAGAGCCAAAGGGGACACCTCCAGTACCTGAGTGGCACAGATGATGGGTTTGCCAGCCCTGTTGCAGCGCCCAATCATCATCTTCTGGGCGAGGAAGACTTTTTCAGCTGGGATCTCGATTCCCAGGTCACCACGGGCCACCATAATGCCATCGCTGGCCTCCATGATCTCATCAAACCTGACAGCAAGAGAAGAGCTGTTATCCCATTTGTTCTGCAAAGCACCTTCCCATCTGTCTGTCCTCCTCTGAAAGGAGCACATATGCTTGTCATGGGCTGTTTGGGCTTCTGCAGTGCCAAGGAAGCAGGAAGAAAACCAGAAGCAAGGCACAGCACATATTCAGTGCTACACAAAGCTCCTGAAGTCACAAAAAGGAGTTGCTTCATTTCAGTACGACAAACTCAAAGCATCCCCTGCACAAAGCTCACCTGCGCACACCCTCGTGGTTCTCGATCTTGCTGATGATCTTGATGTTCTTTCCCTTTTCTCCCAGCACCTTCCTGACAGCGTGGACATCAGCAGCCTTGCGGATGAAGGAAGCAAACACCATATCCACGTTCTGCTCCACACCGAATTTTAGGTCCTGAATGTCCTTTTCAGAGACAGCGGGCAGGTCGACGGCAGCCCCGGGCAGGTTCACGCCCTTCTTGCTGCCGAGCATGCCACCGTTCTCGATCTCCGTCATGACATAGTCCTTCCCTGAAACATGTGTTCCCATGGTCAGTATTTACAGGACAGCTCCTGCTACCAGCTCCCCCACCACCTCCCTGCCTGGGAACTGCAGTGCCAACAGCAGCACACGCAATAAAAAAAAAAAAACAAACCACATCCCATCTCTTCAGAGCATTTCTGTATCACACAAGCTTGCAGTTTACCCTTGGAAACACGATAGATTGGTCTAAAACAACTTCTAGGCTGTTCCTGGATAAGATATCAGCTGTTGCCTGCAGGACATTGGGATTCCCTCCCCCAAGAAGAGCTAGTAGGTTGCAGTTTTGCACACAGAATAGCAAACTGAGCACCCCCAAAGCCTCACCTCCTACTCCCTACATGCTCACAGATAAGAGGCTTGAGACTAGAGCAGTTTACACAGCACTATAAAGAGAGTATCATGAAGTAACCCTGCCTCTACACTACCAGTTAAAACTAGTTCTGTCTCTAACTACAAAACCCAGGGCCTGTGGTGTAAAACCAGTTATATCTTGCTTTAAGAGCATGAATTAACCTGGCTGATCATGAGCCAGCAGTATGGCCCTACCACATTTTCCCCCTTTAAGTTTAGATGCGAGCCCAGTGAAACCCAGCTGAAGTTAGTTTTTGGAAAGTTCCTACACTTGAGATAGAAATTTAGCTCAAAGTCTCACTACACCATCAAGAATCACATTCTCCTTTCTTTAACACACAACTGCAAGCTAAGAAAGGGTTACTAGAAGGAAAGCACAAGTATGTGCTAAGAAAAGCCCAAACAGGCAGAGCTGAAATGGCTGTTACCCACCTTTCTCCTTAACCAGCAAAGAAATCAGACCATCATCCACGTAGATTTTGCTGCCAATTTCTACAACTTTGGTGAGATTCTTGTAGTCCAGCCAGAGAGTGTTCTCATCGCACTTCTCCATGAAGGCATCGTCCAGGGTCACTTTGAGCTGTGCGCCCTTCTTCAGCTCCACTTCTGCTGTGCCACTCTGTGTGACAACAAAACCAGTAAAAACCAGCACACCACCACAGCGCAGTCCACAGCAGTTTGTCAGAACTTTTGGGAGGTGGTTTGTTACCTCGTTTTCTGTGATTTTTTTTTTTGTTTGGAAATGGCCACAGGCTTAATACAGTATTGGGTCTATGTGGTGAAAAAAGTGGGATAAAAAAAAAGCACAACTTACTCCCTTAATGAGTCCAGTTCGGATTTCAGGTCCCTTGGTGTCCAGTGCAATAGCCACAGGTCTGTAGGTGATGGGATCAGAGGCAAAGCTCTCTGTAGCTTCTCGCACATTCTTGATTGTGCCCTCATGATACTGGCAAGAAAAGAAAAAAGATGGAAATGTTAAAGCTGGTTCTACTCCGCTGCTTACAGAAAAGATCCCTGTGCACCCTAGAGGCTGCCCAAGATGACAGCTCTGCTCTCAGTTTCAGTTCTACCTTCAAAATTTAACCCAGACAAAGCTTCCAAAAATAAAGCAGACTGCAAGGATGCAAAGGCCTTCCTGCCACGAAGGTGAGTCTGGAAGTTCTCTGATGCTCCCTCAGCTCTAATTCCAGAAGGACAACTCAAGGAGACAGCCCCAAGGTCTGGCTGGAGTGATTTTCCATGAGGACACACATCTGTCAATTGAAGGTGGCTCACCAACCAACAGGCCTTTAGGGGTAAGTTTTCCAAAAGCTTTCCTGGAACACCTGCCTATTCAACACAGCAGAATATTAACAGCACCAGCAGCTGGATAACTGTGTGCATTGAAAGAGACCTCATGGCAGAAGAATGTCACAATATCACACATGGCTGTACTCCTCCCATCAGAGCAAGGGAAGATGCCTCTCCATGCTGCTAGCTGCCACACACTTCCAGCCTGACCCACTACCAGTCCTGCAGGTGGACAGGCTTTTCACTCTTTGGCCAAAATTCCCAGAGATAAAGGATTTGCTAAAAAAACGTTATCCATGTAAATATTTACAGTTTATTTCCAGAGTCAAAGCAATCACAGACAGTTCAATATTCCAGTACTGCATACCTGGCTTCCAAATCTTGTTTGCGAGACCGTTTTGCTAAATGCTGCCAGTTTTAAGATAGTTTTGTCACAAAACCCATCCCAGCTTCCTCAAATGTGCTATAGATAGCTAGCAAATCAGTTTACTTTACTTGTTTAAATAACATTAAGAGATAACCTTAAATACTTAGAACTAGCAAAAGTTGTGTAACTCTTGACAGACTGTAGTAGGCATGACATACCCTTTCTTCTCTGTGCCATATGGACTGATGGAGTTTGAACTGACTTACCTGGAACACGTGGCTCCCTCATGCCACTCACCTACCCCAACACGAACCCTCCACACCAACTTTGGTATCTCGGAGATAAGCCAGTACCAGGAAGGTGAGGCCGGAAAAAGCCATGCTAAAGTTCACATGTGTGCCCTGAGCCAGAAATACCTAACAGCTGATAACTCTTTATAGCAGGAAAATGAGTCAGTTTATTGACTGAGTGTGCAAGCTGGGACTGAGACGGCCCTGACCCTTCCAGGTAATGCAGCTGGGGTGGATGCAGCGCAGAAAATAAGCCTCAACAATGCTACAAGACTTATCTAAACCAAATCATCTGGGATTTTTCCATTTTAGTTTCATATCAAGGACTAACTCGGCTGCTAGGGAGTCTGACTTTCTGAAGAGTTACACATGCAGAACGGGAATGCAGGCAGAGCTGGAGGTAAAAGCCATTTTTATTCTACATAAAAGGGAGCCAGCGGGTGCCAAAACACCTCTGTTAAAAGCTCAGGTCCTGGTAAATGCTTTGGGGTAGACATGAGAACTGAAGCACTTTTGACAGATGGAAACTCTTTGGGGCTTCACTGGAAACTGGAGTATTTTGGAGGAGCCAGGAGGGGACACAAACTTAGGACTCAATATGGCTGATGGTTAACAGTCTGCAGTGACAGCCACATCAGAGCCGGCTTTGTTGGTGTGGAATGTGCAATTAGATCTCACACAAAACAGAAAGACCTCAGCCAAGTTCACAGACCACAGCAACTGAGCAATAACGGTGTGAGATCCCAGTTTCAGCCGGGCCACCAACTCCCTGATGTGTCACCTGGCCCAAGACCCACCCAGCTGCAAGGATTTGACTCCTGGGACACGGCTACTCCACACTATTCTTCCTCCACGATGATTTCCCAACTGCAAGGCATACACTGACACTATCCCAGGGTGGTTAGTCAAGGTCTGATGGCTGCCCACAGTTAAGTATCAGCTCTTTTGATCCTGACACTGCCCTCTGCCCATTAAAGGCCACTAGGGTGAGAGGCCAAGCTGTTATACACCACGAGGCTCATAAGTCACTAAGTAAAGCCACCTACAGCTGCTACCGTCTGACATTTTGAAAGCCAGGGTCAAAAAAAAAAAAAAAAAAACCAACCAAAAAAAACAACTCCTCAGCAGAATGGGATCCTCAGCTCCTTCAGTCTCACTGAGAATCTCAGCTATTTATAGCAATAAGGGCTTGACTGTCATGGAGTGTTGATTTCCTTTGACCTTATTCTTCTAAGCTGACCACACCATGTCCCAAGCTCCATGGTGGGACCTTCCAGAGTGCCAAGAATGCACCCGGAGCAGCTGGTTAGCCAGAAAACTCATGAGCCCATTTTTCCCACTGGGCATAATAATTACATCAAATCACTAGTAACAGATGCCTTTTGATCAGGGTAATTCATTGATTGCCTGCTTGCAAAATCCCCAGCAATGGAACAAGAAGTGAGATTAACTGATAGTGTGACCTCCCGCAGAGGAGCGAAACAGGGACAGGCCTTTTCAGCTTCTGCTGCTCACCGGGAAGCAGCAGCTCTGGGAACAGCAGGAAGTGAAGAACTGAAGGATTTAATGGCAAGCAATTGGCACAGTGTCAAATGCCAGTTACCTGGCTCCCTGCTACAGGGTACAGTGTGGAATTGAACTGCTTTCAGAATGGCTCAGAAAATACACTTCAGTGTTATCAACAGTGACACAGGCTCAACCAGCATGCTTCCCCCAAAAGCAGCTATTTGACCTTCTCACACCAAGGATGGTCTGGATGAAGCTGGACTTCCCTTCCTGCTGAGGGACAGGATCAGCAGACACACAGGGGCCATAGCAGCTCAGACCCCACCCTTACCTCATGGGTGCCGTGAGAAAAGTTGAGGCGGGCCACGTTCATTCCAGATTTAATCATTTCCTTCAGTTTCTCCACAGAGCGGGAGGCCGGGCCTAGGAGGAAGAAACAGTCTGAACACTAACTGTAGAAAAATAATGAGGTAACCCACACAGACCAGGCTGTTTCATGTGGAAGAGAAAATGTAAATGGATACAGCATTGCTCAGCGCTGCAGCACCAAATATTGTTTTAACTTGCCCACAGACTGCAGCAGAACTCAAGTGATTCCCATTTCCCTGGATACTGGATTCACTCCCAGCAGTAACACAGGTTAGGCAAACATGGGAAATCATGTTCCTTCACCACACAAGTTCAGCCCTGGCAAGGGATGAAAGCCAGATCCCTCTCACAATTTTCCTAATAAGTTTCACCAAGGCGTGGGCTCCTAGCTGCAATTCTCTCCCGTCGAGGAATGGCTTACCAATGGTGCAGATGATGCCGGTGTTTCTGGCAATGGTCGGCTCCGAGTCGATGTCCAGACGACACATGTGCTCCAGGAAGGTGTCTGCCATGGCAGCGTGCAGCTGCTGGGTCTGGATGAAAGCAGTCCCTGCATCGTGGTGCTTCGACATGGTCGCTTGATTCCTGTGTCTGGAAGGGAAGAAAGCGGTGCCAGGTTTGGGAATCACCCACACCAACTTACCCATCAAGCAGAGACACCAAGACAACCACGTGATGAATATGGAGATAACAAGAAAGCTGCTACTGGGTAAAACTATCTTTATGTTCCTATTTGAGAGTCCTAACAGGCAAGGCATGTTTCTATTTCCATGTCATCCCCCACATGGACCACCCAAAGCTCACCTGCCTTCTATGCAGATGTTCCCTTCATAGCTTCTCTTCATTGCCAGTCTTCCCTTGGAGCTACACAACGCAACAAAATTCAAGCACTTGAGTGCGCAGGCAGAGGTTCTGCCTCCTCCCTCCCAGCTCTCCACTCATTTCTCCTACAGGCCCCAGCTGCACTTCCCATCCCACTTGGGACCAGGGCAGCTCAGTGCTGCCATGACTGCAGCATGCCCAGACACAGACCACCTTCTGCCCAGGAGCACCTAATCACAGCAAAGTCTACATAAGCCTAAACCCCGTCTTTGAAGCCTGGACAAGCAAGCAGACTTGAGTTGATTAAAAACAACACTTTGTCAGAGAACACGTGAAGACTGAAGATTTAATACACTCAAAGTCCCTTTTCAACTGAAGATGCTGCAGATCTCCCCCACACCCTACACTCCCCTTCACCTACAGCACCAGAAATTTATCATAAGGTTTAGAACTGGTAGTATTTTTCAACATTTGAATTAAAAAACTTGTCTGAACTCAGGCTGTTTGCCTCCTCTGGACTAGAGATTCTCCCCAAAAGCAGGACCAGCCTATTCTTCAGGAAACTACCCTTCAAAGAGGAAGCTGAGCTGAAGCTTAACAGTCCACTGGGATCAGAGGACACTCATTACACAGCAGTGCTGATGCCCCAGGCATTTCCAATTGCAATAATTTTGTTCTCAAGTAGTAGTGGCAGCTCAAAGCTTTGTCTCTTGGACCTGCCCAGGCTAAAATCCCAGCATTACAAAAGCCTCTGGTAAGAGTGGTGCAAGGTGGTGGCTATTGACATGGGCAGATCACTCATTTCGCCTTTAAAGATAGGTTTACCTTCAAACTGCAGGCCCTGGGCACACGGGTGACACTCAGAGCAGGCATGAGCTGCCTTCATCTCCAAGATGTGCTTATAGAAATATGGGCTGGGGCTCAGCTAAAAGCTGGGACAAAGGAGGAACACAACTGGGCTTTTGTTCTGCCCACCCCAGGCAGACAAAGCCCACAAAAAAACCGCAGAATTTTGTGAGGGGCACACACCAGCCCGCTCAGCACATACAACTTTGAGACAGAGGTACCAATAAACCCAAAAATTCTGTCAAAGCTGGCAGGACTGAGCACAGTGAAGGGCAGAACGTGCCCTGCTCGGCTGCCCGGTGCCATCCTGGTGGCAGAGCAGCCCTGCTGCCTGGCCCCGATGCTCCTCCCCTGCTCCACAGACCTCCCTCACGTACGTGCAGATCCTCGCGCAGGCAGCCCTGACTCACCCTCACCGCGCTGCCATGCGCCACAGAGCAGCCAGGCCAGCAAAAACCATAATTTGACCTGGCAAAGCCTCTTTTCCCTCAGCCCTGCCAGAAGCTGCTGATTCACTGGAGTCACTACAAGAAGGTCTGCCCACATAAAAAGCCCAACAAAGTCTTATTATTATAGGAAAACCCTCTGGTCAGTCCTAAAACACTGTGTTTCAGCCCTCTAACACTTGCTGTTGCACCCTCTGACACCTGCAGAGCAGCGTCAACTTCCCTAGACGCAAAAAAAAAGAAAGCCTTTGCTGGGAAATCACCTCCACGCACAAGGAATCAGGTTTGCACAGCTTCTAGGAACAAGAGGAACACGGAACAACGGTATCCCAACCCGGAAACTGCGGCCAGAGCACGACTTGGAAGTTTATAAAAAACAGTCAAGTGAATTTTCCCTGCCTCATGGAAATCCCCCATCCACTCAAGTCACTTGCAAATATAATTTTAGCACCCTTGAAGTCTTTATAAAAAGAAAGGAAAAGGTCACTTCCCAGCCAGAATCCCCTTCACAAGATTCTCCAGCAGCTCAGAGGGCTCAGAAAAATTAACCGCAGACACAGTGACCTTGTCCAGGGGCGAGAGCAGAAACACAGGAGCCAGAAAGTATTCCAAACACCCATCTGTCCACAGCACTGTGCCCACGACCACCAAGAGTCTTTTTAATATTCCCTCCTGCCTTCCATCACCGTGCATTTACAAGGCATCGACTGAATTTTACTGGAATGACCAGTCTCATATTTATAACAGGAATGCCTGGCATTTCCCACTACTCTGCTTTTTTTAACATCAAACAGAGGAGCAAGGACTTTAAGGACACCAGAAAACACGGAGCACTCAGTCTGGGCAGAGTGAGGAAGGTTGGGGTGAGCAATTCCCTAAAATGCCTGAATGTTTCCAGCACTGAACAAACCTGAATTCATTCCTCTAGGAATAAGGATTAAATCCCCGAATCTATCACTTGGCCTGCCCATGCCTCAGGCAGGGTGTCCCAAAGATGTCTGGTATCTCCCCAGTTCCTGAATATTCCAGACTGAGCCATCTGAGGTCGGGACTGGGTTTTACTGTAGCCAGGTGACTAATTCCAGCCAGCTCATCCCATGGGTCACATGAGAGAAAGCCTAAATTCGTGGTTTCTCCGGATATGCCCCTTGGGGATGGAGAAAGGAGAAGGAGCAGCAATCCCCACCCAGGGCCAAGTCGTTGCTGTTACTGGCAACAGGGAAGTAGGAACTGCAGCAGGGGCTGTCCCTAGGCCAAGGCAGCAGAGCTGTGTCACTGCCTGTAGGAATTCCAGCCAGGAGGCTCCCAGGGGGGTGATGATCCAGGCTGACTTACAGGTCAGCCTCACTTACACAACCTCATGGATGCTGCAGAACAAGGCTGCTCATGCCCAGTGTTCCCTGCTCAGAGACAGAAATGGTTTGAGTTAGTGCTCAGGGCAGAGTTATGAAACCAGGCAGGCCTTCAGATTCCCAAAGGAAGCCTAGAAAAACATCAGCTTTGCTCATTTCAGAAGCTAAAGGCACTCAATAACAGAGAAATGCAGCTCTGCAGAGAAGCAGGTTTTTACCCTGGCCTGGCATCCCCTCTCCCAGGGAGGGAGGACAGCACATTCCCGCCAGGCAACTGGTGCCAGAGGTGGTGTCTCACCCTTACATAAGGACAAAATGGCCACCCCAAAACTCCACCCCTTTTCTGCAAGCCTGGATGGAACCCAGGAGCCACCACCGGTTCCTGGCTGGCTCTCCCCAGTACTGAGCTGCAGATCCACGGGAGGAGAGGCCGGCTGGAGATGCCTCTCCAGCTATCTGGCAGTGGGGAACAGGAAGGTCAGGCTGGCTCTGGCACCTTCCCCATGTGCTGCTGGCTCAGCTGGGCATTTGCTGAGCTGCCCTCCCTGGAAGGCTTAACTAAAAAAATAAAGAGGAGGTGGCAGGCATCGGATGTTTGGTGACGAGAAAGACTTATCTCGAGGGTATTTGTCGGACAGACCTACAGGCTTAACCTTGCAGAGGACAAGGAGCCTTTAGACTTGGCAAAAAGCACCTGGCTGCCTTCAGGCAAGCTGTAAAAACCTGCTTTACACGATAAAAGAAAGCCTGGGGGTTTTCTTTTCATATTTAGCTAGGCAGAAGTGTAGATCACTGTGCTGCATCCCCACTCCAGGATGGAGATTGCTGCACGTGGCAGCGCCCCGGTACTGCAGCCCCATTCCCTACGTGCCATCCATCACCATCCACTGCGGCTCCATCTTCCCCCGGGAGAACAACGGCCAGGCAGGAGATAAAGGACCAAGCACGTGCTCCAGCCGGCCTGGGAAACGTCTTGGTCCCATCAAATTGAATTATAATTTGTTGGGTGGAAGGGGAATTAAGGCCGGTGGTGGATCCCTATGGCTAACAGCAATAAATGAAGGTTTTAATATTAGCTTTAGATGGATAAAGGATAATTAAAAAAAAAATGCAGGCTGCTGCAGACTCTCTAAGATCTTTAACTAGCGCAAGCAAGTTTCTCAGGCAGCTCTCACAGGTAGAAGTCCCCGGTTCAAGCACGTGGCTCGCAGCAGTGTTTCCTGCCTCGCACAAAAACCTTCTGCTTAATCCGGTGATGGGCTGGAAACCTGCTGGCACCATTAATCTATCGGACTCCTTGATATAAGGTAGAATTCTGCTCTATAAAGGGGATCTCAGACATGAAATTACACCCTCCAGATTTTTGTGTTGGCTTTTTTTTTTTTTAATTAAGCAGTTCTAATTGCACAGCTCCCTGGACGTGTCTGAGCAATGAAAAACCTCTTTGTCGTCGTACCTTTGAGCCAAGGCAAGTCACGATGAGCAGCAGCAGTAAAGTTAACACTTTAACATGACAAAAGCCTCCATAAAACATTGATTTTTTTGTGCCTTATCAGAACAAAAGCAGGTTTTTAGAGATTGCTGTCTGCTTTTAATGGTCTGAGGAGACAGTCGGGAGGTTGCTATTGTCCGCCGACAAAAGCGCTATTCATGCCCCGGTTAATCTGCAAAGGGGGTTTAAACACGTTTGAAAGTGTTTCACAGTTCAAGAAAGTGTCCAAATCAACGGGACGTGTTTAAACAGGCACAATGATGGGAGAAGATTAATTCAGAAGGGGCCTTCTCTTCCCGGGGAGGGGCGGGAAGAGGCTGCAGCATCAGAGGTGGGTGCAGTGAGCCGGACGCTGATTTGAACTGATGCCCTTCGGGGAACTGCCGGCTCTTACGTGAGTGCAGGCACGGGGGGGCGGGGGGGGCAGCGGCCTAGCGCCTCACTCCGTCTGCCTCTGACTCAGCCTCCCAGCAGCTCCTCCGGCACTGCCCGGCCAGCAGCCACAGCGGCGCCCCGCGCTCCGGTGACCGGCACGGCCGCCGGGCACACGCGCGGCTCCCCCTCTGCATATCCCACTTTATTCATGCACCCCAGACCGGACTCCCGCAGCCCCCCGGGCTCGGAGCGGCCATTTCCCGGTGTGGGCCGTGGGGAGACGCTTGGAGCGGGCGTTCCCCTGCGCGGGATCGGAAAGGATGCTCAGAGCGGGCGTTTCCCAGGGCTGGGTTACGGGGGGATGCTCGGAAAGGGCGTTCCCCGCTGTGAGATCTCGGAGGGATGCTCGAGGAGACAGAGGAGGGGACGTGGGGCCGGGGCCGCCGGAGGCACGAGGTCAGCACCGCGAGCCCCCCGCAACCGCCCCATAAGGGCGCGTGCCCCTTCCCCTCAGCCGCCGCCCGGGGGGGAACCGTCTCCTGGCGGTGGAAATATGGGGATAACTGCGGTACTAGCGTGGCTTGACCCACCGCTCGCTGCCCCTCAGGCCGCCGTTACCTGCCGCTGCTCAGTCACGCTGCGATCTCGTCCAGTCCCTCCGAGCGCCGCCGCCGCTCTGCACACCGCCCCCACGCCCGGCCAAGGTGATTCTGGCCTGCCGCAGCACCGCCCCCCGCGGATCCCTCCGCCACCCGCTCTGCCGGGGACCACAAGGGCGGGGCGCCGGGGCTACTTTCACGGGCGGACGCGCAAAGCACGAGGGGGAGGCGCTGAGTCACAGCACGCGCCCAGCCGGCCAATGAGGGGGTGGCGCAGCAACCGCGCGCGCGGACGGAGAGTGGCCGTCGTCTTAAAGGGACCGCGGCCCGGCGCGATGCTCTTAAAGGGGCCGCGGCACCTAACTTACACCGAGCCCTCCAATTCACATTGACCCCGCCCAACTCACCCCGACACCCCCAGCTCACACCGACTATCCAGCTCACACCAAGCCTCCAGCTCACACCTCAGGGGTCCCTCACTCTGGGGACCAGCAGCTCTTGGTGTTTTGGGGTGCTCTGGAGGATCCTGAGACCTTCCAATGGGGACACTGGGGACCAATATAGAATCTCTGTAGTGAGGCCACGTGGACGCAGTACTGGGGACACTGGGGACATTGTGCTGGGATCAATGAGAGACCAGGCTGGAGATGCTGGGGACACAGGGGACGCTGTGCCGGGGCCGCTGGGGCACTGTCTCAGCTGTGTGGGGACCCAACATGGACACCGTATGCCAGATCCATGAAGGCTCTTGGCTGGTAATAGTGGGGACCCCATGCTGGAGATATTGGGGACACGGAATCATGGGGACCTTTTGCTGGTGACCCATGTCAGTGGCTCCACACTGGCACCATGGTGACACTGGGGACCTGCCATTAACACAGGGACTTGCCACACAGACCCTGTGCTGGACTTTAGGGACAGACAGCCAGTCATCTGGGGACCCAAAATGCTCACTGTATGCTGGGACCACAGAGGGGTCCTCTACCGGATACACTGGGGACTCTGTGGTCCACGGAGGGGACCAAAAATGGTCAGCCTGCGCTGGGGACACGGGACCTGTGTTTGTCCTGTGTTGGACCACGGGGTCACTGCGGGAGACCCGACATGGCCACCCCATGGGGTACCCTGTGCTGGCAGAGGCAGACCCTACAACACTAGGGACACCGGGGATTCTGGGGACACCGGGGACCCGGCCAGCGATGTGTCCTCGCCATGCCGCTGCCGCGCCCCCGAGGGTTCCGGGGAGTGTCCGGGGGGGGGTCCCGGTGGTGACGTCATGGCGGCGCCGCTGGGTGACGCGGTGCGGCGGCTCTGACGTCAGGCCCGGCCCCCCGGCAGCATGGCGGCCGTGCCCGCGCCGGCCGGCCCGCGCTGACATGGTGAGGGGCCGCGACGCGGGAGGGGACACGGGGACACGGCCATGGCCGCGGGGGGAGCGCGCCCGCGAAGGGGGCGGGACGGGCCTGCGGAGGCCCGGGGCGGGGGAGGGGCAGCGGCCCTCGGTGTCCCCCCGTGTCCCGGGGTCCCCCGCCTCGGGGCGGGGATGGGGCTGGAGGAGGAGGAGGGAGCCCCGCGTCGCGATCGGCTGGGCATCCCCCGACATTTCCATACGCAGTCCCTGTCCTGGTCCTCCATCCCACTGTTCCCCTCCTGGTCCTTCATCCTGCTGTTCCCATCCTGCTTCCCAATCCTGCTGTCCCATCCTGTTCCCCCACATTGGTCCTCCGTCGCTCTGTTCCCATCTTCCTCCCTCATCCTGTTGTCATTCTGTTCCCTCATTCCAGTGTCCCCAGCCTGCTGGTCCATCTTGCTGTCTCCATCTTGCTCCCCCATCACGCTCCCTCATCTCACTCCTCCATCCCACTGTCCCCATCCTGCTCCCCTCTAATCTGCTCCCCCATCCTCCCTTTCCCATCCTGCTCCTCCATCCCACTGCCCTCCAAATTATTATTCCCATCTTGCTCCCCCCATCCGACTGCCCACATCCCACATCCCCATCCCGCTGTCCCCAAACACTCCCCCCAACCCCTATTGTTCTCCCTATCCTACTGCTCCCCCCACACTGCTTCCCCAAATTGTTCCCTCAATCCACTGCCCTCAACCCTCTCCCCAAAACCAGCTCCCCCAGTTTGCTCCCCCTCTGATTCCCTCCGTGTTGATGAGCTCCCCCAATCCACTTTCCAAACCTCTCCCCCATCCCCGCTGCCTCCCAACCCTCTGTCCCCAGGACCTCAAGGGCCAGTACTGGACGGACGATGACTCCGACGGGGATAATGAGTCCGAGGAGTTCCTCTATGGTGTGCAGGTGGGTGCTGGGTCCCACTGGTGCCACAGGAGGTTCAGGAGCTCCCAGCCTGAGCCTGATGGCAGGCCCGTGGCTGTGGGAGCTCAGGGTGTGACAGGCTGTGGGCGCTGTGCCGCAGGGGACCTGCGCCGCCGACCTGTACCGGCACCCGCAGCTGGACGCCGACATCGAGGCAGTGAAGGAGATCTACAGCGAGAATGCCGTGGCCGTCAGGTGGGTGCCTCTGCTGCCCCCTGCCCCGGGCAGTGCCGTGCCCAGGCACACAGCTGGGCCGTGCCAGGAACTCAGCTGTGCTATCCCCAGGCATCCAGCTGTGCTATCCCTGGGTACCCAACTGTGCCGTGCCCAGGCATCCTGTCGTGCCGTCTCTGGGACACCTGATCGTGGTATTACCAGAACATCTGGCCGTGGCATCCCCAGGCATCTAGCTGTGCCATCTCTGGGGCATCTGACCGTGGCATCCCCAGAGCATCTGGCTGAGCCATCCCTCAGACATACCCTCCCCAGGACACGGGCCACAGTATCCCCTGGGCACTTGGCTATTCTTGGGCACCCAGCCATGGCATTTGTGGAGCATCCATCTGTGGCTGCCCCAGGCATTCATCTGTGCCATCTCATCACCCAGCTGTGCCATCCCTGGGCACCCAGCTATGCCTTATCCAGGGCAGTCAGCTGTGGCATCATTGGGTCACCTGGCCATGGCATTGCCAGACACCATCCCTGGGGTACCCAGCTGTGCCATCCGCAGGCATCCAGCAGTACCATCCCCAGCACATTTGCACATGCCATTTCCAGTCACTTGACCATGCCATCTTGGAGCACTCAGTAGTGCCACCCCTGCATAACCGGCTGTGCCATCCTTGGTGCACCTGACTATGGCATTACAAAGGTACCTGGCTGTGGCATCTCTGGGTATCCAGCTGTGCCACTGCCAAGGCATTCAACCATGGCACCCCTAGGACACCTGGCCATGCCATCTCCTGAGTACCTGACTGTGCTCACACATTGCCAGGTTCACATCCACGTTCTGGGCACTCCCCCTGTGTGTAGATTGATACATGGAGAGCCACACATGCCACTGTCACTTTCCTATGAGCCTGCCCACCGTGGCATGGTGGGCACCGGGCCACTGTTTCAGCACTGTGCCAGCCCCCCATGCCACAGCAACACACGTCTTCACAGGGAGTATGGGACCATCGATGACGTGGACATCGACCTCCATGTGAACATCAGCTTCCTCGATGTGAGTCCCTGGGGTGCCCCTGGCAGTGCTGGGACAGGGAGGGTGGGCACATGTACCTGGAGGGTCCCCAGATCCGTCTGCCTGGCTGAAGATCCTGTGGCTGTGCCAAAGTGTGTCTCTCCTTTGGCAGGAGGAGGTGGCCACAGCATGGAAGGTGCTGCGGACGGAGCCCATCGTGCTCCGCCTGCGCTTCTCCCTCTCCCAGTACCTCGATGGCCCCGGTGAGTGGGGACAGGTGGGATGTGGTGTCCCTGTGTCCTCGGGGCAGGCACAGTGCTGCACCCACAACTCCTTCTCCTCTCTCCCTGCAGAACCGTCCATTGAGGTTTTCCAGCCGTCCAACAAGGAGGGCTTCGGGCTGGGTCTGCAGCTGAAGAAGTAAGAGCTGAAACGTGGTGGGCACCTGAGGGTAATGGGTGGGGTGGCTCACAGAGTCACTTTTCTGCCCCAAAACTGGCCACATGCCACATGTCCTGTTGCCACCACCTTCTGTCCATCACACAATCCTGTGATGGGTTCACCACCATCTGTGTATGGGGAAGAGGAGGGGCTGGGGGTGTCATGGACCACCAAGCACCCATGGGTGCTGTCCCCCATGTTTGCCAGGATCCTGGGCATGTTCACATCCCAGCAATGGAAACATCTCAGCAATGATTTCCTGAAGACCCAGCAGGAGAAGCGGCACAGTTGGTTCAAGACGAGCGGCACCATCAAGAAGTTCCGTGCTGGTCTCAGCATCTTCTCACCCATCCCCAAGTAAGGTTCTGATGCTGTCCCTACAAGGGACCAGCCCTCTGTCCCCTCATCCTGGGTGAGGCCTGGCAGCGTGCCTCAGTTTCCCCCTTTGGATGCTGCTGCTCCCTACCAGATCCCAAGCAGGTGGAGGTTGCTTCCGACGGGTGAATCCGACGCTGGGTAATGGAGGAGTAGGGAACGTTGACAAACAGGTGCTCAGGGGGATTCTGTGCCTGCAGGTCTCCCAGCTTCCCTGTTATCCAAGATTCTGTGCTGAAGGGCAAACTGGGCATCCCCGAGCCTCGTGTGAACCGCCTGATGAACCGGTCCGTGTCCTGCATGGTGAAGAATCCCAAGGTGGAAGTTTTCGGCTACCCACCCGCCAGCACCCAGGCAGGTGTTGCCCCCTTCAACATCCTGGTGGGTGCCACCCCGCCTTGGGGTTTGCTTTTCTCTTCTTCCCCTTTCCAGGGGCTCCTCTGGGGTCAGACTGTTTGTTGTGGGGTGCTGAGACATCATGGGATGGGGGGAGCCCCACTCTTGGGTACTCTTGGGGAGCTGGGGCCTGGCTGTGGGGGCCAGTGGGATTTTTCCCCCACTCTGGGTGCTGCATCCCAGCTGTGCCAGGGGATATTGGCATGTTGGGGGTCTTGCTATGCCAGGGGGTGTTCGGATGTCCAAGGGTCCAACAGTGCCATGAGGGGTTTGGTGTGTTGTGGGTCCCACTATGCCAGGGGGTGTTGGCATGTCAAGGGTCCCACTGCGTTGGGGGTGTTGGGGGTCCTGCTGTGTTGGGAGGGCGTTGGCATGTTGGGGTCTCACTGTGCTGGGGCACGTTGAAATGTCAGAGGTCCTGCTGTATCAGAGTTTTGGTATATTGAGGGTCCTGCTGTGCCATGGGGAGCTGGGGGCTGCCCATGCCATGCAGAGCTGGGGGTGCGTGTGGGAAAGGGGATAACACAGCTGGCTCCACTCCCGCTCCATCACAGGTCGGTGGCCACTGCAAGAACATCCCCACGCTGGAGTATGGCTTCCTCGTCCAGGTGACAGTCCTGCATCCTGCTCATCCTCCGCCTGCTGCCCAGAGCATCCTTCCCCGCTGTCCCACTTCCCACTTCCCCACATCCTACTGTCTGGAGCATTCTCCCCACTACCCCATTTCCTGCTCATCCTTACCCTGATGCCCAGAGTATCCTCGCTGTTCCGCGTCCCACTCAGCCCTGTCCCATTGCCCTGAACATCTTTCCCGGTGCCCTACATCCCACTTATCCAGACTCCACTGCCTGTATCATCCTCCCCTCAGAGCGGAGTTCCACTCGTCCCCATCCCACTGCCTGGAGCATCCCCCCAGGCTCCATGTCTGAGGCAGTGCCTGACTCCCTCCATCCTGCCCCTCAGATCATGAAGTATGCGGAGCAGCGGATCCCAACGCTCAATGAGTACTGCGTGGTGTGTGACGAGCAGCACGTCTTCCAGAACGGCTCCATGCTGAAGGTGGGGTGGCAGGGCCAGGTCAGGTGCGGGCTATGCCCCTGTGTCACCATCCCTGACGCTCACCACTCTCCTGTCCCCTCCACAGCCAGCTGTGTGCACCCGAGAGCTCTGCGTCTTCTCCTTCTACACCTTGGGTGTCATGTCCGGCGCGGCCGAGGAGGTGGCCACTGGTGCCGAGGTAGGGCTGGGCACGGTGGTGACCCCCACCCCCAGCGCCACGAGGGGTTGCCCCTTCAGTCCCTGCTCTGCCCCAAGGTGGTGGATCTGCTGGTGGCCATGTGCCGCGCTGCCCTCGAGTCTCCTCGCAAGAGCATCATCTTCGAGCCTTACCCCTCTGTGGTGGACCCCAATGACCCCAAAACTCTGGCCTTCAATCCCAAGGTAAGTGCTGGGGGGGACAATGCTCCTCCACACCAGGGGGTGATGGGAAGCCCCAAAGACCCCTCTGATGGCCACCCCTTTCCTGCCCCATGTGCAGAAGAAGAACTACGAGCGGCTGCAGAAGGCTCTGGACAGTGTGATGTCCATCCGGGAGATGACCCAGGTATGTGGCGTGGCCCCACAGCCCCATGGCCCCATGTGACCTCCCCGGTGTGGGATCCAAGCTGGGAGTGGCATTTTGGTCCTGATCTCCATCTGCTCATGGCTGGGTGCTGAGGGACCCACCTGCACCCCCTCTTGCCTCTGCCAGGGGTCCTACCTGGAGATCAAGAAGCAGATGGACAAGCTGGACCCCCTGGCACATCCCCTCCTGCAGTGGTAAGGCTGAGGGTGCTGCGGCCCTCTCCCATTGCCCCTTGTCCCTTTCACTGCCCCACATTCCCCAGGACATGGGATAGAGTGGGAGGCAGCCAGGTATCCATGGCACAGCCCTCTCATCTCCCTTCTTCTGGGGGGTCATGAGCATCTAATGGTCTTGGGGCAGATTGGGACCACCTTTTCTGACCCTCCTCCTTTTCCTCCTCCTCTTCCCAAGGATAATCTCCAGCAACAGATCCCATATTGTCAAGCTGCCTCTCAGCAGGGTAAGGTGCCAGGCCAGGCTCCAGGTGGGGTGCGGGAAGGAGGGTAGGGAATATGGGAGGTGGGGTGGAGGGGTACAGGAGATGGGGTGCAGGATACGGGCTATGGGCTGCACAATGCAGGATGAGGCATATAAGGATATGGGATGGACTATTGGAGGGATGGAAGGATCTGGGATGTAGGATGGATCCCTCTGGGTGGGTTTCTAGCCTGGGAGATAAAGGAGTCAGGACTCAGGATACAGGAAGGGGGATGTTTGACATGGGCTGTGGGATGGGGACGAGACAGGGATGCCAAAAACCTGTCTGGCAAACTTGGAGTCACCAAAACCAGGCTGGGCTGGACCCAGGGCTGGGTGGCCGTGCATGATCTCTGTCTGTCTGTCCTCTCTCCTGCCGGCAATGCCGTTGCTCTTCCTGTTCCCCTGGTAGCAGCTGAAGTTCATGCACACCTCCCACCAGTTCCTCCTGCTCAGCAGCCCCCCAGCCAAGGAGGCCAGGTTCCGCACAGCCAAGAAACTCTACGGCAGCACCTTTGCTTTCCAGTGAGTTGCCAAGGTGGGGGGATAGTGGGAGGCCCCAGGATGGGTGCTGTGGGGCTGATGGACAAGGGGCTGATGTGGGGCTGGCTCTTTCCAGTGGCTCTCACATTGAGAACTGGCATTCCATCCTCCGCAATGGGCTGGTCAACGCCTCCTACACCAAACTGCAGGTATGGATCTGCTCCCTGCACCCAGTACACCCCAGGGCAGCAGGCGGGCAGGGAGGGGGCAGGAAGGCAGGGAGGGGGCAGACATTGGGAATTGGCAGGCTTCCTCCACTACTCCTGTGTCCGAGCTGTTGGGGTGATCCCACCACGCTCACCCTGGTATTTTCCCGCAAGCTGCATGGAGCAGCCTATGGCAAGGGCATCTATCTGAGCCCCATCTCCAGTATTTCCTTTGGATACTCAGGTAAGAGGCTGCCTGTGCTGCCCAGTCCTGCCTATGCTTCCGTTCCCACTCCCTGCATGGGCAAGGATCTCATCTCCATCCCATCACACCAGCCTCTTCCCAGCCAGGTTGGGGCTTTCCTACACGCCAAAGAATCAAACCTCCAACATATTCTAGGCTTCAGAAACTGCTGCGCACATTTTTGGGGGGTTCCTAGGGCTCAGCTGCACTGAAGGTGGCAATCCCTGTCCGTGGCATGTGTCCCCACATCACCTCAGGGTGTTCTCTGAGAGAGTGACAGCCCCTGCCTTGCTTTTCCACAGGAATGGGGAAAGGGCAGCACCGGATGCCGTCGAAGGATGAGCTGGTACAGCGGTACAACCGGATGAACACGATCCCCCAGGTGATGGGCCAGGGGACACCGGGGCAGGATGGGAATGGGGCATGGCACCCGTGGGTGCTGGGGACAGAGTGGTAACACCGGCTGCTCTTCCCACAGACCCGCTCCATCCAGTCCCGCTTCCTCCAGAGCCGCAACCTGAACTGCATCGCGCTTTGCGAAGGTGTGGGGATGTGGGGGGTTAACGGGGGGCAGAGGCAGCACCCGTGGGGTCTCCAGGTGGGTGGAGGGATGGAGGCTCCCCACAATGGGCTGTGCCCAGTCAGGCCCTCTGTCCTGCATCCAACGGCCCCTTGCCCCCACAGTGATCACCTCCAAGGACCTGCAGAAACACGGCAACATCTGGGTCTGCCCTGTCTCGGACCACGTCTGCACACGCTTCTTCTTTGTGTGAGTCCAGCTGTGCCCACTCTGCTGCACCTGCGAGACCCCCCCCAGGACCCCCCTCACCCCCTTCTCCTCTTCCAGGTATGAAGATGGCCAAGTGGGAGACGCCAATATCAATACTCAGGACCCCAAAATCCAGAAGGAGATCATGCGTGTGATCGGGACTCAGGTGTACACAAACTGAGTGGCGGCGGTGACGGTGGGACCCCGGGACTCCCCGGGCACCGAGTGAGCCCCCGGGCAAGGCTGGGCAGGGGCCGAGCGGGTTTTGAGCCCCCCAGGCAGGGCAGAGCCCGGGCAACACCGGCGGCTCCACCTGTACATAGGCGTTGGGCACCCTGTGAGCACCAGGCGGGTTCAGCGGTCCCTTATCCCCTCCCTGTCCCCTTCCCACTGTCCCCGACCCTGTGGCAGCGTGGAGAAGGAGCTGTGGGTCCGGCGTGGCTGGGGCCACCCCTCTTGGCATTGGCAGTGACAGTGTTTTTATCAATGATGAGAAACTGAAGCAAAAAAAAAAAAAACCGAACAACCAAAACAAACCCAAAAACATAGGAAAAAAAAAGAAAAGGAATTGGTGTTTGTGGATTTAACTGGGATTAAAGTGTGGGGCATGGGAAGGGGAAGCTGGGGAAGGGATGGGGGCACAGGAAAGGAGTGGGATTGTGAGGAAAGGAAAGGGGCACAGGAAAGGGGATGGATGGGATGGGATGGGATGGGATGGGATGGGATGGGATGGGATGGGATGGGATGGGATGGGATGGGATGGGATGGGGTTATGGGGAAGGAGTGGGATTCAGGGGAAGGGGTGGGAGTGTTAGGGAGGAATAGGGGCACAGGGAAGGGATTGGAATCTGGGGAAGGGATGGGGGCACTGGCAAAGGATAGGATCCTGAGAAAAGGATAGGATTGTGGAGAAGGGATGAGAAACAAGGGATGGTACCTTGGGGAAGGGATGGGATTGAAAGGAAGGGGAGATCATGCAGAAAGGAAAGATTCATGGGGAAGGGATAGGATTGAGGGGAAGGGATGGGATGGTGGGGAAGTGTCGTCGGGAATTGATGCAGCTTTGGGATAGGGCTGGGAGGGAACCACTCTCCCATCACACTATGGGAAAGGGATGGTGCTGTGGAGGTGGAACACAATGGAGAAGGGATTGTGCCTCAGGAATGGGGACATGGGACCCCACAGAGCAGCCCCCCCCAGGCACTGGTGCTGCAGCAGAGACTTACATGAGAAGAAACCTCCCAGGGACAGCATTTTATTTCAGCCCAAGCCAATCCCAGTAATTTCATGGACATGGAGGCAGTGCCAGCACAGCTGCATCCTGTTACACCCAAACCTGGATGGAAACCCAGCAGAGATAGCCCAGGGGCTGCCAGGGCTCAGGGCAGGCAGAAGGGACTGGGCACTGCTGGTCCCCACAGCCCAGGGGCTCTCCGGGTCAGTCACAGCAGCGCAAGGCCACGATTTCAGCCAGGATTTATGATGGAATTTAAGAATTCATGTGAGTTTTCTTGGTTTTGGTACAGTCACCACCTGAGTCCTGACACATTTATTGCACCAGTGGGAGCACTCACTGTCACTTCTGTCATGTCCCTGTCCTCTGTCCCACCTAGATCCCAACATCTGTCCATCCCCACTTGTCCCACACTGGCTGCTCCATGTACCCAAGAGCTGCCCAAACCTGGGCTGGTGGCCATTCCCTCGCCCCTGGCCCTGCCACCCACCTCCTGGGAAGGTTTTGCTTAAAACTGTGGGGTTTCGGGTTTTCTCCTCTCCTCAAATAAAAAATAAGTCACTTTCCCAAGATCATGGCAGTCACTTGGCTGTACCCACAAGTGCAAAGGGACATCCCGTGGGACATGGCCACATCCCCCTGAATCTCCTCTGTCCCTTGGAAAGATCAGTGAAACCACAGGGCTGTGTCCTGTCCTGATTCCCTCTGCAGCCATAGTGAATTGCTCAAAAAATAGCAATTCTTACGAAAAAGCAAATAAAAAGAGAGGCCTATGGTCCTCTCCCAGCTTCACCAAATCCTGGTGGATGCTCCAGCCCAGCTGGAGTTGAGCTGGCCATAACAGGGCCCTGGTTTTGTGTTTGGGTGGTGAACACGGCAGCGATTGCGACAAAGAACCAACGAAGGTGACGATTTTGACAAAATAAGTTTATTTCGCTTCACTTCATTTCGGCCGAAACCTCACATTTTTCTTTTTTTTTTTAGTTTTTTTTGGCTGAAAAAAAAACCCAACCCAAAAATCCCCCCAAACCAACCCAAAATGCAAAGAACCACATCACTACACCCTCTGCCAGAGGTGACCGAGGGGCTCCAACTCCCCCTGGGCCATGGAGCTGAGGGAGCCACTGCAGCCCCACCCCCCAAATCCCCTCTGCATCCCCCCAGTCCCCAGCCACGAATTGGCCCCCGAAACCAAGCCCTTGAACCCCCCAAATCCGAGCCCTGTAGGAAACACTCGTGGCTCTGAATGCCCGAGGGTTTTACTCAACCTTCTTATTCTTGTTGGATTTTCTCCTCCATTCCTGATGTTTTTTTGTGTGTTTTGTTTTGTTTTTTTTAAATTAATTTATTTATAGATATATTTTAAAAAAGCAATAGTCCTTTGGTCCCTAAACTCTAAGGAATGATATGACTCTGAAACAAGTAATCCTATGTCCCTGTGCCAGTGACAAGCAGGGCAAGCGCGTGTCCCGCCACCCTGCTCCATGGGATATATATATATATATACTTATTTATATATATCTTCTATAAGTCCAACATACTTTGATCCTTCTTTTTTTTTTTTCCCCAATGCAGGGAAAAAGGAAAATCTTGCCGTTTTTCTTTATTTTCCAAACAAACATCTTCCAGGTGAAGTGCCCGAGGCTGGTCCCATCCCACCGGCTTTGGTTTAAGAATCCTTTTGGAGCCTCTTTTCCTCGTTTCTCCTTGGAAATCGGTAGCAGCAAATGAGTGCTTTAAAATAAAAAACCCAAAAACCAGATGATGGCCCGGCTGCCCGGAGCCATCGGCCTTGCTCCCAGTGAGGGATCCGGTGAGTCCTGGCGAGCGGCCGGCGGCGAATCGCAGCCCTGGCACCGCATCGCTCCCCTCCTTCCTTGTCTTCCTCTCATTCCCGTTAAACAACAAACAAGACCAGTTTGGGAAAAAATTCAAAAAGGAAAAGCTACAACCAAAACACTCTCTTCTTTGCCATTTTCTCCTTCACCTCCTCCTCTTCCTCCTCCAGGATGTATTGCAAAGAAAGAGAGTTACGGGTTTGGATACTGCACTTGGGGAAGGGGAAAGTCGTCAGACACTGCAGGACGTCCGACCTGAAACAGAAGGAAGAAAGGTTGTCAGCCTGCTTCTGGGGGATGGAGGGAGGCACCCAGATCCATTGGGTGGGTGGTGCCAGGCAGAGATCCCTGCACACACTTGGGGATGTAGCACTAACAGGGATGCTCCATGACCACCACCAGGCCCCCTCACCTCTCCGCAGGCTGAGCTGGGGTCAGTAGGGTCTGTTGGCGTCTTTCGGCCGCTTTAGCTGCACTTTTAGCCTCTTCATGCCGATCTGGAAGCCATTCATGGCCTGAATGGCCGCCTGAGCACTCGTCGGATTGTCAAAACTGACAAAACCTGGCGGGGAGGGGACACGGGGGCTTGTCACCACACACGTCACAGGCGGCTGCCTCCCCTCAACCCAGGCACTGAAATCCTCTGGGATGCTCCTGGTTTGGGAGTGCTAGGAGAGGGGATCACAGCCCCAGATTGCAGGAGTGACAGGTGATGGCACCTGCAGGGACACCAAGATCTGCAGGGACACCGAGGTGACAGGGTTGTGAGGACAGCAGCATAAGAGGGTCCAAGGGACACTGGAGTCATCTGCAGGGACACTATGGGATGGGATTTGTGAGGTCACTGCAGTGACAGGATCTGTTAAAGTGATAGGGGCTGCAGGGACACTGAGGTGATGGGGTCTGTGGGGACACCAGGATGGGATGTGTGGGCTCAGGGGACATCTGGAGGCCAGGTCTGCAGAGACCCTGAGGTGATAGGGCCTCCTAAGACACCGCAGTGGAAGAGTCTACGGGGACACTAAGGTGACAAGGTCTGTGGGGACACCGAGGTCTGGGAGAGGGAGACACAGATCCCTGAGCTGGGGACATAGGGGAGAGCTGGACCCCAAGCAAGGGACAGCAGGGAGACATGGACATCTGAGCTGAAGACCAGGGAAAGAGAGATCCCCAAGATGAGATGTTGGAGAGACAGTCTCCCAAGCAGCAACTTCAGGGAGAGTTGGACTCCTGAGATGGAGATGCTCTGAGCTAGGCTGTCAGCAAGAGCCAGACTCCCAAGCTGGGAAGACTGGGGAGAGCCAAGCCCTTGAGCTGGGATTTGGGGAAAGACAGATCCCCTGAGCCGGAATATTAAGAGAGCTGGACCTCCAGGTTGGAGACTCTGGAGCTGGAGGGAGAATGGGACTCTGGAGCTGGAGACTGGCAAGAGCTGTCATGTCGAGGAGAGTCAGATATTTAATATGGGATGCTGAAGAGATCCAGATCCCTAAGTTGGGATGTTGAAGAAGAGCCAGAGCTCCAAGCTGCAATGTTAAGGATTGCTGGAACCTTGAGGTGGGGATTGGGAAGAGCTGGAGCCCTGAGCTAGACACCAGGGAGAGCCACACCCTGGGACTTACCAAAGCATTTACTCTGGTTGGTGGCACGGTCCACAAAGACTTTGGCAGAGATGACGTTGCCAAAAGGCAAAAACATCTGCGTGAGCTCCGCGTCCCCGAACTCCTGGGGCAGGTGATAAATAAACAGGTTACAGCCCTCGGGACCTGGGTGACACACAAAGGACAGGACATGTCAGCTGCGAGGTGGGGTCACCCCAGGGGGACACCGAGGAGCCACTGGCCCCACATGGGGTGACCCCCACCCCTCACCTTCTCTCTGCTGCTGTGGGATGAGGGGCGCCTGCTGGGGAAAGGCTTGGCTGATGGGAGCGTAGGCTGTGGGATATGCTGCTGGAAGAGAGAAACAAGGAGCTGAGGCCACGGCACCCACCCCAGCCATGGAAAGGGCTGGGACAGGCAGGTCCCCTGCTGCCACCTGTCATCAAGGGGCCTCTTCTGCCCCACGACTGCTGGCTCTGCCTTTCCCACCCCTCCTGAGACATCAGGGGTGTGGGAACAGCTCTCCTAGGAGGGATGCTGGTGATGGCAGTAGTGTGGCCTCAAGACTGAGGAAAGTTGGTACTTTTGGCTGAAAAACCCCAAAGATTTGGGGTCCAGAACTTGATTTTCTGTTACATATCTGGACATTGCTGTCAATGTTCCTAATTAAATGGCTGCTGGGCTTGACAGATTTACACAGGAGGCTCCGACTCCCATCCCTTCACAGCCCATGTCCTTAGCCATCAGATTTGGCCACGTGATGAAAACCCGATGACTTTTGGTGTCTTAGTGTGGAGCTGGTCCTCTGTCACCTCCCAAATTTCGCCCCCTCTTCTCGATACCACTTCCACTTCCAGGGCTCACCCATGGAGCTCTCTCAGCCCCATGGGTATTAAAATTCACTTTGCACCATCCAAAATTTGCACAGGGAGCCATGACAGGAGCCAGTGGGATGAGGGTATGGCGCTTTCATCGGCATCGCCACCCTGGAGTTCCTGTGAGGGAACAGCACCTGGTGCTCCCTGCATGAATCTATGCCCAAATACACTGCCCCAGTTCAACGTTCAACCCCAGGGTGATGTTCACCTCCCAAAAATAAGGGCGAGGAGCAAAGATGGGAGAGAGGGAAGGAGTGGGAAGCAAAGTTTGAGACCTGCATAGTGCTGCATGCCGGCGTAGGCCTGCTGAAGGGGGTCTGCCACCGTGGGGCTTTGAGCTGGGAAGAGAAGAGAAAGGAGAAGGAAGACAGAATAAGCCAGAGAAAGCCAGGGATGCATGCACAGCTCCCACAGGAAAGGGTTCCTGGCCAAGCGCCACCATGGAGGGGCAGAGCTGCTCCCTGCCTGAATTCCCTCCTCCCTGCAGTGATGCCACGGGAGCACATGGCTGATTCATCCAGCAGGTTCCTGGGATGGGGAGCACCCGTTAAGCATCCCGCAGGAGCCAAGCACACTGCCCTAGCTGCGGGGGCTGTACCTGGGTAGGGATGGATGCCGTTGGTGTAGATGGTCTCGGAGGCGGGCTGCCCGTTGGTCTGGGGCGGCAGCGGGCTGAAGCCGTTCACCCCAATGGGCGTGGCGATGCTGGGCACCGGAGCTGTGCTGATCCCTGGAGGGGTGCTTGTACCTGCAGGAGCATGGCGTCAGTGCTGGCATCACCCCGAGACTGGCCCGGGAGGATGCCAAGTGGCAAATGCGGGAGTCCTACCTGAAGAGGGGGTGAGGGGGGCAGCCACCAGCCCGCTGACATTGAAGGCGGCCATTTGTTGCATCTGGGCAGCAGCGATGGCAGCCATGGGGTTGAGGCAGGTGCCCTGCGCGGCCGCCATCAGGGCTGCCTGCTGCTGCATGATCTTCAAGAAAGAAAGGGGGAAAGGGGACAGAGAATGAGAGGCAGAGAGAGGGAGAAGGGAGGGTAAATCAGCATCTCTGCTTTGGATGGATTTAGAGAGATAAATGCCACCCGCTGTCAGATCCAGGGACAAGAGTCTTGGTGATGCTAAATATGGGACCACTAAACCCTACAACCACCCTCAGCTATGGGGAGGAAGCCCTGCATCTGCCCTTAAACAGAGATAGACCAGCCCTGCCAGGCATCCACACCCCCTGGCACTGGTGCTTTCATGGTCTAAACCAGCCCCCCCACCCACGGGAGTCTCCCAGAACCCCTGGTCTGCACCAGCTCCTACCGCTTGCGTGTAGGCCCCGTAGGCGCCAAACTGGATGGTCATGGGGTTGAAGATGCCCAGCTGCCCCGCCATCTGATGCATCCGCCGCAGGGTCCTCTCCTTATCCGTGTCTGCAAACTTCACCACCAGGCTGGACGAGGCGCCCTGAGGTGGGGGGAAGATGGTGGTTATGGTGGTACGACAGCAACGCCCCCAAACTGTGTACCCGCCGTGGGTGTGGCTCGCAGCATCCGCAGCATCCTCAGCCCTGGGGACACTGCCCAGCTTGGCAGCAGCAACCAATGATCGATGGGAGGTTTAATTATAGCTAGTTTTTCTCCCCGGTGGCAACTCCCCGACCTCTGCTTCCTTTCCCCTTCCTTGTCCACAATTCTGACCTTCAGCATTAATTAAACTGACCCTTTCTCTGGCATGGAGAGGATTAGCCCCACGCTCCCACCTCTGGGGCTCAGCACCCTGGCAAGGAGGAACCTGAGGTGATGTGGCCAACAAATTGCCAGTCTGTAGGATTTTGATGCAATTAGACTGAGGATCAAATTAGTGGGTGATTGGATTAAGCAGGCAGCATGGGGTCAGCTGGGGCAGGGTACGAGCCTGGCACTTACCGGCATGGTTTGGCTGCCGTGCAGGCTGTTGATGGCAGCCTGTGCCTCGGCATGGCTGCCATATTTCACAAAGGCACAACCTAAGAGAACAGAGGGAACATGGGACAGGTTGGATTTGGCCATTGGGGGTCCACAGGGTGCCCACCTGATGCCCCAAAGCCCACCTTTGCTGGCTCCATCAGGCCCTCGGAGGATGGTGCATTCCTCAATTTGGCCGAAGGGCTCAAAAAGGCGGCGGACGTCATCCTCGCTCTGCTGCTTCCCCAGCATGCCCACAAAGAGCTTCCTGTCTTCTAAAAACAAAACCAAGCCCATCAGAGTGGGAGGTCACTCACCATCCCAACCCCTCACCACAAATAGTGTACGGAGGGGAAGGAGCCAAGTGACATCAGAGGGAGGGAGCGACACTGATCCCACGGAGAAGGTGCTGGGCTTATCATCTCTGTCCTACAGAACACTCAGGGTGGGAAAACCTCTCCTGTGGGGAAATTGCTGAGGGATGAGTCCTGGAAAAGCCATTGCTCTAGGGAGTAGAGCTGGGGCTCTTCCCAGGGATGGGGGGGCTGGCTCCCCCAGCACTGGGGCAGGATGTGGTGGAACAAAGAGAACCCACAAACTAGAGGTGATCACCCTCGTGTGATCGACTTGCAAAACAACCCACAGCCTCCAGTCGTGCCCAGGGGACATCAATAACCCAAACACAAGAGAAGGGATAGTAAATAATGAGAATTTCATGATTATTACCAGCATCTGTCTTGTGCGGCCGCGTGCTCCCGCCGCACGCTAATGGCATTTGACAAAGGAAATAAGGTGCCCTGTCAAGAGCGTTGCTGGGGAAATAAATAAATAATGGCAGGAGACGATGAATGCTTTGTCCGTTAAGGTACCAGGAAAATTAGTTAAGGGAATAGGGCTCGTGTGTTGTCTAGTTAAACATAAACCACCTCCCAGGAGGAGTGGGCTGGGCAGCACAGTGTTGCCTCCTGGGTGAGGGGGCTGGAGACAGGAGCCCCAGCTCACCCATCGATTTTTAATCCTTCACCAATTACGCTCGGTAAGTGGGTAATTTATTTGCCAAGTCCCTCTGGGATGTGCTGGGACCAGCTCCCAGTGTGTTTAATAACAGGGTTTGGATAGGGGGGGATCTACCCCAGCTATCCTGTCAAATGCAGGAGGCCCCACAGGAGCATCCTGCATCTCCGATAGCGCCTACCTGCCCAGCAACACAACAGATTTGGGATTTTGATCAAATTCCTGCAATTCTATCCAAACGATCCCCTCAGCCTGGCAGCCACAGCCTGATGAGTGGCAAATGCTCACAAAGAGTTTGGGAGGGTGGTAGATTGAGAGGGGCTTGGGCCACCTGCAGCCAACTCCTGCCCGGGATCCCCACAGGCAGCTCTGGACAGGGAATTGCGTTGTTCGGTAAATTAAGGTGGTGAGGGAGAGCAGCTGACTGGTGCTCTGCGCCCCAGGATGTTGAGATGCTCATGATATGATGCCAGGACTTTCCCAGGATTACATCAGGATGTTCCCCCCAACTGACCAGACAAGTAGAGAGAACATGGCATTTGCTGCTCTGCACCCAAGTTTGGATGCCACCAGCAAAGGCAGTTCCTTTCCTGGATTTCTCTGCAAACCAACCTTCCCACAGCAGCCCTCACGATGCCACCATGTCCCCTATCACCCCCTGGGTGACCCTGTGCCCTCCTGCTCATGCCAGGCATCCGGAGAATTGGGGACCTACCTCCTCGGCCCTCGCTGTCGGCCGGCTTCACCTGGATGGGGCGGTTCATCTGCAACACAAGTGAGAGTAGGTGGTCAGTGTGGTGGCCCCTGAACTCCTTCCATGGGGAACAGCAGGATTTGGCCAATGACTGGCACCAGGAGCTGGGGAAAAGGGGAGGGACCTGCATGAACAGATCTGGGGCTTGTGGCCACAGCGGCCCGGGGATGCCACGTGCAAAGAGCAATGCTCCGGCCCTGGCTATGGGCACCCAGTGCTGCAGGTGCCCGTGGGGCCGCCAGTGCCAGGCTTGGCCGCCTGCCCGCTTTCCTCGACTGCAAAGGACTGCAGAGGCAGCAGCAGCACCCCGCTGGCCCTGGCCCCTCTGGCACCATTGCTCTCCTTTTCCCAAACCTCACCCAAATTTGGCCTCCTCCTTGTCACCACCGTATGCACCCACGAGCGTGACACCCGTGTGCAGCAGGACACGCTCGGCTGGCAGGCACATCCCTGGCCCGCTGCCCCATGGAGCCATTTCTCCTCCTCTCTCCCCCTCCTTTTTCCCCTCCTTTAGCCGAAAAATGCTACAATTATGGCCGTTTCCATGGCAACAAGCGTGCTTCCCCCACGATGCTGCGGAGCCCGAGCCATGTGCTCGATGGGGTCGCCACGGCAACGGCGAGATGTCACACATGACAGCGCGGGGGTGCACACACGAACACACCTTGAGCACACACGGGGACAGTCACCCCCACATGCGTGTGCACCCCCATCTCAGGTGCCCCCTGCTGCACCCCTGGAAGGGGTCCTTAAATTTTGGGGCTGGGTGGGGTCAGAGCCAGTCCCCCCACATCAGGATGAGGAAGAGGATGGGTAAGAGAGGAGGGAGGTTTCCACAGCAACTGCCTCGTCTCCAGGGAAACGTGGAGAGAAATGTCAGCGCAGAGCTGGGGATGGTCCAGGGAAGGGATTGAGTCCCCAGGAGTCACGGAGTGGCACAGGGTGACATCGAGGGACACCTCACAGTGTCACCCATTATGTCACCAGTCCCCCAAACTTGTGCTGGGGCAGGCTTTGGCTCACCCCAAATTCAGGAGGCTGTGACAGCACGGAGACCCTAAACCCAGAACCCCGCTGTCCCTCATATCCCTGCAACGGCCAGGAGGAGGGAACCCCATTTTGGGGGGGGCTGCCCTCCTCCACTGACCCGCCAGCCCCATTTACCAGCACGATGGCCTTTGATGGAATAAATTTCCCATGCCTGCTGCTGTATGCTTAATGTAATAAACCCAGTGAGGATGATTTAGAATAACATTTACGGAGCCGCAGAGTGTCATTTTGATGTGTCTCCCGTCTCCGCTCGCCGGTTATTAAACTGTATTGATTCCCCGGGAGCGGCTGATGTTTATAAATGTCAGGCCTCGGGGACCAGCTAACCTACCCCAGGGCTGCCACACTGCACTGAGGAGAAATTGTCCTGGCCTCTAGACACCCCCAGAAGGGGGTTTAGGCACCCTTGGCATCGCCACGTGCCCACCACAGGGTGTTCAGTGACCCTCTGTGGCACCCAGACCTTCTAGTTGTCCCCACAGCACCCCTGCACCATGTCTACACAGCCCTCTATCCATCCTCCTACACTAAACAGCCACCCAGGCATTTCCTCCCGCTCCTGACACCCACCTGCCCACCCTGCAACATCCATCCATCCACTCATCCATCCTGAACACCCACACAATCACCCACACACCCATCTTCCCCCAGGATTCATCCAGCCATACTCCAACACCCATTCCCATTGCATCCATCCATCCCCATAGAACCCATCCACATCCCCAACACCCACCCTCACAACACCCATTTGTTCCCAGAGCATCCATCTATATCGCCAACAACCATCCATCCACCCCCAAATACCCGTCCATCCCCACTGCACCCATCCATATCCCCAATATCCAACCCCATACACCCATCCATTCCCATATCATCTATCTATATTGCCAAGACTCTCCATCCATCCCCCAACACCCATCCATATCCCCGACGTCAATCTATCCCTGTACTACCCTTACATCTGCCCATCCATCTCCCATCTTGCCATCATTCACCTTTCCACCACCACAGCATCCATCCATCCATCCATCCATCCATCCCCAACTCCCAGCCATCTCCCACACCCCAAGGACATAGTGACACGCTGCTTGGGGTGTTCCAGTACCCACCATCACCAGCAGTCCACAAAGCCCCAGCTACCCCATGGCCAAACCACTGGTGTTACACAGCACAGAGTTGCTAAACCACCTCCTGACTGCTCAGGCACTGTCCCCCATCCAAATTCAGAGCCCCCCAAGAGCCTGGGTACCAGGGAGAGCCAACCCATAGAATCACTGCCAGGGGATGTGCCCAGTGGGATATGGTCACTTATTTGGCATCACGCTTCTCCTCCTTGTCCTCACAACCAACGGCCAGAGGATCCAGCAGGCCACCATACACCCAAATGAGATGCAGGTGGCAGGTGACACTGGAGCAACGAGTGCCCATGGGAGCCTCGTGTCCCTGCCACCCCAGGGAGAAAGGAACCGAGGTACTGGCAGTCACTCGTCATGGGAACACCTTGGCAAGAGCCCTGAGGGTAACCCACAGCAAGTCCACAGCTAGTCTGGGGACAGTCACACCACTGCACAACCCTGCACGTGCATGACCACCCTGGCACACCCTGCACATGCCCACACAACTCTGAACATAACCACAGTCCCGCAGCACCCCCCAAGCACACCCACCCCCAATCCCCCCAGCACAGCCGTACACCTCCGGAGCCACACACCCATGCCCACGCAGCGCTGCGCACACCGCTGTCCCAGAACCGTTGCACACCCACGCGTGGCCGTGCAGCTCTGCACACAGCCCTGCAGGCACCTCGACAGCCCCAGTGCATGCCACACAACACCCACAGAACCCTCCCTGCTGCCATGAATCACACACAACACAGGCATGGACGCACAGCCAGCGCCGGGGATACAATGCCCCTTGCCTCAGTTTCCCCGCTGTAGCAGCAGGACCCACAGTGAGACCCCTGGGAGCCCTCTGTGGACACACGGACACCTTGGGGTGGGCTCACAGCACCTCCAGCAGCACCCACATCCCATTCCCACGGCCATCATGCGCACCTGAGCCCAGTGCAACACCTGCACACAGATGCACTCCCTGTCACACCCAGTGTGCCCACACACCCCCACTGCTGCCACTCCCCCAGCCCATGTGCACCCACATCCTGTCACCATCACCGGGGGCAAAGACACCCTAAGCTCCTCTTCCCACACACACAGAAACCCACGTGCTTGCACACCCACCAACACCCATCTGCACACACCAGGGGGTCAAAGCCCTGCCAATGCACATACCCCTCCCTGCACTGCCTGCGGGTGCAACATTCCCCAAGTGCTGCCCCTTGCACACCTGCACCACACACACACACTCACACACACAAATCTGCGGTAGAAAAATACACCCTCCAGCCAACACGCACACCAAACCCATCACTGGGGGTAGATACACCTCCTCACCATCATCCTCCATCCCTGCCTGCAAACAGACCCCCCCGCCCAGCATTCCCGGGTGCCAGAACACCTTCCTCGCTGACACCCACACCACACACAGCCTCCCTGGGTTCAGATACAACACCCCTCTGTCGACACCCTACCCTTCCCTGTGCGCAGATACACCCTCTTGGCCACACACACACACACGCAGCCCCCATCCCTAAGCGCAAATACACCCTTACCATCAACAATCACCCTGCCAACACAGGCACCCCATCCCTGGGTGCAGATACACCCTGCACAGCAACACTCACACCCACACACCCCATCTGTGGGTGCAGATACATCCCCTCACCAACAGCTCTCCA
This sequence comes from Sturnus vulgaris, assembly GCF_052056855.1. Lineage (NCBI taxonomy): Eukaryota > Metazoa > Chordata > Aves > Passeriformes > Sturnidae > Sturnus > Sturnus vulgaris. The sequence goes on from NC_142255.1 coordinate 1,429,739, forward strand.
ACCCCATTCTTCTGTGCAAATACACCCTCCGCACCAACACTCCTCCATCTCCAACACCCATCCCTGGGAGCAGATACACCCTGTCATCAACACTCCCAATCTTCATCCCTGCGTGCAGATACTCCCTGCAACACCCACACCCGACCTCCCCATCCCTGGGAGCAGATACACCTCCCCACCAAAACCCCTCCATCCTCATCCCTGTGTGCAGATACGCCCTGCTCACCATCAACACCCCTCCACGACCATCCCCGGGAGCAAGGATCCACACCCTCGCCATCACCCCCACTCCCATACAGCATCCCCGGGAGCAGATACAACCCTTCGCCATCACCCACATCCCTCCTACAACCCCCCCGGTGCAGCTCCCCCACCCTGGCGCGAGCGGAGGCTGCCGGGCGGTGCCGGGCCGTGCCGGGCCGGGCGGAGGCGGCGGCAGACAAAGGCGGGGCCCTACCTCGATGCAGAGGATCTTGGACCCGGCGGGCACCCAGAGCACGGGCGGCCGCGGTCCCGGCGCCGGCACCTGCGGCAGCTGCATGGCCGGACCGGCCGGACCGCCGGCCCCACCGAGGCGGTTCGGCTGAGCTCGGCTGCGCTCGGCTCTACCCGAGGCGGCTCGGCCGGGTTCGGCTTAGCTCGGCGCGGCTCGGCAAGGCCGGGCTCGGCTGGTTTGGGTTCGGCTAGGCTCGCCGGGATTGGGTTCGGCTCGGCTGGATTCGGCTGGGCTCGCGCAGCGGCGCGCGGGGGGCGGGGCACAGGGCGGAGCGGCTGCAGCCCCGCCGAGCCGAGCCGAGCCGGGCCGGGCGGGGGGCGGGGCCTCAGTGGGGTCACGCCCACCACATGCTGGACACGCCCCCGGACCCCCGACACGCCGGGGGCGGGGCCTCGGTAGGGCGGGGGGCGAGGATGGGAACACGGGGGGTGCGCAGGTGCAGAGCGTCAGCAGGTACAGTGCTGTGAGTACAGGTACAGGGGATGTGCAGGTACAGGGTATGAGCAGGGACAGGTGTGAGCAGAGGTAGACGTGTGTGCACAGCACAGGCACGCGCGTGAGCACACGTACAGGGGATGCGTACAGGGGGTGAGCACACGTAGAGGTGCGATGAGCAGGTACAGGGTATGTGAGCACAGGTATAGGTGTATGAGTACAGGTACAAGGGATATGAGCACGTACAGGGGGTGAGCACAGGTGCAGGAGGGATGCACAAGTATAGAGGGGTGTGCACAGGTGGAGGGGTTGTACATAAACACACACGGATGTGCTTGTGTGCACAAGCAGAGAGATGTGCACAGACACAGAGGCGTGTTCACAGGCACTCATGGGTGTGTACCCAAGCGTGTACACAAGTGCGTACACACGGGTGTGCACAGGCACAGAAGGGGTGCTAAGGCACAGGCAGGTGAGCACACGCAGGTGTGAGCACCTGTATGGGCACGGGGGTGTGAGCACAAGCACACAGTCCCCCGCACTGCTGTGTGCACATACACAGAGGGGTGGACACAGCCGTGAGCCCCTGTGGGGCATGTGCCCGCATGTCCACATGCACACACGTGCTCACACACACACATCCCCACCCCCAATGCGAGTGGCCATGGCAGTAGCCATACACACACGTGTGTGCCTGATGAGAACCCCCAGGCAAGGCCTGACCCCGGCCTCCTTTGGGCTGCCAAGGAGGGCTGTTAACTCTTGAACCTACTGAAGCATGGCCCCACTGGTGAGAGCATGGCTCAGGAAGCCACATCCCCGCAATCCTCACCCCCCTCTGTCAGCTCCACACACACAGAGCAGGGATTGATATTCATGGGCCCCGGCTCTTTCCCCAGCCAACCCGCGGGCCTATTGATTTTTATTTAGGCGAATAATTAAATATTTATTTTCACTTTGTTAAGCTCGGGAGGTCGGAGCCCACAGAAAGCGCAACAGCACGTGGGCGGCTGGAAAATCGATGCCTCGGTTTGCGGCCGCTGGAAGTGGCTCCCGCGCCTCGGGGAGGTGTCACCAGCCCCCGCCCTGGCTCACCCCGTTCCCCCGGTACCACTTAAGGCTTCCATGCCTTGGGGAGGTGTCACCAGGCACTACTCCAGCTCAACTCGACCCCTATGTGTGACTTACCCCTGGCAGTGTCTTCTGCTCATGCAGGGCACTCTGTGCCTTCAGTGCAGAGTCGCGGGCGCAGTAGGTGAGGAAGGCACAGCCTGTGGAGACAGGGAGACAGGATCAGTGTCCAGCCTGGTATTGCCACAGTGCCCTGAGCAGACAGGGAGCTGGTGGCACAGCTGATATGGCAATGTGATGTCTCAGCATCCTGGCATCCAGCACCATGATACCCAGCACCCCAGTACTGTGGCAGTAAGCCCCCCAGCACCATGGCACTTGATACCCTGGCATCCAGAACCCTGGTCCTGTGGTATCCGGCATCCCAGCACTCTGGCACCCTGGCATGGTGGCATCCAGAACCCCAGCAACCTGGCATGCTGGCATTTAGCACCTTAGCACCATGGCATCCAGCATCCCAGCACCCTGACATCCTGGCACCCTGGCATTCAGCATTCTGGCACCCTGGCAGTCTAAAACCTGGGATCTTGCACCCTGGCATGGTGGCATCCATCACCTCAGCACCACAGCATCCAGCAATAAGCACCCTGATGACCTGGCACCATGGTATCCAGCACCCTGGCACTGTGGCATGCAGCAGCTCAGCACCGTGGCATCCACCACCCTGTCACACTGACACCCTGGCTCCATGGCATCCAGCATCCTGGTACCCTGGTACTCTACACTCAGATGGGCACACACGGATCACAGTTCACCCCCAGAACAGAGCAGGAGACAGAGCAGCAGGACGACGGAAGGAAGCGAGGAGCAGGCAGCACACGGGTAGCAGCGCTCTGACCCCAGCCCTGGGGAAAGCCACAGGTTTCCAAGTCCTCCAGGAAGCAGATCTCCAGGCGTCAAGGCCGTGCACCCTGCCTTGCCACCACGTTTCTCCCAGCCCTAAGCATCCTCCGGGGGATGAGATTCATGTGGTGAAGGTGCTCTGGCTCCTTCGACACCATGATGCTTTGGAAATCGGGAATACGCCTGGGGTGAGGTTTTCCCACGCTGACTCACGCTGCCGAGCCACTCGCTCACACAGAGCTGGCAGCAATGAGCGAGCCCTGGGGACAGGGTCCAGTCCTCTTCCCTCTGTCTCTCCTGAAGCATTCCTGGTGCCTGTGCCACTGCTGCACCACTCCCTCCCTGAGGGCTCCCCCCAATTTGCTGGGGTCAAATCCAAAAGCATCTGAAAGTGATATTAAAACAGCAGCAAAACAGTTTCCCTTCAACAAAGTAAATATTTAATGAATAAAATTGACATTGATGCATTTTTAATATTGGCACAATTAAATCCGCCAGCTGATTAAGTATTAATAACTCTTAATAAGTACAATCAGCGTGCCTGGGAGGAGAGGGAGCATGGCGGCGGGGCATGCTGCTGAATGGGGACCCTCGCCTGCCTTGGGGTGTTGGGGACATCTGCCCTCACAGAGAGAGAGCAAGGAGAGATCCCCCTAGATCAATTCTCTCCCGCTGCGGGTGGGGAGATCAGCACAGCAGCTCGCCTCAGTCCCGATGCCATTTCCAGTGTTTACCATCTGTAATTATGTTGGCTTCCTGCTCTTCGCTCTTCTTTCTCTCTTTTTTTCCCCTGTTTTTCCTGCAGGCGACAATGTACACGGTGCCCGGGCATTCTGGAGAAGTTCGGAGGGCTGGCGCAGGAGCGGTTCTGCTTTGGAGGCTTGCCGGGAGGGAGAATGCCATTCAAATTAGAGGAGCGTCCGCAATTAAATCACGAGGCTGGGCCGCAGACGTTGAAGCCCGTGCTGGAGGAAGCGGAGGAAGCACTGAGGGGGCCTGGAAGGGTGCAAATCCCATTGATCCAGGCACACAAGCAGCTTCAGAGACACCTGGAGAAATGTTGGAGGCCACAGTGCCAAAAATGGCAGAGTCAAGGTAGTAGCCCCATAGCCAAAGGACATCAACAAGGCAGCAACCACAAGTTTTGGCTTCTCAGGAAAGTCCCAGCGAAGCAGGTGCTGGCTGTAGCACAGGGGTCTGGTGACAGCTTGTGGCTCCTGTCTAGGTGACACCTGGGGTGCCTTGACTCTGCTCTGGTGCTGCACACCCCAGCTCTTGGGTGGGGGGTTCCATGGAGAGCTCAGCGGTGTGTGACCCCCTCAGTGTGTCACTGTTCCAAGTGCCCGTGCTCCTCACGCCATGTCACAGTGCCACAGCACTTGGGACACAGCGCAGACATGGCATGTCCCCATCCACAGTGGGTGCCTGTATCCCAGGGGTGCTCCAACTCCAGGGGTGCACAAAACTCACGTGGGTGTGCTGATGCCAGACAGGTGCCCCCAAGCCAGGCAGATGTTCTAAATTGCTAATGTTGTTCATTGCAGGGCTCCCTGCCTTGTGATGCTCTGATTCCAGGGGTGTCCCCAAGCCAGACAGCAGCACCCTGATCCCTGGTGGATGCTCCCCTCCTCCTCAGAGGTACCCCAGTTTTAGGAAGGGCCATATATCCAAATGCTGGGGTGTACCCTCCTCAGGGTGCCTCCAACTTAGGGGTATGTTCACCCCAGAGGTTTCCCCTCCTTGGGGTGCCCCATACTTACGGATAACTTCCAGATCAAGGATATCTCCACCTCAGGTGTAACTCAACTGAGGGGTGCCCCATATTTGAGTACCCCCACCTCAGGGGTACCTCCGTTTCAGGGGTACATTACCTCATCTCAGAGGTGCCCCATACCACTGCCTCCAACCTCAGGCAAACTTCTAGATCATGGGGCCCCCCTCTCAAAGCACCCATCTATACCTTGGGGTGCTCCACCTCAGGTTATCCCACCTCATGGGTGCCTCTACCTCAGGGATGTCCCATCTCAGAGGTACCCCTGTCTTGGGATGCTCCATCTCAGGATGTCCCACATGAGGAGTACCCTCATCTCGGGGCATCCCACCTCAGTGGTGGCCCACACTTAGGTACCAAACCTCAGGTTGTCCCATCTGATGGGAAACCTCATTTCAGGGATGCCTTCACCTCAGGGATATCCTGCCTCAGGCTGTGCCATATCAGAGGTGCCTCACACTTGGGTGCCTTTGCCTCAGGATGTCCCACTTCAGGGGTGTCTTCATCCCAGGAGTCCCCCTATATACCAGGGCGCTCCATCTCAGTTTATACCACCACAGGGGTACCACAACTGAGGGGTTCCCACCCTCAGGGCATTCCACCTGAGGGGGTACCCTTTTGTCAGGATGATCCATCTCAGGCTGTCCCACTTGAGGGGTACCTCACCTCAGGGACATCCCACCTCAGGGACATCCCACCTCAGGGACAGGACCCCTCACCTGAGAGGTTCCCTCCACCTCAGTTTGTCCTGCCTCACGGGTGGCCCATATTTCGGTGCCACACAGTGATGTCCCACCAGAGCAGTACCCCATCTCAGGATACTCCACCTCTGGGTGTCGCACCTGAGCAGTACCTCACCGAGGGTCCCTCACACCTCAGGGCATCCCACCTGAGCAGTACCTCACTGAGGGTCCCTCACACCTCAGGGCATCCCATCTGAGCAGTACCTCACTGAGGGTCCCCCCCACCTCAGGGCATCCCACCTGAGCAGTACCTCACTGAGGGTCCCCCCCACCTCAGGGCATCCCACCTGAGCAGTACCTCACTGAGGGTCCCCCCCACCTCAGGCTGTCCCACCAGAGCAGTACCTGAGGGTCCCCCACACCTCTGGGTGTCCCACCTGAGCAGTACCTCACTGAGGGTCCCCCCCACCTCAGGGCATCCCACCTGAGCAGTACCTCACTGAGGGTCCCCCCCACCTCTGGGTGTCCCACCAGAGCAGTACCTCACTAAGGGTACCGAGCGTCTCCCGCACCCCAGGGTGTTCCACTTCACCTCAGGACAGCCCCACGCCTGGGTGCCCCATGTCACGGCGTCCCACCCGGGGGGTTCCCCGGCCCGCCGCCCCCGCACCTTTGTGCATGCCGGTGAAGCGATCTTTGAGCACGGTGAGCTCGTAGATGCGGCCGAACTCCTCGAAGAGCGGCTTGAGGTCGCTCTCCTCCAGGTTGCGCGGAATCTGCCCCACGAACAGCTTGATGGCGTCGTGGTCCTTCATGGCGATGGCGCCGGGCGGGCGACTCAGCCCGTTCACCCGGCCGCTGTTCGCGGTGCTGAACGCCGCCCCCGCCGCCTCGCCCGCCGCCGCCGCCGCCATGGCCCGTTCCGCGCCCCGCCCCGCCCGACCGGCACCGCTCGGCACCGCCCGGCACCGCTCGGCACCGCTCGGCACCGCTCGGCTCGCCTCGGTACCGCTCGGCACCGCCCCGCTCGGCACCTCTCGGCTCGGCTCGGCTCGGCCCGCGCCCGCCAGCGGGCCCGTGACGTCAGCCGGACGGCCCCGCCCAGGGGCGCTGTATTAGCATAATGAGGGGGCGGTGGCCAATCAGAACCGGGGGGCGGAAAGAGAGGCGGGGCGCGAGCCGGCTCCGCCCACTGCTGCACCCTGCCGGGCTGACCCCGAACCCCCCCGCCCCGTCACTCTCCCTCGTCTATCGCCCCCCGTGGGTCCCCATTCTGCCCCCGTCACCCCATCACCCCCATCATCCTCATCACCCTCCATCAGTCCCCGTCATTACCATCATCCTCCCCTCGCCCCACCACCAGAACTCCATCACCCCTTTCATCTCCATTACTCCTATCATCACCATCACGACCATCATTCTCCTCACCCCCCATTACCTTCCATCATCCTTATCATCCCCATCACCTCCCATCATCCCCCAACACTCCCGTCCTCCGCATCACCCCGGTCTCCCTCTCCATCCCTTCCTATGACCCCCATCACCCCCTGTCATGCCCCGCCGTCCCTTATCCCCCTCCTATCCCCCACGTACCCTCTTTCCCCTTATCACCCCCATCACCTCCTATGTCGCACCCTTTCCCCCGTCTCCCCATCACTCCTATCATCTCCCACCACCTCTATCCCGCCTCCACTCCCTCACCCCCCTCCATCCCCCTTTTGCCCCTATCTTCCCCCCAACCCCAGTCAGGGCTGGCCAAGGGTGTGAGCAGCCTCCCACCTTCCCCTTTAGTAGCCTCTAGACTTGACCCCTCTCTGTTTCCCACCTCAGAGCAGGGTTTAAACACACAGAAGAGGCTCAAAAAGGGTCAATTTGAACACTTTGTCGAGGTTTTCACCTCGATGGACCCCACACTGCCCCTGTTGCCCTAGTGGGCATGCCCCAAAAGGGAGAGGAGGGAACCACTTCCCTCCTGCATCCCGCATCACCCCGAAAGATCTGTAATTAGACTGAGCAGTTTTAATACCTGGTGTTGTCGTTAATTAATTAATTAGTCCCAAAGCAGCAGCCAGGTGGGGGGAGGCCTGGCTTCCCCAGTGCGCTGCCTCGTATGCAGGGGCTTGAGAGTGTGGGGAGGGGTTTGAGTGTGTGCAATTGCATACGTGTGTGTGAGCATCTGTGCAAGCATGTGCAAGTCTACACAGATGTGCACGTGTGTTCAAGCATGTGCAAGCACATACAGGTGCTGCAAGAGCACACACATGTGTAGGTATGTCCAAGCACGTGTGGCTTCAGGCCTGAGTGTGAGTCTGGACAATGACGTGTGGGGCATTTGCATGTGTGTGCAAGTGTGCACGTGTGTGCAGGAACATGTGGGCTTGCAAAGACCCATAGGCACATGTGTGCAATGACCTATATGCACATGTGTAGAAGGACTCCCTAGCTCCTGAGTGCAAGTGTGTGTATGTACATGTGAGGGCAACTATGTGCATGAGGGCAAGGACACACATGCACGTGTGTGCAAGTGTGCAAGGATCCATATGGACACGTGTGTAGGCATGTCCACAAGTGTATGTATGCAAGGACCTATATGCACGTGTGTGCAAGTTTGTGCATGTGTGCAAGGACCCACATGCATTTGTGCACGAGTGTGAGTGCACACGTGCAAGGGCCCTTAATGCACGTGTGTTCAACAACCCTTATGCATGCATGTGCACAGTGGATGTGAGGACCTTTAACCACGTGTGTGCAAGTGCACGCACGTGTTCACAAGCACACAATGCACACGTGTTTGCAAGCACTCACATAATAAACACGCACGTTGCGCACACCCGCTGCACATACGTGTTTACAAGCACACACACACGATGCACACAGGTGCCTGTCCCTGCAAGCGTGTCCCAATAAACTCCCCTGGCTGGTGACAGTGCCCACGGGTGGGTTTGGGACGTGTGGAGCACAATCCTGCCGGAATCCGGGGGCTTGGCGGCTGCTCCTCGCCGCCGCTTGGGTTTATTTTTAAACCCGTTGGCCCCGAGTGATTCACACGCTGCCTGTTCCCTGTTCCCTGCTCCCCGGCAAGTTTTACACGACCAAAATAGATGTTCTGGAAGGAACGGGCCACCCGGCAAAGGCGCGGCGGGGAAAGCAGGGTGCTTCCGGGATCCCGGCCCGTCCAAGGGTGGAAACGTCACAGAGCCACCTCCATGATAGTGGTTTTGGGAGGATGCCGGTGCAGACACCCTGGGGAATGGGATCATGGGTGATGTTTAACCTGGATCACAATACCAGGCTTCAGTGGAAAGTGCAATGTTGGGGAGGTCCTCCATGGGTATCCCAAGCCCTGGGGGCTCTCACACCTGGCTACGGAAGAAAGGGAGCCCAGCAAGGCAGAACGGTAGGTGGAATGAGGGCAGGGAGCTGGGATAGGGTCATGAAGAGCCTCTCCTGCACAGCATCATCTGTAGGAACAGAGGAACATTCTTGGGAACAGAGCACCCTTCCCAGAGCCAGGGTCCTGCTTGCCCCATCCCTGCTGGCAGCAGCTCCCTGCACTGACAAAAACACCAGCCACGGTACCACGTTACAGCACATTGAGGAGAAAGGAAAAAATCTGACTTTTAAAAATAGGAGGCATTAATAACTGTTAATTCACTATTTTTAATTTAAAGTTCAGTCATAAAAGGTTTCCAGCCATAACAGCACATCTCACTCAAGACCAAGACACACATACAACAGTTCCAGCCAGGCAGGATTTCTTGTGAGAGATTCCCTGCTTTCAGCTGAATGCTGTTTCCAGCATGGCAATCCCAACCATCGAAGGACCTGTCCCAGTGCTATGGGACAGCAGTACCACTGGTTTCTTCTCCAAGGAAAACACCATAAAAACCTACCCCTCTGGCTCGAGGAGACCTGGACCTGAGCTCCTCACCCTGAGAATATAACAGAGCAGGAGGAGGACGGGTCAGTTGGCCAAATCCCCAGGCAGAGGTGGGAGCCTGAAGAGCTGAGCAGAGGTTTTATAATATCCATGCACCACTCAGCAGATTTGCAAGGGCTCCTCAAAGAGGCTCCAGGGTGTCATCTGCTGAGGAGAAGCCAGAGGAGGTGGCAGCAGCCAGGGTTTAGGGCAGCAGAGGTGGTGGCTTGCAGGCCTAGTCATCAGAGGAGAGAGGAAGGACAAGGACAGGACCCCACAGCACAACGTGACTGCAGAAGGAAACCCTGGGACAGCAGCAGAGGCTGAGCACAGTTTATCCAGCTGAGTAGGCACCGGGCAAGCTTCTCCACCACTTCTGGAGCAAGCCCTGCCCATCTCCTGCTAACCCTTGCACGGTGTCCCAAGCCCCATGTGAGCAGGAATAGGCACCTTTTTCTTCTTTGTGGTCATTTATTTATAGATTTAAAGAAATAAAAATAGAAAAAGAGGCAATGAGTGCATGCCAAGGCAAAAGAAATGTTCATTGAAATGAAGCCAGAGCAGAAGGTGGGGAAGGGGTCCCTCTGCCCTTTTGAGGGGGGCATATTCCTCCCGTGTGCACAGAGATGGAGGGCAGTGGGGCTCTCCCTTCAAACCCCACCGAATTCATGGTCACAGTATCCAACGTAGAGAGGCTGTGCCTGGACACCACGCCTGGGAAGAGAACAGAAGGATGGCATCAGGGAGAGGGCACAAGTAGAGCCACCACTGCATTTGAGGGCTTCCAGTGGCACGGGGTGGCCATGGGTGCCTCATTTCAGGTGTGACAAGGAGAGAGCAGTTTTCACCCTGTGCTTATATCATGTGTGGGAACACGGGGTGAGAACAGGTTTCCTGGGGAAGCTGGTGCTACAGGAGGAGTGGCAAGAGCTGACAAGTCCTCTCCTTCCTCAGCACAAAGCCCTCTCCTCACCAGAGCTACCAGAAGAAGTGTTCTTCCAGTGCTGAACAAAGCAAGCTCTGCCCATGCACAGACAGCAGAAAAATCAGGGCTTTCCAGAAGAACAAGGGTCATTTTGCAGCACAGAGAACCCTTCTCCCTCACTGCCCTCCCAAGGCTGAGCCCCACAGCAGTGGTGCAAGGGCAGTTGTCCCAGGATGGTTACCCAAGCAGGGTGCAGCGGAACTCCACCAGCCGGGCATATGCATCTTCCACGTCCCTGACAGTCTCATTACTCCAGAGTCTTTCAGCTACGGCCCCACCTCTCGGCCTTGAAGACAAGGGACAGGCAGTCAGGACAGGGGAGCGCTCAAAAGCTTCTCACCTGAAGCTCTGAACTCCCAAACACTTTCCTGACCAGCGTCCTTCCACACACAAAGGCTTCAGAGTATCCCAAGACCTATTCCTGGACCCATGCCCATCAGGAGCAGATCAGGGTGACAGGATAGATGACAGTTACACACAACCTGGTTGCAGCAGCAGGTTGTTACAGCCTTGCAAACTCTCATCTCAGCCTCACTGAAGCTGTTACCAACACAGAGGGGACAGGGACAGGCATCATGTGCAGACCAAACCCCTGAGTTCAGCACATGACACTTGATGGCAAAGAAAAGGGATGCAAGCACAGCCCCACACGACCCAAGTGACCTCCTTGTGGCCTCTCTTACCAGAGCCTGGGGGTCAGGTTGGTGACATCCACATATTCACCCCACATGCAGGCCTCACCACCTATCACCAGGGCCTTCTGCTCAGGACTGCCTGTGGAGGGGACAGCAAAAGAGCCAGTTCTGGCACTACTTCTGAGTGCCAAGCCAGCTGCCATGCAGAAAGGGGGCACAAGGAACACACCTTCAAAGTTCAAGGGCTCCACCTTATAGGCTTCTATCCAGTCCTGCCCGTAGGAGATGCGGTTGAGGTACCAGGGTGCAGAGAGCAGAGCCTGGTAGCCAGACCTGGTGACATTAGCCATCTCTTTCAGGTACTGCATCTTGTTCTCCTTCCACACGTGGATGATGGTGTCAGGCCTCAGCTGAGGAGCACATGTGAACATGGGGCAGGGGATCAGAGTGGTGATAGAAGCATCACCTGCTCCCCCGAGCAGAGTGCCCTGGTCCCTCCACACCCCCAAAACGAAGCTGAGGCAGACAAGGGCTTGATTTTTGAGCCACTTCCCATCTGGTGTGCAGGAACAACAGAAGGAGGGGTAAGGCCATCTGCAGTGTCCTGGGCAGGGTTAAAACCTGCATCCTAGAGGGAGCAGAGCATTGTCAGCAGTGTGACAAAGCCATGATGAGGGCATCTCACTGGCAGCACCATCTTGAGATCAACCCCAGTCCCATTACAGAGTAACTCCCACCAGCATGGGCCCCCAGAGCACACCAGTGTGTCAGGTGGGTGCTGGCACTGTTCACCCCAGCACAGGCAGCTCTCACCTTCACGTCGTTGTCAAACACCTCCTGCCACACAATATAACCTTTGCCAAGGGAGGAGACGATGTCCAGAAGCCTGGAGTGAGAAAAGTAGCGAGTTTTGGGTGATCCCACTGGTTCCCTCTTTGGTGGATACATACAGCCTAAGGAGCAGTGCAGGTATTTCCAACATTCTCAGTGGGATGTGGAGGTGCCTCTGAAGGAGAAGGGAGAGAACATAGCCCCTTATGGGGCTTCTTTCTCTTCATCCCCAGGCTTTTTTGTGGTCAATCTCCCACTAAAATGTTCCCTTTTGGAGTCAGGGAGACATGACCAATGGGGATGCTCCTGAAAAGGACATCTGGTGTCCCTAAGACAGAAGACATTTGAGCTGGTCACACAGTGCAGCTGCAGGCCCTGGGTGCCCTGACCTTACCTCTGGATGTAGAAAGACTCTAATTTTTTGTAATCTTCACCAAAGCCCTTCTCCATCATGAAAGCACGGATTTCTGGATTGGATTGCCTGTGCACCAATGAGAAGGAATAAAACCTGAGCTCTGGAGTAAGGTCAAGGCATGGTCAAGTCCCTCCCACATCAGTCAAAGGCTTGCCTAGGTATTCCAGAGCTGTGGCTGGACCAGCATCAGCAGCTCTCTACATCCAGCATCACCATACGCACAGAAATCCCAAAAATCCCAAGCACCACCACTGCCCCTGGCCTAGGAGAGCAGGACACCAAAGATCATGACCAAGAAGCCATGGGTTGGGACTCCAATCCCAAATACTTAACCCCAGTCCCCATCCAGACTGATCTCAGACTCACCAGCATGTGAAATCTACCTCATCGCCACCAAGGTGGAGGAAGAAGTCTGGGAACACAGTGCTGACCTCTTGGAACAAACGGGTCACAAACTGGTAGGTGCTGTTAACAATGGGGTTGATGGGCCCATAGACTCCCGAAGGAACCTTGCCCATATAGCAGGGAGTCAGGAGGCCTGGAGCACCTGATGATAACAAATGCAGGATGGTGAGGAAGGGGCAAAATGTGACCATGTCATCCTCTACAATGCCCCTCAGCACAACTTAGGGCCTGTCAGGGGACAGGGAAGGAGGGACAGCCAGTTTCAGCTGTGACCATACACATGGTGAATTCTAACATAGGCCTTGGCATTTGGAGGCAGGGGGAGAGAAAAAGACAATGGAACAGCCTTCCTGAAGCTTCCTGCACTTCTAGACATAGAAGAGAAGACGCAGGCCCTGGAGCAGAGAGCAGCGTGTCAGGCCTGGGACACAGCTGAGCAGAGCAAGGAGGCTTGGCCAGCTGTACCCTTACAACATAAGTGTGGGACACATATTAAGAAAGTAAGAAAATTACAGCCTGAAAAATATTCCAAGCTAGAGCTTTTCAGCTCTGTTCCCAGCCAATAAGCTAGTCCAGCTCAAGGCTAGGGAGAATTTCTCCCAGGGTGATAATTTAGTCAAAATAAAAAAGAATTAATAACAAGATAAAACACCTGTTTGTAGTGCGTAACCAAGCCCTGGGAATAAAGCGCCTTCTCTCTGAACCAATCACCTTTTCTCTACTCTTAAAGTTACAAGTCATGCTATAAAACCAAGTGTGTTTCTGAATAAACTTGTCTCTTTCTTTCTATCATGAAAAACAACCATGTAACTGTACATGTTATTTCTGCCTACCTTAAAGGGTTAAAACCCCTTTCCACAGCTACACATAAGATCCTTGCAATAAGCCATAATGCTAAGTTTTGGCAGAGCAGATGTTCCCACAAAAGCATCACACAGGCTGGACCCAAGAAAAGATGGAAATGTTTCCCCTTGGATTTTGCTCTAGAAGTTGGACCATTGGGTCCCACATCCCCCAAACAATGGTTTGCTCCTCATCAAAGCCAGCCCGTGGGACACTGCTGCCCACACCCAGCTTTTAGGGTCCGGATTGCAGCACCCATTGCTGCCCCTGGGACAACTCCAACTCTCCTCAGAGCAGCAGCAGGCAGGGTCTGCTCCTCACCTGGCCCCCAGGAGAGGGTGTGGCCAGGGGTGTCGAACTCAGCGATGACTCTGATGCCACGCAGGCGGGCATACTCAATCACAGTGCGCACGTCACTGGCTGTGTACACGTGGCTCATGGCATTGAAGGCTCCCTGGGAACATGGGAGAGCTCAGTGCCTTGCTCAGGAGCAGAGGAAAGGATCTGCTCACCTGAGCTGGGCACTACATGGTGATCATTACCTGCTTGCTGAGCTCTGGGAACGTGGAGCTCTCATAGGGGAAAGACGGGTCATCCACAATGTGCCAGTGAAACACATTGAACTTGTTGTAAGCCATGACATCCTGGGAAGGAACAGGGACAAAGATGAGCATGCCCCATCCCTTCTGAAAGGTCATGCAGCTTGCCACAGATAGAGGATAAGGTCCTCCAGCTCCAGAAGGACAAGGCATAGTCCCTAAATGCTCCCCAGGATCCAAGAGGGATTCAGATACCTCTCTCTAAACAAAAAGCTGCACAGGGCCAGGGATACTTCTGCTCAGTAAAGTCCCTGTTCTCCCTGTAACTGAGCCACTGGTGGAGACCTGGAAATTTAATTCTGCTTGGGATGAGCACAGAACCACCACTCACCTTTGACAGTGTTTTCCCTTGCCTTAGAAACAACTCAGCTTTGAAGAGTAACCTGGACTGCAGGAATCCAAAATACCTCAGGGTTTTCTTTTTAACAAAGGCAGCTGAGAAATCACCCAAACAAGGGAGGTCAGTTGTCACAGGGGAAGGGACACCCAATTAAACCACGTAATCTCCCAGCACGGGTGCCCTACCAGAGTTTCCAGGATGGCTCTCAGAGGCAGGTAGTGACGAGAGGTGTCCAGCAAGAGTCCCCGGTGAGGGAAGCGGGGAAAATCCACGATTTCTGTCTCATTGATGTAGTACTGCACACAGAAGACACCAGAAAGACATGAGCAAGATGTTGGGCAAATGGCCATTAGCAGGAGACATTGAGGGTCACCATAGTCCCCAGGGCTGGCAGGACAGAGGTGCCCTCACTGCCCAGAGTGCAAACTGTCCAGAAAGAGCTACAGCACTTCTTTACTCATTCAGAAGGCAGGGATCTGGCTGGATCAAGGAATTTCCACTTGGCCATTGGCAAGGCTGTGCTCACTCATCCCAAGCATCCCAGCAACCCTCAGCCTGTCCCCATGGAGAGAGGGGCACTATGGAGAGCTGCCTGCCCCCAGGGGATAAGGCCAGGACTCACCGTGCCGTTCTCGTCTCTCCCAACAAGCTGGCTGAATGTTTCCAGGCCTGCAGGAAAACACACAGCCCCCTTCTCAGCACAGACACCCCCAAAGGAGCAGAGCTCAATTAACAAAGTCTATAGAAAGAGAGAGGCACCCGAGACATCCCCACAGGCCCGAGGCAGGGAGAGCAGGAATGCCCTGCGGGAAGCACAGCTCACCTCGGAGAGCTCCCCAGACCGTCTCTGCTGAGAGCAGCATGGAGCCTTTGGAGACAGACAGCTTATCTGAAACACAGCATCAGCGGGCTGTCCCACATGGCCACCACAGCACTGGGCACAGCTCAGGTACACAACCGCACCCCAGGACCCCAGAAAACTGAATTCTGGCCCTCTCTTGCTGTTTTAAACCTCTCCCCACTGCTTCATCAGCACCCTCAGGTATGTCCCTCCTGCCCTGCCCCAATGTCTCAAGAGCAGGGAATTGTTGCCCTCCCCAAATCCAAGGGTAACGCACAGTACTGCACAGCCATGCTCCCAACCCAGACACTCACAGCTCTCCTTGGAGTCCAGGCTGGGAAACCCATCGCAGCCTGGAGTGGAAACATAGACGAGAAGTTCAGTGCAGGGTGTTTTCCAGGACGGCTCATTCTCTGCAAAGGACACAGACCACGCACATCAACCCCATCCCAGCTCTTCTCCCTGCTTCCAAGCCCACCACCATCCTCCCAGCCCAGCTAGGGACGGAGGCAGAAACAGACACCTCTTCCTGCACCCCAAAACAAACACCATGGTTTTCAGCAGGGGTGAATTTCAACACAGCCAACCAGCCTGTGAGGGAGCTCACAGGAAAGCTTAAAGGCACACAAGAGAGGAGAAACATCAGAATATGGACTAGCAGCAGCCCCCGAGGCTTCCTGGACACCAGTCCTGGCTCTTAAGCTAAAGCCATGACTAGTCAAAGCTTTTCTATGAGGGTGAAGAACTTCTTGTTTCCAAGCTCTCCCAGCACTGGAAAAAAGTGCAAGCCCAAGAGCTCTGCCCTACCCACACTTCTTAGAAAAGGGCAAAGAAAACCTTTAAAAAAGGGTGGAGAATGAATCTGCTAAACTGGGCTGAGTTAGAGGCAATTAAAAGGTCTCACCCACCTCAGAAAAGCTCCCGACCAACTCCACCTTCTGCAGAGCAGGTCCCCAGGTGTAGCAGCCAGAGCAATGAACCCAGTTACATTGAGACCTCAACCATGAGCTCTGAGCACACTTCCCTAACTGAAAAGCACTACCAAGGATGCACAAGCCTGAATCCCTACTTGAGCCACTCCCCATTCCAAAGGGATATTCACCCTTCGCTGGGATGCTACAGACTTACAGCCCTCAGTTGCCAGGAGGAGCGTGGGGTAGCAGGGTGGGACCCTGCTCGTCCCAGCCAAGGTCCATGCCTACACCCCCACAGCACTCCCAGAAATAGCCAATGCTCAATGTGGTCACTGAAAATAAAGAGCTTGGCTTTGAATGAGCCAAGAGCACCAAGAAGTCTCTCTTTCCAGAGAGACTGTGGCACTGCCAGCATTTCAGAGAAATGCAGAGAGCTCCTGCTCCACAGCTCACAGGAGAAATCCCGATTTCTCCACGAAGGGATGACAAAACCTCTGTGGAGAGAAGGAAAACAGCTTGAAGCCAGCCCTGTTTTGAGCTTTCCTCTCAGTTGCAGACAAGCTGGTAGCCAAGGCAACCTCACAGATGTGCAAGCAGCACAGCAAGACCTGCTCCCTCCACTCGGGAAGGCAGCAGTTCACCAGGAACAGCCACCCTCAGTCCTGGGAACACTCATCCTGCTACGGAGCCTCGACAGAATTGGTTCCACCACCACACACCGCATTTGAACCTGCTCAGTGAGGCACTCCTCAACCTAAACATGGCCTCCTAGGCCAAGGTGCAGACAGACACCACTGGCGCCACTGGCACCACACCTGCAAGGCACCACAGCCAGAAAATGGTTTCTGCCATTTATTACCTCTATTAATACAAATTATTTCCTTTCATCCAGGGTTTCCACTGCCTGGTCTTACTAACCACCCATGTGGAAAAAAAGACCAAAACAAAGAGGGGGTAAAAAGGCCTTAAAATAATTTTTGTAGTTTGAGCATCATAAAGCAGGACATATGGAAAAGTGATGAGTGTGAGCTGGATCTTGTGATCACAATGTTGCTCCAAGTGATTTGATGGTCACATTTCCCCTCTGAGTGAAATAGGAGAGCGTGAATAATTAGATCAGCTGTTTTTAGCTCCTAGCAGACAGAGAGAACCAAGAGGAGTCTTTTCGGCTCTCAAATCAAAATTTATTTCTACTGCTACTCACAAGAGTTGAAGAAATAAAATAAGCCAAAAGGTTCTCTGTTTCAAACCTGCTTTTTTCAAAGTACTCAAGACAAAGCCAAGCAGTTTCCAACAACGCCACCCTTCTCAGCTTTGATCAGCAGCGACAGTTCACACTGACATTTAAAACACTTGGGAGCAGAGTTACTAGCTCTTTTTGATGAATGAAGTGCTGCATATTCCCTGGATATAGCACTTCAGACTGCAGCAGACCCACGCAGCTACTGAGCATCCCTGCACATTGGCTCCACAGCCAAGAGATTTCCCGCAGCTCATCCCAGACAAGCAATGGGCGCTATCATGAAGAAGCCTGGGTTCAAGAAACCTTTAGAGCCTGTCCCAAAGCAAATCCAGGCTCTCAAAGCTTTTGCCTTTCCTCATCTTACCCTACAATTTCAGGATGAATCCGGGAGCTAATCCCTCCCTGGCAGAAAAGCCATCTTGCCTCGGGACTTTTAGCAGCTCCACTTTGGCAGAGGTGTCCCGTGGCACAAGTGTGTACTTGGAAGGACACACACAAAGCACCAAGTCTTTCCTCAAGGTGAGACCTCACACAAGACACTGAGAGCTGCTGGGAATGGGAAGAGCCAAGACTTAGCAGTAACACTGAAGCAGGAGCTGTTTGCAAGAAGAGGAGCAGCTCTCCCTGCAGCCACAAGAGAACGAAGCTAAATGAAGCAATGGGGAACTGTAACACTATTCGGAGGAAGTAAAAAATGAGACGGAGGAAAAAGAGCCTAAATCCTGGCAGGAAGACAACTAGTGCCGTGCCAAACTCGATTAAATTTCTTCTATACATGCCATAGGCATTGCCCTCCAAATCCCAACGCATCGCTGCCCTTGGCACCAGACTCCATCCACGGCACAGCTCCCACCCCACCTGCCGCGGAAGAACTGAGAGGAGGCAGACGGCCACCAAACCCCGTGATTTGACGCCAAAATCAGCGAGGGTGTGGGGGGCTGTTAAGCTCAACGCCACGGAGGGAAGGGTCAGCGCCCGCCGCGGCCCTCACCGGTGGGACGGCCGAAGAGCAGCGGCCAGTACCGCTGGAAGGCGGCGTCCAGCACGGCACAGCCCGGCCCCACGGCCGAGCCGCCCGCCGCGGCGAAACGGAACCGGCGGGCCGGCACCGGGCAGCGGCCGCCGCCGGGCGGGAAGCTCTGGGCCTGGGGCTGCGGCCACACAGCCCCCGCCGGGCCCAGCAGCAGCGCCGGGAGCAGCAGCAGCCGGAGCAGACACAGCCGCAGCGCCCGCGCCGCCGCCATGTCGCGCCCGAACCTGAGGGAGGCGGCACCGCCCGACAGCGGGGGGCCGGGCGGCCGCGAAATGGCAGCTTGGGCCCGCCCCCACGGCTTCGCCACGCTGCTCCCTCGCCTGACAGCGGTCCGCAGTCGCCTCGTTCTCAAGTCAAGTAAAGTAAAGCCCCCAAGCCCCTCCAGCCCCACCGAGGATAATTTCTGTGCCAGCCCTCAGGCTTTACAGCAGCCCCCCCCCCCCCCCCCCCCCCCCAATGCTTCCTGCTGTCACGGAGCCTCCGCAACCTGCCTCGGGGTTTGAGGAGATTAATGGTTTAAGGAACGTATTTCACCCGTGCTGCTTTCGTGGAATCATGTAATGTTGGGTTGGAAGGGATCTTAAAGACCGTTTAATTCCAAACCCTGCCATGACCAGGGACACCTTCGTCTACCCCACGTTGCTGCAGGCCCTGTGTCCAAACTGGCCTTGGACACTTCAGGAATGGGGCAACCTATGCCAGGGCCTCACCACCCTCATAAATAAATTCTTCCTTTTATCTAACCTAACTGGACCCTCTCTCAGTTTAAAATCAGCATCCTGTGCTTTGGATCCACCTTGGGTTTGGGCATCTTCTGTTGGTGCTGCATATTTTCATGAGCAGTAATGTATCTAAATCACCTTTTGCACAGGTTTCCAAGGGTATTTTATATGTGGCCAGTGAAATAAAAGGGGCTTTATCCCATGGGGGATCCTCACAGTGAAGTGTTGCAGAGATGCTTTCCATGCAGTGCTTGGCTTTTCCAAGGACAGCCTTAACCTCAGATGAACTCGATTTAATTTTGCTTCCTCCCTCCAGCTCTGCTTTCCTTAGCAATCCCCAACTCAAATAAGGGCCTTAAGCCCAGGTCTTACCCATCTAATTTCCAGCACAAACCTACAAGGGAACCCACTCCATCAAATTATTAAAAACCTGTTGTCTCAGAAAACTCCAAGGTATCAGGCGTTCTGAGAGACAAGCCAGAGACATGGGAGCAAGCAGGAAATAAAACAAATGGCACAGAAGAAAGTGTGACAAGGGAGATGGCCCCATCACACATGAGGAAATACTGAGAGCAGGACATAACTATGGAAATGTCTGGTGGGGAATATAAGGGATTGTCCCTCACAGGAGCAGCGTAGAGAGAACAGGATCAACAGGAAAAAAAGCATTTTATAGAAAAAAAAACCTCAGGAAACTTGTTGTCAAAGGTTATAATTGCACCAGCACAAAGCTGGGGACCGATGGAGAAAGAAAAAGAGCTGGGAAGACATGGAAGAGTTTCAATGGGGCTGGGGAGAGATGGAGGGTGGTGCTCTCCAATGTTGAAGGAGGCTGTGAGGTTCCAGTGAAGCTCTTGGGGGTGATGTGGAGGGGGAAAAGTTGTGGGGAGGCACCAGGAAGAGATCACAGTCAGGTTTGGGTCTAAATGGGATTGTAAGAGTTTAATGACATTAAATAGGGGGCTCACAGGGGGGAAGGTAGGGAGGGGACTAAGGGTTACCTAGAGATAGAGAAGCTGGCTCCATCAGGAAGCAGGGCAAAGAGAGCCAAATGGTATTGCCATGAGCTCAACCCCTACACAGCACTACATCTTTCTCTTCCAGATGTGTAAAACGACAGTGTTCACCTAATGTGAAGGTGAGCCTGGAGCCTGGACAGGCACAGCCTTACCAGGTACCTCCAGGTACAGCCAAGCTAACAGAGCACAGGGGTGGACCAACAGCCCAGGTATCACCCAGAGAATTAAAGGCACCAAGTGAAGTCCAACATCAATCTAGGAATACCGAGGAGCAGATACACTCACAGGAGAGATCGGGAAGAATTGGTTACCTGGACCTCACATTGAATGGAGTTTATGGAGTTCATGGGTAGAGGCCTCAGGAGAGGCTGACTGGGGTAATTGAAGCCTGTTGGTTCCCTCAGGCTCCTGACAATCCTCCCTTGTTTTCCCTACAGAGGTGGCAGGACCTAAATTCAACACAATGGCACATGCCAGGCTGCTTCTTCACTGTTCTTCCGGGATTTTGTGGCCCTTGTCTATCTCTGTCCTCATCACACAGCAGGAAGTGAGAACACCTGTATTCCAGCCTGTGTCAGACCTCTGGGAAAGTGGCCCCTGTCATTCCTTGCGTTCAAGCTTCCTGCTGCCAGTCTACATAAAGCCTCCGTGGTCTTGAGCTAGGTTTGTTGCTTTTCCCTGTGCAAACTTCTGGAGCATCTGCTGTTGCCACCATTTTCTGACTATTTGATTGATTGCAGTATCTCTGGACTTGTCCTCAAGTAGTTTCACTGTATTAAAATTCCAGTGGAAGGTAAAACACCCCAAACAAGCCAGTTCGTTGCTGTCTTGCATCAGGGAATGTCAGGACTGCGCTTCCCAGCACGTGAGACAGAGCTGTGGGAGTGCCCTGGCTTGAGGCAAACTCTCATTTCAGCCTGGGATGGTGGCATGTTTGCCAGCTTATGTAAAGCATTGTGATCAGAGCTTTCAGTCCAAGTATTCCAGCCTTTCTACAGATTCAGTTGCTGATGCTATTTTAGGGGACCTGATGTCTCTGGGGGATGACTCATTGAAGTTCATTTGTGGCTGGCCAGCACTAATCCAGACTAACAGAGTCATTTTCAAATGTTTCTTTACATAAGACAATTGCTTAAGCGTGTGTTTAACCCTGGAGCTTGGCTGAAAGAACCTGGTTAACGCTGTGTCCTGTGGTGGGACAGAAAGCTGCTGATGCTCTTTTGTAGCCTGTCAATAGACCAGCTCATGGGCTTGGAGTGTATCTGCAGGGTGATATAACCGCCTGGGAGACCTTTTCTAAGGAAGTTCAGCAAAGAACACGCAGGGAGTGAACCCGAGGCAGGGCTGTACTGGCTCAGGTGAGACTCATGGTGGGAGTACCTACAAACCCCTCTTGTCATCTCTCTGATGCAAAAGCTGGGACTTGCTGAGGGTCTGCAAAAAACTGCTGCACCAGGACATTGCTGGATTACCTGCTTGCTACCAATTATGAATTTGGTAGCAATCCAAGTTAATTATTCTGATAGAAATTGTTATAAACCCTGGCTGGTGTCACATTTGAGTCTTTCTGGTTTGTTTGCCTTTGGGGCATGGAGGTGGCCTTTGGGCTGTCAGTGCAGTTGCACCACAGCATTTTTAAAATAGATAAATCCATTTATTATGCTGCCTAGCTCCCTATAATGTTAGCTGCTTCTGCATTTAATCAGGAGGGTGCTTTGCACACAGGTTCTTCCTCTGATGTGAAGCATCTGAGCCAGTGAAGTGGGAATGGAGAAAGCCATTCACGAGCACCTTCAGAGAAAATGAGTTTTCTATTTGGTTTGCTCTTCGAGCCAACACTGCCTAGGAAGATTGCTCCTGAATGAAGCAACTTTCAGCTCAAGGGAGCTGCTGGTGGTGTGGCTGGAAGAAGGCTTTGGAAAACACAGATCATCTCCTGGAAATACCTAAAAGACCTCTAACTTGAATTTTGGCATCTCAGAGCCTTTCTGGGCAAAACTACTGTCTCCATTTGCTTGTTTATCTTCACTGTGATCCTTGGTAAAATAATGATGGGATTTGGACTGCAAGCACAAGGGTTGCAGGGTTGGAGTGTCCTTACTTGTGGTAGTGATCTGGAGGGAGTGTGGTCAGCATGTGCCAGGTCTTTTCAGGTGTGGACCCTCCTGTTGCACATCTTTGCATTTCAGGGATGATGTTGCTCGTCATCAAGCGGAGGTGTGTTCACATTTAAACACTCAGCAGGAGCCCCCAGAGATATTTGGTAGAGCTTTAGCATGTGCACAAAGAAGATCCTAAACATGAGATGCTAAGTCCACATCCAGGGTATTTTCACCAGCTCTAATAACTCGGCCCATGAGGAACCTTGATGCTTTTGGGGGGGGGGGGCAAAGCAGGCTGTGTATGGTAGGATTCTTTTGGAGCCACAAGCACACATTCCAGTGCTTTTCAAAGCACAGGATAACTCATTTCCATATCCATACCTTCCCAGCTAGACCACCACTTATCAATCCTGCCACTGAATGGTTTAGCAGGTGCACGTGCTGAATTAATTTCCTCACAAAGATGGGAGAAATCCCATCAGACAGAAGGGTCCTCTTCAGCTGGGAGAGAATGTGTGAGGGAAGTGAGGCCTGGGAGACTTGGAGTGAGCAGGCAGCAGTAAGGAGAAGTATTTAAACGGTTATGAGAGTGGAGTTTAAAGCAAAAAGCTTGAAGGGAGATGTTAATCAGTGTGGAGGATTTGCGGTCCTGACCCGAGCTCAGCCTGGTGGTGTTTCCACTGTTGATGTTATCACAGAGCCCTTTTTCTTCTGGGTTATCTCCAGCTCGCACAGCTTTGGAGTGGTGATCCGAGGGGCTGCTCAGCCTATGCTTATGGCTGAGATTGTTAAGGAGTGTGCAGACACCCAAAATCAAACCCCAGGCATTGAGAAATCTTCTGGATTTCCTTTCTCCCAGCGTGGGAGCTCTGTGTGTCTCTGGTGATGGAGAAGAAAGGCTTTTTCCAGAGATCCTGCCTGCCTCAAGGAATGTGGGAGCAGGAAAGAGTCTGGGTGGGATGGGAGGTTCATCCCAAATCTGCAGGCTGTCTGTGGTGTGGGGCACCAGCACTTTCACAGCATTTTGGTATCACGAATCAGGGCTTGTCACGAGGAGATGCTGCAAGTTCTTGCGGAGGCTGAGTACATGTGGCTGCTGTCCCTGGCTGCTCCCAGTCACGGCTGTGGGGCTGAGCTGGAATCAATCAGAGCCTGTGGATGAGCCATGACAAACTCCCTGTGCCCAGAGGCGGTGCTCCCATAAATCCTGTAAGCATGTGCTTAACTTTGGGGAGCAAGGTGATTGCAAGGCAATATTTTATTCTTGTCAGCTTCAGTGTTAACAATTACCAGAATCACTTGGGTAATTAGGCTCTTGCAGGAATAAAGTGAAAAAGCACCAGGTGTCTATGGAGATCTAAATCATTTTTCAGAGTGGGCAGAAGAGCAGTTTTTGGCTTTCCTCAGTAGCTGGAGTCCTAAAATCCCCAGAGACAGCACAGATCCCCTCCGAATGAGCTAAAGGCAGCAGCACTGCTTTTCTCAGGTACCTTTTGCCAACCACCTACAAGAAGCTGGTGGGTGACCAGGGCTTTCTTCGTGACCATTGGTTGGAAACTTCAAAATAAAGAAAGGCCTTTTGCTAAAGTTATGGCTAAAATTTCATTCCAAAGAGTATTTTTGAGATGTATTAGTGTAACTGTTGCTGGAGTAACCACCTGCAAAGTGCTGATCCCTGTCTTGCAGTTGGGAAAGATAAGTCTGGGACTGTAGAAGGTGAACTGGTTTCCTTTATCTGTGGGATGTCATTGGGAAGATCCCATCACTGGGATCATAAACCATCATAGAATCATAGCATGGTTTGGGTAGGAAGGTAGGTCCCTACCTCTAAGGATCATCTTGTTCCACCCCCTGCCATGGACAGAGACACTGTCCACTAGTCCAGGGTGCTCCAAGCCCCGTCCAACCTTGGACACTGCCCAGCTGCTCTGGGCAACCTGTGCCAGGGCCTCACCACCCTCACAGGGAATAGTTTCTCCCCAGTATCCCATCTAACCCTGCCCTCTGGCAGTGGGAAGCCATTCCTTGTGTCCTGTCCCTCTATCCCTTCTCCCAAGCCCCTCCCCTGCTCTCCTGGCGCCCCTTTAGGCACTGGCAGGGGCTCTGAAATCTCCCTGGAGCCTTTTCTTCTCCAGGTGAACATCCTCAGCTCTCGTAGCCTGGATCCAGAACCTCCTCTCGCTGGGCTCTGTGCAAGGCTCCGGTCTGAGCTCTGCAGCCTTGGCCAAGACCAGGACATGGCTGTGGGGAGGTTCTCAGAGCACCTGGAAATGGCCAATACCTGGTCCCAGGAGCAGCTGCTTCCCAGACATGCTCCTGGGTCTGTCCCTGAGGAGGAGGTCACTTCAGCCAAGATTTTTTGTGTCTAAAGCTGCCAAAATCTAATAAAGATATACCCCACTGTTTGGTCAGTGCCTTTCTTGGGGTCCTGTGGACAGATGAGTGGCCCCAAAATGGCTTGTGCCTTGTCATTGTTGCCAGGAGCTGGGCATGTCACCAGCTGGGCAGGACTAGCTCAGAGTCCCGGGGGTGACACACAGTCCCCCTTAGGGGTGAGGACCTGGAGCAACCACCTGAGCCCACATATGACGTGTGAGGTGGGACCAGCCTGGCAGATGTCCAGATGGTGCATCTGGAGCTGAACCAAGTCAGGACTACTTACATTTATGTAGGGCAGGGTGATTAAAGCTCTGGCCTTTACAATTCCACCTAAGTTGGGTAATTAGAGAACTGGGTAGCGTGGCATAAAGCAATATGCATGCTGAGTCCACACCCCCTGTGTGCTCCTGACCCGGGCAGAGCAGAGCTCAGAGAGCTGCCTGTGTGTCTGAAGATGCAGCCAGGTACCCAGTGAGGGTTCTAAAGACATCTACCAGGCCACTGGACACTTAATCTCCCTGGATCCCTGAGGGCACCTGCATGTGTAAACCCCTGTTGCTGCAGACATCATTATGCTGTGTTCCAGCAGGAAATAAACACCCTTTTGGATGTGGCTTCTAATTTTCTTCCTGTTTCACAAGGGATTTGTATGAGACAGAAGCAGGAAGCAGGATCCTGCTGCACTGGATGACTCCTGTCCCAAAGAGCTGATGAAATTTGTCACACCTACACGACATACTGCCCTGATGAGTCTCATCTTCATCTGGGCAGAGTGGGTGAATAACATCACCACATCCGAATGACCCCACTTCACCCCAGGAAGAAATTATTCCCCAGGACATGAGGAAGTGGAAGGTGAGCACCAGTGGGAGAAGGTGGCCCTGGAGCCTTGTTTCCAAGCCAGCCGGAGTTCCGTGAGCTCCCCGAAGGGCTGCAGACAATAAGCCCAGCGAGCCTTCTCCATATCAGGCTGAGCACAGCTGATGCTGGAGGCAGGGAAAGCTGAGACAAAGGGTGCTCAGCCCCTGCAGAACCTCAGTGTTCATCCTGCCCTTTGCTGGCAGCTCAGTGTTCAGGTGAGAAGCTCTGGCAGGGATGAGACCACATGGGAACGGCATTCCTGAACTGCCCAGGGCACTTGTCAACTCCAGGAGGTAAAAAAAGTCTATCCTTGGTCTGGAGATGAAACCACTTGTGTGTTCTTCCCCCCTCAAAATGCCAAATTAACAGAGAATAAAGGGAATCAACCCTGGCACCAGTGAAAACCCAGGCAGTACCATCTTCATGTACCAGAAGGCAACACTGGAGCATGGAGATGCCACCTAGCGTCCCCCCAGGGACGGTGGGCTTATGTTTATCCCATGGAATGATTAGGAATTTCTTCCTGGAGGGTCTCAGTGCAATTTTATTCTGATTTTGAGGCAGTGCAACCTATTTTCCTATACCTTTCCCTCACATTCCCCTCACATTTGCATCACATTGTCCTCAGAAGTCACTTACCACAGACCCCATACCACTCGATTTAATGGTGGCACTGGGAGTCTTCTCCACACTTGGCCCACAACACACTTCAGGAGGGCTCCATCCCCAGCTCCACTTCATGTCCCATCTCCAGGGGGGCAGAAGGAGAAACTGGTAATCCCCTCAAACCTTCTGCTCCCTCACCCCCCCAGCTTCATCAGGAACTGTAAGGATAGGACAGAGTAATGGGTACAAACCAAAGAAGGGAACATTTAAGTTAAATATTGGGAAGAATTTCCTCCCTGTGAGGGTGGTGAGGCCCTGGCACAGGTTTTCCAGAGAAGCTGTGGCTGCCCCTGGATCCCTGGAAGTGTCCAAGGCCAGGCTGGACAGGGCTTGAAGCAACCTGGGCTAGTGGAAGGTGTCCCTGTTCATGGCAGGGGTGTAATGAGATGACTTTAAGGTCCATTCCAACTACCTAATATTGTGTAGCACCAGGAGCAACTGAAGGGAGCCTGGAGAAAAGGAGGCTCAGGAGGGACCTTCTGGCTCTGCACAACTCTCTGATAGGAGGGGACAGCAGGGGAGGTCGGGCTCTGCTTCCAGGGCACAAGAGACAGGACTAGAAGAGACGTCCTCAAGCTGTGCCAGAGGAGGCACAGGTTGGACATCATGAGGAATTTCTTGATGAAAAGCGTTATCAGGCATTGGATAGGGAGATGGTGGAGACCCTATGCGAGGAGGTGTCCAAAGAAAGACTGTACGCGGAGCTCAGTGCAATGCTCTGGTTAACAGGATGGTGTTGGGTCTCAGAGGTCTTTTCCATCCCAGTGGTACAGTGATTCCGCGGTGGCGCCCTGCTACACCCACCCTGGCGCCGCGCCACACTCAACATGGCGGCGCCGGCAAGAGGCGGGTGGGGGCTGGGTGGGGGCGTGTCGCGCACCCAAGATGGCGGCGGCGGGCGGGGTGAGATGGCGGCGGGCGCGCAGGCGCGGGCGGGTGGCGGTGACGCGCGGGGCGCGCGGTGACGGAGCGCGGCGGCCGCGGCCCTTTGTTGGCGGCGGTTGAGGCGCGGCGGGGCCGGGCCGGGCCGGGGCCAACGGCGGCGGCGGCGGGGCCGGGCGCGGGGAGGCCGCGGGAGCCGCCGCCGCTCCCTCAGCGCCTCGCCATGGACTCGGACGAGGGGTACAACTACGAGTTCGACGAGGACGAGGAGTGCAGCGAGGACAGCGGCGCGGAGGAGGACGAGGAGGACGAGGAGGAAGACGAGCCCGACGATAATCTGGACCTGGGCGAAGTGGAGCTGGTGGAGCCCGGGCTGCGCGTCGGCGGGGAGCGCGACGGGCTGTTGGGCAGTGAGACGGGCGGGCTGGGCCCCGGCGGCGGCGGTGGCGGCGGCGGCCTGGGCGGTGGGCCGGGGCCCGGCGGAGGCCCCGAGCAGGAGGAGGATTATCGCTACGAGGTGCTGACGGCCGAGCAGATCCTGCAGCACATGGTGGAGTGCATCCGCGAGGTCAACGAGGTCATCCAGGTGCGGCCCCTCGGCACTGGGACTGAGGGGGACACACGCGGAAAGGGGCGCGGGGGGTGGCCGGCCGGGTCAGCGGCCTCCTGAGCGGCACCGGACCCGGCTCGTCCGCGGGCCAAGGCCTCACACACACTTGTCGATACTCCCGGGGCTAGAGGGGGCTCCTCAGTACCCCCTGGGGCTGGAGGGGGCTCAACTCAGTGTCCTCCGACGCTGGAGGGGCGGGGGGGACGACTCCTCTCGGTACACCCTGGGGGTGGAAAGGCTCCTCGTCACCCCGTTCTCCCGGGAGGCCCCTCGGGCCCGAACAGGATCTCGCTTCCTGCCATGGAAGCGTCGGGAACGAGGCCTTTGGCACTGAAAGGGCTCCTCTTTCTTTGTGTGGTTGTGAGCTAGGGGCCGTAATCTGTGTTTTTTTCTTTATTCCCCTCCGTCCTCGTGGTGTTTGGCGGGGTGTAGCTCCTCCAGCTCCTTCGGTAACCCGCGGAATCCATGGCAAGCCCTGGAATTCCAGGAGAGGCAGGGCTCTGGTTTTGTTGCCGTCTTCCTTTCCTGCCCCCCCCCCCGCTCCCCAAACACAGAGGTTGAACCTTGTGTTTATTTCCAGCACAGACCAGGAGTGGTACGAGAAACCCCTTCACAACCGTAACTTTTTTTACCCTTAGTTTTTAAGTGTGTCTCTTTAAAACTGAAATAGAGTTTGAAATAGCATTTACCTTCTTTAGATCAAAGTATCTAAGTCTTATCTCTTGACTCCTAAGTTTTTGAGGAAAAAAATCAAGCCACTGAAGCAATTTAGCGTCCCTTTGTAAATGTTCGTGGCAGGGTTTGGCTTCAGCTCACCATCACCTTTCTGATGCAGTTCACTTTTCTTCAGGTGATAGGTTTTCTTCAGTTCCCGTTTACTTACCATAACTCACGGTCACTACGAAGTGCTACCCTTTTCCAGTATGCCAACGGGAATAGCGTAAGAAATCTGTGGATATTAAATGTTGAGGGATCCAGTGCCCAGATTAAATACTGAGGGATCCAGAAAGCAGTTATTTCGCTGGTTGTGTGTGTTGGTAAATATCTTTAAAAACGAGATGCCTCAGTGAATGTTTTTTCTCCAACTGTCCTGTGCTCTGCAGTGGCTGTAACAGCAGCTTTAAAAAATGTTCCTTTATGTGCTATAAATCCCCTGTAGTTTATATGGATCTTGATGCAAACAACTGTAAAAAATATTTGCGTGCTAAATTAGTAAATGACATTCCTTGAGTCAAATTAAAGTTTATAACTTTAATGATAGCATTGCCCATGTAAAGCTGAATAAAGGAGTCTTCCCGGATTAGCTGATTACCCTGCAGTTAAAGAAGATCTCATGGTTAAACAGGGTTGTTTCTTTGCTCCCAGTTATTGATCCTGATGTAGGGAGGGAGACAATTGGTGGGTAGACATGGAAACAGTTGGGAACTTCAGCCTTTTATTCTTTCAAATAGTGAGTCTGTGTTTAGTGATTAAGACTGCAGAAGTCATGGCCCATTCTGTTTGTATTGAACAGATTCTGACATTCCTGATCTTTGCATAAGACAAGTGGAAAAGTTACTGCCTGTGAGGAGTTGTGAGTGTTCCTGCTCCTGCATTTTCCAGACCCAGCTGGTGGACTCACCTGCATGTTCTTAGTGAACTAATTTATTATTGCTGGTCTGAGCGGATTTGCCCCCCTCTTACACTGCCCTGTTTGACTTGTGTGCTTGACCTGTGAGTTGCAGAGCTAGTGGAGAGAAATGGGTTGAGGTGACGAGTCCCTTGTCCTGCCCCGTCCCTGGGGTGGCAGCGGGGGGGGTCTGACCCTGTGCTGGGCTCTGCAGAACCATCCCCCCAGACCTTCCCGTGGCTGCTCTCCTGCTCCAGTTGCTGCCTGGAGTTTGCAGTAGTTCCCCCTGGTTTAGCAGAGCAGGGTGCACAAAGTCCGTTCAGAATGTTATGGGTAAACCTGGGACCCAAAACCAACTTAGATCCTGGAATGCATCAGAAGAGGGTAGGAAAACACTCAGTTGCTGTGGATGGCTGTTAAATAGCAGCAGGAAGCCATCAGATTTCTGGGCTGTTCTGAGGTAAGTGGCCCTACGTCGGCTGATGCTTCAGGATTTGCTCATCCTCACTCCTGTGGCTGGTGGTGAAATCTTCCAGGGCTCTGTTCTGTTTATTTCCTTGTGTTTGGCGTCCAACCAGGATTGCTGCTGCTGCTTTTCTGGTTCAGTAAACCTTTTCTGGAGTCACGTTGGCTCGGGATCCTGCTGCGGATCCTCGGTTGCTGAGCTGTGATTCACTTGTTCCAGTCAAGTACTGGATGGCTTTGGTCCCTGTGTGTCTGCCGTGGGTTCTTGGTAGCAAATAGTGATGGTTGTGGTTACATCTTTGAGAGCTTTGAACTTACTTGTTCAAGGGAGATGTAATGTACAGCCTGAAAATTTCAGCTGTAGGTCTTGTGCTCTCTAATGAGTGATTTTTTTTTTTTTTTGATGATCAAGTGTAAGGTATAAATGGGCTTTTGTTTTGCAGCTGCAGCAATAGGAAAATGGAACAGGGAGCCATGGAGTATTTGCAAGGAGGTGTCTGAGCTATGGCAGGTGTAACTCTATATTAAAACACTGCATTTGAGCAGGTATTAGCTGACAGGGCTATAGTTGAAGGGGCTAAATTAAATTTTTTTCTCCCATCCATTTGGTCATTTCCAAATACAAGCTGTGTGAGAAAAAACATGAACTTTACAGGGCAGGGATTTGATCTGACAGAGACTTTGCAGAAGTAGGAGCTAACTTGTGGCTAAGTTACTGCTCACAGAGCCTGTGATTCACCCCATAGCATGGAATGGGCTTTTGGGGACATCTGCTCAGTGCCAAACTCTGCTATCACTTAGCCTCCCTAACAGTACTGAACCCCCAGTGAACCAGGCAAGTTTCAGAATGTCTCAAATATTCAGAATATTTTACACTTGCTCTTTCTTGTCTGAGCATAAGCAGGATTTCAGGTGTTTGATGGTGGGTTTTGTACAGTATTTGGCACTTATGCTCATAAGCTGATTTGTCTTTGTCGCACGACGAGAATTCCCCTTGCTCTCCAAATGCAAAAATAGGGGTATGAATAACCACGTTACCTTGTGCTGTTGCTTGGCTAAGACTTGTAAACCTCAAGAGTATTCCTCCCATCTTCTCCCTGTGATTAGGTGGAGCAGAAAGCCATTTGCCATGGTATTTGGAATTTCAGTTGTCTGAGTCAACAGGCGGATTTCTGGTGGTTTTCCAGCTGCTGGCAGAATAAGTTAGCAAGGGTCTGTAAAAACCTAGACATAGAGGTGCTGTGAAACAAAAGGCTTCCTCCTCCCAAAGGCATTTTCCCACAGCTGAATGTCTTCCCCATATTCTTCCTCTTTGAACTTTTGTCCGAATAATCCACTGCCACTTTTTAAACAAGAAATAAATTATATCAGATTGCTATTTCCATTTTCACTCTAGATTTTTTTTTCTGAAAATAAACTTGAAAAATGTTTAGAATGGCATATTTATTTCTGCTCTGAGTAGAGCACATGATGTGTCTCTGCAGCCTGGCTTGGCCCAGTGTTCTCCTTGCTTTATTGCAACCTTGTGCAATTCCAGTATTTCCAGGTGGGATTAATTTCCCCTTTTTGCCTGCCTTTTTCTGGAGCTTTCCAATGACATTGTTGTGATGTCACTGACCATATTTATTCTTCCTGGACTTCTGTAATGGTGAGGTATTGAAAATACTGTGATGAAGCTTGGAGGTGGCAGAAAAAGGAGTTGAGCCTCTTATTTTCTTTCCCCGCCCCACAGCAGGGATCAGGATCCTGGATGTGTCTGGGTGTTGTGCCTGGCTTGCTGTGTGATTGTGAGCATGTTGAGCTTCAAACCTGAGCTTTCTCTGGAAGGACGTGGCATTCCTGAATCCAGCAAAACTTAGTCTAGCTCAAAAATACCTTTACCTTTGATTAAAGACTTTAAATTAGATTTTTTTAGAGCAGACCAGATCAGATGTAACATCAGAGTATTTGCAGCAAGTACAGGCTTCTCATGTACATGATGGAACTGGATGACTTCTTTGGAAGCAAGGTTAGGTCCTTGCTGGTGGAAGCTTTGCCATTAAAATAAGCCTAAACCCCAGACCACTCTGAAGTTAAAATCCCATATGTGTTGAGGAACAGCTTTTCCCAGAGGCTCCTGGAGTTACACGCCCTGGTTAAATAGAGCTCTGTCACCACGAGTACAAACCCATTGTTATAGGAGGGGTCTTGTTAAACAGTGGCTTCACTTGCTTGGACAAAACATCCTGATTTCCAGAGAGAACTTAGGAAATCTTCCCAATACTGGTGTAATTCAGCATACTGTGGGCAGTACATTCTAAAGGTATTGCCCAAAACAGGGATGACTTGCCAATGAGCAACAGGAATTGCTGCTTGTTGCACAGGGTAGTGCTTAAAACTGTATTTAATGCTAGAGATGACATCTTGGAAATTTGAAATCCTTGGAGCTGCCTGACAAGCATTAGGTGGGAGTCTGTGGGTGGAAGCACTCTAGGCTGGTGCTGCTTCCATCCGGGTCCTCTTGCAGCGTGAGGTGCATTAGCAAACCTCCTTGTGTGGTTACTTATTTGATAATAAAATTCATGTCAGGGGCCTAAAGATCATGATGCTGAAAGGAAATGCTTTGTTAAACCCCGAGTTTCTGTCACGTGGTGTTTATAAGGTGTTTCATTATAGTAGGAATGCATTTAATATTTCCAAGGAATGGAATAAACTTCATTGTGACAAAGCATTCCTGGAATCTTGTATAAGCAATCACTCCAAAGCTTTTGGGAATGACATGGTGTCTGTTCCTGATTGCCAAGACATGTAATTCTGAGTATAAGAGATTTTTTAAAATATTACTTTAAATTTCAGCATTACCAGGTAGAAGTCTTGTTAAGTCTCCAGAAGAATTTCAACTTTGTACTTAAATATGACCCATTTGCTTTGTATTTTTCTGTTAGGCCAAATGCAAATCTCATGGTTAGCCACATGTGAAAACATTTGATGCTGGTTGCTTTTGTCTCAATGTAGTTTTTCCAAAATCACAGCAAGGCAGCCTTTTTCTCAGGGGTCTTGGGATGCAGATGGAGACTGGCGCGTTTTGGGATGTTTCAAAGTGAAACTGAAAACAGCTACTTTTAAATGTTTGTTTCTGGAAAGCTAAAACTAAATAGTAAATACAGTTGTTGCTATTCCCTGTGGGTTTAATTCTAGGGTTGTTTCTGCTATAAATTGGAAGCTGTGCCACGAGGTCAGAGTTAAGACTGCAGTTGATGCAAAACAAGAGCTATTTCTGGATGTTAAAGCATCATTAAAAACAAAAACATGGATTCCCCTTTTATACTTGTCCCAAGCTCTGACCCCTTAGTTTTAACCTTGCACGGGTTCAAGTTCCTAATAGCAAATAAACCCCAAAACTCCAATGCCCTTTGGAAATGTAGGGCAGTCTTTGGCACCTGTTGAATGGTTTTCAGTTTTCTATTTCTAAAGTAATTTCTTCTTTACTCCATTAATGAGACAAACAAGAATGTGATTCTGCTGTTGGTGTCAGGTGTGATAGTTGAATAAAGTGATGGTTGATCTCCACATTGTGCTTGTTTAACAGTGAGTCCACGGTTTCATCCAGAATTTCTTTGTAGGAGCCTTTTTTTTTTTTTTTTCTGGAAACGGTAGCAACTCATTCCTCTGCTTAGGAAAGCTGGTTACCTGGGAAAAGAATCTGGAATTTGTCAGTAACTGTGAAGGCTGGAGGTCCTCTCCACATAGCTCAGTCCTGAACTCACCTGCTCAGGGTCCTCCAGATTTCTGGAATTATCGGGGGCTGAGTATTGTAAATGATGTTTTCTCTTTGTTCCTGGCTACAATGGATCCCTGACAGCCACAAAAGGTGTTTGGAGGCTGTTGGGTGCATACAAGTGCATAAGGCTGAATTTCATCAAGTCATTTAGTAGCTGCAGCAACTGCAAGGAAATCGCAGCCTCATTTATTGTAAAACACCTTGGGAGGGTTCGTAGCTGCTCAGGAATGCCAAATGGTGCATTTGAGCACAGCCTGGAATACAGATGCCTGAGGTTTGGGAGAGGGCTGCTGGCTTTGTGTGGGATGTTGGTGCAGGAGTCTCTGAGGGGACGAGGTAGTTAGCTGGAGAAAAATCATTAGTAATTTGATAATGGAAATGTTGATTATATTTCTTTTCACCATCTGGGTGTTTGGTGTTGGAGGTGTTGGAAACCCTAAGCTTGGCCTGTATAGAATTCTTGGCCTGCTCTTAGCTTTTGATCTTGAGCTGTGATGAAACACTGTTTAAATAAATGCTTTGAAAACTGCCTTCTAAGACTTCCCTCAGTAGTTGTTTCAGGTGTAACTGAGTTTATACTTCACAAGTCTGTCCCTTTCCTGAATTTGGAATGCCCATGCAAGTGCAGAGGCTCTTTCAGGAGCAATCCCTTGTTTAGGTGGTGTAGCAATGCCAGGTCATTATCTCTGTTAGTCAGAGCAGCTCACTGTGGTGAGGGTTTGAACCCCTCTCACAACACCCAAACAGAACCATCAGCTTTTCCTTGTTTTTGAGGCTTAGAACTGTTTCCACATGTTTGGAATAATTTCAAATCTAAAGCCTGACGTAGATAGCTTTTGACAGCATCAAAGTCATTTGGAAGAAGTGAGTAAGCCCTTGTGGAAGTGTCTTGGGTGGTTGTGGTGCATTTTGGCATTGCCAGCAGTCAGTCTTGTCTTGCTTGAGTTTTGGGCAACTTTTGGGAGCTGGTGGAGCACAAAGTTGGTAGGCATTGCCAGTGTCTAGTAAAAAGGGAGAAACAAAGAATTGGCTTTGAAGGGACATGTGTCCCCCCTTGGTGTCTCTCTCTGGAGAAGCATGGAGCCCAGACAATTGGAGAGGAGAGCACAGCTTCTCCATGGCCGTGTTAGGGTGCCTGTCCTTGTTGCCAGGCTGCAGCACATCTGTGTGATGGCAAAAGGTTGTGGTCCTCTACAGGTGTATTTGGGAGAGGAGCCAAGTAGAGCTGCTGGGGACAGGGCAGTAGCTGAGAGCCCTGTGAGGAAGTGGCTCTTGGCTGTGATCTGGTAGTAACTGAGCATACAGCCTACCTAAAAATGGCCTTCTTAGTCTATTCCTTGGTGGTTTCTGCTGGTGCCTACTTACTGATGCTGACACATTAAGGTCCTTCTTCCCAATCTTTCTAAAACATTCCTGGTTTTGTATCTTCCTTGGTTAAAAACTTACATGCTAGAGCACCATGTAGCACCTCTTGTTTCCAGGGACAAGCAGTACAAGGATCATGCCTTGGCAATCTGCTTCAAAATTAGGTCTTGTGGGAGAGTACTTGTGTCTCAAACATGGAGGTGTGAAAGGCTTCCTGGTCTGGGGGGAGGGACTCTCCATCAACTGTGACGCCACAAATAGGCCTTTTCATGTGCCTTTCAATTCACAACAGATGAAGCTTTCATTGCTTTGTGATTTGAGGAGTTTGGGAACTGGAGGGAGATAATGCTAATGTTTGAAATTAAAAGCTTGGATATTTGCTTATTGCCTTTGCAGCCCTTCAGAAAAAATTGTCTGTGATTGTTGCAGTAATTTCACCAGATGAGGGATGCAGACTCTAAACTCTCTTTCCCAGCAGATAATCAGGATAGAGTAGGTCTTCCTGCTCCAAAGGGTTCTACTTGGACACAGTTAAAGTCCTCTCAAAGTTGAGAACACACAGTAAAAAAACTTAGTGGAACCAGAAGAATCTGTATAATTCCACCTGCAAGTAGTCAAATGCCAAAATAACTTACTTCTTTGAGTGTTAGTTCAAAGATTTTCTTTTTAAACTAATATTTTCAATTGTTATTAAGGAGACAGCCTGAAGAGATTTTCTTCCAAGGTAAAGAAATGAAAATTTGAAGTGGTTCTGAAGGTTCCTGCTTCCTGCCTGGTGTTCATGACTGGGTCAGCCTCTGAAGGAACGTGTTGGGTGCTGCCCTGCAAAGGATGGTTTTTGCCATTTTCTTCAGCAGAATATTTCCAGAGCCACAGAGGAAGGAGCTGGTATTTGAACAATACCCTTGTGTAAAAATCACAGCAGGACATGGCTGTTTTTACCATCCTGTACTTGCTTTGATGTGTGTGTGGACCTGGTGTGGCAGTGACAGTGCAGTGCTTCACTCTGGGTCACTTCTTTGGGGTTTGCCTTTGGTTTTCTGAGTTGGGGCACTTGGACTTGGTTGGCTTGAAACACCAACACACTCGAACTGTTCCAGTGTTGGAGTGTCTGACACTCATCTCCAGTAGTGCTTTTTGGGATGTGGAGACACGTGCACCCACAACAGAGCTGTGGTTACATGGATATTGGTCTTGGACAGTTCCCATTCCCTGACTGTCTGGATACAGCTGTTTGCAGGGCTGTAGAATGCAGGGGATCAGGCAACTCTCCAGTTAAAAGTGTCTTCTCTCTGCTCTCCTTGTTCAGCCCTCTGACTCCATGAGCAGCTGCTTTGTTCCAGGTGCCAGAAGTGATGGTATTTGAATTGTTCAACTCCATCAGCAAAACAAATGGATATGCATGCACACCTCAACATTTCTGTGGCCTGCTATGTGTGCACATCTAGTTAGAAGTGCATATTTAACTTTGGAAAGAGCTCTGGAGAGTTTTTTCAACATTTCGATGCTCTCTGCAGCTGGTAACTCTGGGCTTGGTGTGTTCTTGTGCAACAAAACACAAATGCAATCAGCATTCCTTTGTCTGGCAGATAGAAATGTGGAGAGGGATTAGAGGAAACCAGGAGGACTCACATGAATAAACAGTCTCCCTTGCAACAAGCTTTCCTGTGTGGGAAGAAAACTTAGGGCTAAGTTAACTCCTAGTTATCTTTATCCTAGTCATCTAGGATCTCACAAATAGGATGTGGAAAGAAGAGTGTGGGACAGCCATGTCTTGAGGCTGGATTCCAGAGCAGGAGCTTGCAAGTGGCAGAGCTTCATTAAACAATGTGTATTAAAACTAGGCTGAACAGCAGCGTTTTAACAAAAAGGGAGGAAGAGCAGCATTCCAGCTCTTAGTTAGCAACATAATTTTTCTGGGAGCAACAGTGTAAAGTGGAAAGTCCTTGGAGTGAGATCTCACCTAGTGTGCATAGAGGAAAATAACGATAATGTAAAATAACAATTCAATTTAAAAAATTAACATTTTTTTGTACACTGTGACGATCTGATGAAATAATGTGTTGGATGTCTTTGTTTGGACAGTTTGTAATACTTCTGCAATGACTGAAAGGCCATCTGAGCAAATTGAGGTGATACTCTTTGATTTATACACCATTTAGATATGCATTAGATAACCAGTCTCTTTATTTTACTTGATAATATGACATGCTTGAAATGTCCTTATTTGTATTGTTAATAGAGCTGAAATTGATGGTTGAAAATGTGCACAAAACCATTCCTGGCTGGGATGATAATTTCTAGGAGGGGAACAGTGCAAAGACTTGGAGTTCTCTTTAGGGATGATGGATACCGAAACTCTCTGGAGGGGGGGTGTTTGGGATCTGTGTCACTCTCGTGTGCCGTGGTGTAATTCCCTGCTGTCCTTTGCCAGGATGTTTCTGCAGGCAGCACTGGGATTTGGAGGAGGCTGGGTGCCAGCCTGTTCAGTATACTCAATTATTCACCAGTCATTAGTGTAATTATTCCTCTTGCTGCCCTGCACAGCAGTTACAAGGCAGGGCTGATTAGGTGGGTTTTTTCAAACTCTTGGAGAAGCCCAATGTCTTGCTGATGGTAGTATTTTAATGGGAGAGGAACAAGGGATATCCTTGTCAGCTATTGTGCAGTCCATCAAATACAAAATTGCATGTCCACGTTTGTTTCCCATTCCCTACCAAAAGGGAATAGAGATAGGGAATCTGCACCTACTTGCTGGTTTGACTCAACAGCTGTAGAAACACTTCTGATTAAATGAGTGCAAGTCTGTGTAGAAGCGAGTCTTCAAAATCCTTAAACGAGAAAATGATGAAAACACTGGAGGCTTCCCATTCTCCCCCTCTGCTGAATGACTTGTGCTCTGCTATTTCTGTATCAGATCCCACTAGACTATTTTCTCTTAATTCAAGGGAGCTCAGGTAACTGATTAAAAAATACCAGCAGCAATTAGAGACTGCAGTTAGACTTGGAGGTATATCTTGTTGGGAACAAGAGCTAACAAGTGATTGCTAAACTCCTCATGCCTCCCGAGTATCCTTTCTTCAAAGGTGGCTTCTGCAGAGCCCTTGGAGGAAAACGTTTTGGGGTGTAAGCAGGCAAAATTACTTCTTGTAGTGGAAATCCCAGCTTAGAAAATAACGTGTTGCCAGGGCTGTATTTTGTTGGCTGTAAAACTAAGTAAGAATAAATGAGGAGAGTGTGGTAAATAAACTGCGAAGTCATCATTAAAAAATGATCTGAGCTAGAAGAGGCTTGTTGGGGAAAGGATGCTGGCAGGTTTTCCAAGTGCAGATGCAGGTTGTGCCAGCAGAACAAAGTGCTTTTGCAGGTAAAGCTGCTTTTTGCAGGGAAGTGGTATAAGCCACAACCACATCTGTGCTGGGGCTGCTGCCAGTGTCAAGATGCTGCCAGAGATTACATCCCCTAGCCACTGCTGCATTGGCAGTGGTTTCCTGGGCCTAAAGAGTTTCTTAAGATGGCTAAATTATTTTTTTTCTTGATTGAGAGTTGTAGACTAAGGCATAGGCATCACCACAATGGATTTCCTACCTGTTTGTCAGGATGACATTGGTGTTTAAAACATATTTTGTCAGTGATGGGGAGATGAAATCACCCTAAGGAATGTGTTTTTTTCTTTCCTAAAACACTAGGAAGTGTGGTGATGCTTCACTGTGATGGGAGAACTTCCTCTTTGCCCCAGTGAAGAGGGGAATGGATGATAAAAGTGGGTGTTCCTTTGAAGAAGGGACAAAATCAGACTCAATGAGGGACAGAGAACTGAAGAAAAGTACCAAGTGCTCACCTCACTAGGGCTTGGAGGAGAAAGAGAAGATAGAATAATGTTAAGGATTTTTTTTTCTCAAAAAAAATGCTCATGTAAATTGCCCCTGGCTAAAGATTCTTGTGCTAAGCCCATTTTCCTGTCAGTCACTCTGTCGCTGAAGGGGTTAACACTTGCATGCCACCAGAGACTATGTATCCAAATATTTTTGAAGTAACCTGGCCATTGCAATGAGAGAAGTTATTCATTGGAATGGCTTTTGTTTACTTACCATGGTAGATCTTTAACTTGCAGGGCTTTGTGGATGCCATCTCATTGTGCTCATGGAAGAAGTTATCATCCCTTACCATTTTCTTTTTCCTGTCTATATTTTTTGAAAAATGTTAATTGTAATCTTCTGAACTGGAAGTAAGGAGTCAGAACAGGCTGCCACAGGTGTGTTATTGTGAGATTTTTGCACAGTGAGTTATTTCCCCCAAATACCTGTGAGTTTGAGAACTCTTAATTTCTGGGAATAAAGCTCTGTTCACACTCAGGTTATCCTGTGATATTTTAGGAATCTACAGTGGTTGTCTTGAGGTGATACAGAGTTTGACTGGATTATATCTTCTCTGTTAAACAATTCACACGTCTTTGTGCCCAAGCACCCTGTGATTTGTTCTCCAGCAGTGCCCAGTAACAAAAGCAGGTAGGAGTCAGATCACCCAAAACCTGAGACATAACCAGCAGTGTTTGAGACACACATTGATGCTGAACATCCCTGGAGTCTGACCCTCTGCTTGCACACTGTGTAAAGCGGGGACACCCTTAAATCATCATCTGGAAGGACACTTTGAGAGCCCTTTGCTGAGAACTTATAAAAGTTAACCCAGAAAATCCATTAGTTGTTTTCATGGCACACATTTGTGCCTATAGACAGACATACTGTGGAAGAAATCCACAAGTTATTGGGAATTTACCCTTCCCAGTATAACTGTGATGCTGAGTATTAGAAAAATACCTTCATCCTCATAGAGTTTGTCTGATTTCTTCTAAACATTTCAAGTATGCCATTATTTCTTCAAGTTGC
Source organism: Sturnus vulgaris (assembly GCF_052056855.1). NCBI lineage: Eukaryota > Metazoa > Chordata > Aves > Passeriformes > Sturnidae > Sturnus > Sturnus vulgaris. Next base: position 1,469,430 of record NC_142255.1, read on the forward strand.
TTCTGATGCTTTCTCCACTGATCTGCTCATACCTGCCCCCTATCACTGCCCTGGTCTGGATGGTACCTCTGAATGTGCTTAAAGCAGCAAAAGCAAAGTTCTGTTGTCCTAAAGGTGTGCAAAATCCATGAAGGGCCAGGTGCTGTTAACTGGGAAATCATTCACTGCCCAGAGCTGAGGTGCCTGTTCCTGCATCAGCTGCTGGAAGCAGGAGCCAGCAGAGCCAGCAGTTTTCCTCCCTTGTGTAAAGGAACAGTGCCAGTCTCCTACAGATTTATAAATCCTGGGATGTAGGTACAGCCCTTTGGGTGCCTCTGGCTCTGTGCCAGGCCCTGGCAGTGCACATTGTGGTGAAAGAGCCAAGTCAACGTACCAGTACAAGTTGGAGTGAGGCAAAAGAGCAGGGAAAGTTGTTTTGAGACTCCAGAAGACTTGTACAAAACCATTTAAAGGAAGAAAGCAGATGTACAGTTCGTCTTTCAGCTTTATTCCTTTAGCATCCATTTCTGCCTCCAAACAGGACAGTTTCTAGAGCTCACATCAGCAGACCTGTACTTTTTCCAGAAATGCACAGTTCGTTCAGGAGTTGAGTCACTGAAGACAGCACACGAGAAACGTGCTTTGGGGTTGTTTCCTTTCATCAGCTTGATGGGTAGCTGGCCTGACATATGCCACGTCCAGTCTTTCCAACATTGACTAATAAAAGACTTTTAAAAAAAAAAAGTGTATTTCTGTCAGGCTCATGTGATTACGTTGAGAACACTTGGTAGTAGATACTGGCAGTATTCCCACAGTTTAGTATTGAGATCTGCTATTTGGTAGGCCAGGTGAATACAGCTCTCAGACTCTGTGGTGAAGAGGGTGAGGGCCTCCTCTTTGTAGCTGGTGGGATAATGGAGGGAAGAAGTGGGACCTTTGACTGTACCTGTCACCAGAGTATACCCCAATATGCCTTACAGTCTTTGGGACAAGAAGATTTGAGGGTCTGTTGATACAGGAAGACCCAGCTTTAACATGCCTGACACATGACTCTTGGCAGATTGAGACTAACAGATTTCTTGGAAGCAAGTCCCCGTTGTCCAGGTTGTGCCAGCACAGCTGTCTGGTGACATGGTGATCTGGTCTGTCTTAAAATAAACCAGCAACACCCTTTCCCCAGTCAGTTCCTGTGTCTGGTCACTCGTGCTCCCATCACTGACTCTGGTAGCAAGTCCAGGAGCCAGTGCTTGTGTGAGCTTGTGTTGCTGCTGAATAAATATTTTCTGAGCTGGTCTGGTCTTGCCCAGTTACTGCCCTGTTTCAGATTAAAATCGTAATCCAAGTTGCTGTCACTTCATCTCATAGGCAAAAATAGAGCTAAGCCATTCTGGGTGTCTAGAGGCTTCCTCGGCCTCTCTGGAATCTTGTGCAGGGGGAGAGATTTCTCACCTATGCTCTTGGGCCAAGCCATGGTGTTTTGGTACTTATTGTCAGTCACTGCCTTCATCCAGTATGGTTTCTTTCTGTGGCAAAATGTGCTTTTGCTTTCCTCTTGAAGCAACATAGTGTATTTTATTCAAACCAGGCATTAGTGAGTTGTTACCTGGGTCTGAGAGAAGAACTGAAACTGTCCCTATATGTGTAGTCTTCTAGAGACTGTGTAGAACTGAAAGTATCTAATGATCTTCTTTCTGCCTTAGGGATGCTTGTGATCTGGAGAAGACCCAAGTTTTTTGGTTTTTTTTTTGTCTGATAGCGCAGTTACTATGTGGTGGGTCCAAACTAAGTGCGGTGGGATGAGAATTTCAATAAGATTGGGGTCATGTTGAACAGAAGAGGAAAAATGGAACCTGGAAGTCAGGAAGAGCAGTGGTGGTGTCAAGAGGGAAGTGGGCCCAGGTATGCTTTGTGGACACCGGTTGTGGGAGTGGTGCTCTGTTGACAAGCAGGGGAGGTGACCGTGCATCATTTGTGATGGGGACACAGAGGTCCATTATTGATTTCCTGAATATACATTTCTGTTTCATGGACTCTAATCCTGTCAGAGCAGCTCTGTGGCACAGGATGTTGACTGCAGGTTTGATTGTGGGGGTGATTGCCAGGCACTTGGAGTTTAGCTGGATGAGCACACAGGCCCTTTACATCCACAGTAGCCAAAACTTGCAGGGTTTTTGCTCTCGCCTTGTACCCAGGCTGGCTGCAGCGCTGGGGGCTGTGTGCTTCCTCCACAGCGGATGGGGAGATATTACAGAGCTGCTGAAATAGTAAACTGGAAGAATTATATGGAAATGATGCCATCACCTTCTCCTACTCTTTTAAAGCAAGTCTTTGCAAATCCTTGAGTGGGAGGCATAGAATTGAATAAAGCCGTTGCGCAGTGTACTCTGGCACCCATGTGCTCAGCACGGCAGCTGCAGTTGCTCAACGGAGACTCCAGAAGCCAGAGCTGGGGCTCATGTTGTCTACCCAGCTTTGCTGAGCTTTTGTTCATATGTTGGGATTTCTTGTGCTGGGAGGTGCCAGGAAGAGAGAAATCCTTTGGGTGATACTGCTATTGTGGCAGTAAAACATCAGCCCAGGACCTGTGCGTCCTTCTTCTTTAAAGGATGGACTTTATACTCCAGAACTATAGCAAAAGGAAGTAGAAATCGAAGTGCTCCTCAGATTGAATGCATAAAATAAGGGTTAACATCTCTCTGTGTCCTGTCATCAAACCCCAGCTCTCCTGCTATGGAAGTGAGCATAGCTGAAATGCTGGAAGAGGCCTTCCCTGGTCGTTTTTAATTTGTGTTGAGTTGGTAGAGCTTCTGCAGTCATCTGAGAACAGCAGGGTGAATCCATGCCATCTTCTTTTATTTAGAAGTATTGCAGTGTGAATTCAGTTTCTGCATTTCCAAATTTGCTAATTCATCCTGAGATTGTTGCTTTAGTATTTTTTTCTGATTTTAAAAGCTCTGTTAGACAATGGCTCTTCATTGCAGCTCCTAATCGTTAACCTGAAAGCTTTCCAAAAGGCTCTGAGAAAATGTAAAGCAGCTGACTGCTTCATTTCTGTCTCTTGAACCAATTAACTGAAGTAATAGAGTTTTCGCTGAAGTTGCTTTTTATTATCTTCCCCTGCTAGAAGAACTTATGTTCATCAGAGCTGGAAACAGTCAGTAAAGTGCAGGTAAGTCACTACAAACTGAGATCATCAGATCAAGCTACCATTTGGTGCCATCACACATAATGGTACTAATTCAGTAACTCCGTAAACTTAATTTTCAGAATTAGGAGATGATGTGTGAAGGGAAGTTAACGAGATGAAGAAAAATGTAGGGAGCGGAAGAGATGTTGGGTGTCAAAATTGAAGGCTCTATAGGTGTTAATAGGAAGTAATAGTGGCAAATGCCAGATTGAGGACAGCATATGACCACAATCACAGAGGTTAGCCTGGCTTCTTGTAGAGTTGTGTTGAAATGGCAGGAAACTGGTACATTTTCGGGTGGTTTGGCATTCTAACTCAAATCTTCTGATATGGCTTCAGTAGTATGTAAGATGCAGAGGCCATGCCCTCAGTGGGGTACAGAGAATGAGCAGTACTGATGTTATTATTTCTAAGGGGAAGATGAGAAGTATCTGAGATCCACCAGCGTGTTGTGCTGTCCCTGTAAACCCTGAATGGCCAATGGCAGAAACGTCCCATGGTGTGGTTCTCTGCCAAACCCCAGGGGATGGGTTGGCAGATTGAGCCCTTTAGCTGCTGTCCTCTTCTCACAGCAGCCCTCTCATGTTCTGGCTGTAATTGAACCAGAGATTATTAGATTACACTGAAGTTTTCCAGCAGCTTCTCGGAGTGCTCAGTTGGTGGTAGTTAAAAACCAGCAAGTTTGAGATCATGTCCTGGAAGTACTCAACACTTGGATCTCATCTTCTGTGCTGGCTTCCTGGGAATTTTTTTAAGCTGCTGGAAATGAGGTTTTGTGCCTGTAAGATTTCATGTGATTGTCTTCTGGAAGAATGGATGTGGATGGATCTCCACAAATGAAGGCCACTCAGTGCACTTGGAGAACAGTGTAAACCTTTTGCTGACAGTTGTACTGTGATGTGTTTTAGCAGGTTAGACGCTAACTTAAGACACATTCTAGCTGTATCTTTATATCTGGGCTTATCAGTTTGGGGCCGGGAGAGGTTCAGGTGAAGAGCAGAGGGTCTAAGTGGAGCAGGCATCAGGTTATTGCAGAATTTGGGGCTGATGCCCCATGGTTATTACGTGATGAAGCAGCTCTTTGGTGCCTGGTGCTAGTCGTAGTCTCATGGTGGGGTTGCTCCTCCTCTCCTCACTGCCATTAAACGTGACCTCTGGGTTATTTATCAGTGCTTCTCCCATGGCACAGTGTGCATGTGACAAACCTTGGAGATGATGGGCAGCAGGAGTTTACACTTGGTGCTCTACTATTGCAAACATTGGGGGTTTGTCTAGTTAAGTATTTACAGTGGTGGTGTGAGGCTGTCCCCAGGTGCCACTTCACTGGAGCAGATGTTTGTGCTGCTTGGCTTCAGTCCAGCGTTAGCTTGTGCTGCCTCTTTGCTCCTTCACCAAGCCAAGCCCTCCGTCTTATCAGCTGATGAGAAACCATCGGTTTCCTTCTGCTGGGAAATGTAAACCCAGTCTTGTGTCCCCGTGGAATACAGCAGTGGACATTGCTGAGGTTTGAACCCTGTACAGAGTTCTGAGGCTTGGGCAAAGCCAGGGTTTCTGTAGCTTGGATTCACAAGTGCAAAACAATTGTGTAGAAAACCCAACTGCAAGCAGCATCAATTCCTTACTGCTGTAAAAGCCTCTTGTTGGGATGGAGGAGCTGCAGTTGGGATAGAAACTGTTGGAATGCAGAAACTACCATGGGTAGAAAACAAAACCAGCCGCGACATGGAAAGAAACAAAACGATTTATCAGTGTCTCCAGGAGGTGAGAAAGGAGACTTTGCTGGAGAACTGAGCTTAAGTTGTTCTTAAATGGTTTTTATTGGTAGTAAATGCTGAAACTGAACCAGGAGCTGACTCCCAGCATGTGAGGAGAAGCTGAAATGTAAAATGTGCTTTTCTTTGTAATAACATCAAGAATTAACCATGCAGCTCGTCTTGATGGATGGAAACGTGAATGGATCAAGTGCTCCCAACTGTCATTCAGCAAATTGTGCTGCTTGGAAATTCTGATTCAAGCTAATGTTCTAATAATATTTAATTTATAATTCATTTATGCATTTTAAGTGCATCCCGATTCTTCCTTCCGTTTCATACTTTTTTATTTTGACAGCAAAAAGAATTCTAACTCTTATCACTGATGAAGCTTCCACTTGAATTAAATTCTATTAAATTATGGAGTTTTATTTGAATTAATAATGCTTCTTTGGAGAAGTCCAGACCTTTGTAGGGCTTCCTATTGCTGTATCTCCTGCTTGCATTGGTGTGCTGGAGCATGGCTACATAGATAAGGACAGTAAATGTAAATACTTCCAGTGAAAAGCTGTTGTGGAGTGGATTTTGTTTGAAGCATATGTGGGACTTGGTTGCTTTGTTAGCTAAAAAAAAAAAAAAAAAAAAAATTCCCTGCTGAAGGACTGAGGGTGTTTCTCTCTGGGCAGAGCTTTATTCGAAATGTTTTGTTAGGGAATCTTTTGAAGTGCCTGGAGAATTTTAACAAAATGGCTGCTTTCCTCGGGTTTGGTCCTTACTGGATATCAACAGGCTTGCTGCCCTCGGCTCCAGGCAATCCGCCTCGGCTCTGACATGTAAAATTTAATAGGAGGCTGCTGTAAGTGAGATCTGCTGTTTCAGCTTTCATCAGACCGTGTTTGAGGGAGAACGTTTTGGCTGTTCCTTGCTGTCTGTCCGTCCCTGGCTGCTTTCTGTAGGAAAATTTGTCTTTATAAACAGAAAATAGTCTTAGTGGGAGCGTGCTCTTGCAGCCTTAGGAGTAATCCCGTCTGAGCAGCAGCGGAGCCTGTTCATAATTAATCTGCATGGTATCTGTCAGTCGTAGGAAATAATCCTGTATGAGGAGGCAGAACAGAGCCCCAGTGCTGTGTAACCCAGTATTTGGACATGCTATTATTTTTTACAGTATGAGTGTCCAGAGTGATGGCTGAAGGTTGGTGGAAGGCTGGAGTAGAACTGTGTTGAAATACGTTATTTTGGTTGTGTTTTAACCCTGTGTGCCTGAGGTACAGGACACATCTCTCACTGGGGTGGATGCTGTGGTTGACTCCTCCAGCATTGCTCTGGCATAACTGTGAGGGAAGTGTTTGCATGTGAGCTGTTCCCTTGGAACAGCTGTTCCATGATGGTGTGCCTGGTCTTCAACTGGAACAATCCTTCATGCCAGAACTTAGGCATTTATATTTAACTCTGATTTGCCCCTTAGCTGCCTCCCTCCCTGTGCACCTCCAGCCCAGATTGTATGTATCTCTGTCCAGGGATGAGCAAGGGCAGGGCTGTGTTAATTCTTTCCTTCTGTATCTGGGAAACAGCCAGAGGAGGTTTGAATGCTACATCTGGGATGTGGCAGGCAGTGAAAGCAGGCAGCCCAGCTATTTCTGGTGGGAGCTTGTCATGCTGCTGGCGTTTCTTTTTTAAATGTTCAACCAACAGTGCTGAAGGAAGCTGGAGCCCAGCAAGCCAGGAGAAGATGATAGTACACAGAGTCAACAGTGTAATCCTAAATAATGCCCAGTTTTGTACCCTGACCTTGCAGTGCTGGGGTACCTGAGGGCTCTGACCTAGGGAAACCTTGGGAAAGCTGCAGTGCCTGTGTGTTGGGAAAATGGAGAAGCCACAGATGAATCCCTCTTGTCCTTCCCAACCACATGTCCTTTGAGGAGTGGTATTGGCTGGATCAGCCTTGTTCTTCTACTTAATAATCACTGCAGACCATTCAAGTTTCTTATCCACGTACTGTAACTTTTCCTTCAGTGCAGGGGAAAACTATCTTTTTAAAGTCAACCAGAGACCACTACCTCAGCTGCCTCTTAGCCTATTAAGCGATTAATAAGTGTTCCCAGAAGCCTTAATAAGTGGCCAAGTGGGCTGCTGTGGTAGAAGGTAGGACAAGACTTCGGGCTGATTTTAATTAAAGCTCTCTCAATGCCTTTGCTTGAGAAATGAAGGAAAGTGTGTTTCTCTGTACATCTGGCAGATCTCTGAGCTGAGTGAAGGCTCCTTATGTTTGAAGGGCTGTGTGCTTTGCTGTCCAAAATTCGTAACTAGAGAATTACAGGGGCTGGTATCATAACCAAGATAACCTAGAGATAAGATTGGTTTATTTACTAAGGTATATTTTAATCCTTGATTAAGTTGCTCCAGGAATTGTCTCTAAGTGAGCTTTTAAGATCTCCTTTAGGTGCACATTTACAGAAAAGGATGTTGTGGAGACCCAATACAAAATAACCTGGAAAGATCAGAAACTAAACCCAAAAAGAGGTTGCTGGAGGAGCCTTTTGGTGAAGGAGATCCTTAAATTCCTATAGAGCTTCTTGATGGCAGGACTGACTCGAAAGAGTTGAGCTGCTTGCTCCCCTCTGCAGGGAGGGATGAGGGAGGGATGCTGTTGGAGAGCCAGTGACACGTGGTTGTCAGCCAGGCACCCTGTGTTGCTGCAGGGAAGAGCTTGGATCTCTGTCACCTGGGAGACTGGTTCAGATATGGACCAGAACCACACTGTCACCTTGCAGTTTTAAGCAATTTCTGGTATCTCCTGCTGCATACTGTGTAGATCTGCTGTCCCAGCTGTTTATGGGGTTCTGCAGGGACTGAATCAGGGATCTGGTCAAACCTTTCTAAAGCTTCTTTAGTTCACACGGGCTTTTTAAGCTGGAAAAAAATTCTTAGTTTGGCCTTAAACAATCTGTGCTGGCATTAATAAGAGTCAGAACATACTGTAGAAGCAGTGTCACTTTTTATAGTATAAACCACAAGACTGATTTTTTGTACTTATTGCACTGTCACCTGAGGGCTTTATTTCAGTGAAGGTTGTGCTGGTGGTGAAAGAGGCTGTCCTGCTTTTCCTTAAGCTAATGCAGCTGTTTGCGTGGTCAGGCAATCAAATAGATTGGAGAACTGATTCCATGACAAAAACAACCTAAAGGAAAAGAGGAGTTTGTGAGCCATTATTTGCAGCATAACATCGCTGTAGTGCTATGGGCTGGTGAGAGCAGGACACGCAGGGATGGGGTGGGGTCGCTGCTGTGGGTGACAGCATTGGCTTTTGGCAGCGTCAGGTTGTAGCTGTAGCTCCAGGGCTCAGGAAATCACATTGCTGGTTTATGTCCTACTTTTCAACAGCTTCAGAGCGTCCATTGAACGTTGGCCCCGAGGCAAACTTCCATTTTGGTGTCAAATGGCAAAGTACACGCAGCTGCTCTCAGGGCCCTACTCTTGTCTCCTTTGCCTGTGAATGGTCCTAAAACTGAGCCCAAGAGTGGATGTGGGGAGCTGAAACGTGGTTCTGGGGTGTAACAGAAGCCATATGGTCTGGTGTATTTCTCATATCATCAGACTCTTGGCTGATGATTCAGATTTAGTCGGAATAAAAACTTGTATACAAGTGAAAATCAGCTCGTATGTGGCACCTTCTTTCTGACCTTTTTAGGCTGTATTTTCTTTCCTTAGCTGTCTGTGAGTTTTTTCTGGATTTCATGGTGCTTCAGGGTCTTCTAAGGACTTTGTCATCTTACACTGGCAGTCAGTTGTGTTTTAGGACAGTTTTCAGCCCGAGTGTTTTAATGGTCAAGGCTGGATTATTCTTGCTCTGCAAGTAGTGTGGAGATTGTGGCAAAAATGGGTATGTTGGGTGGGAATCCACCCTTCCTATGTTTTGCAGACACCCTGGAATTGCATTGTGTGGGCATGCTGGATGTGGAGATGCTGGCACTGTGATAGGTGCAATTAATCTGGCCATTAAATCTTCAACCAAATTCTCATTTTATGTAGATGCTTGGATTTATAGAGTTGGGGTTTTTTTTTTTCCCCTTTTAAATTTGTCTGTCTGTCAAGTCCAGCTATTTTCCAGTCCATGCCAGTAAACATGTATTGTCTGAACAGATGATGATATCAGACACCCTGATTTTCCCTTTGCCTATTCAAAGCTCTGTCTGGTGTTCTCACTCTGGCTCTTAATTGGTTACTCAATTATTGATTGTTTTTCTCTTCTTTCTCCAGAATCCAGCGACGATCACTCGGATACTGCTTAGCCATTTCAACTGGGATAAGGAGAAGCTGATGGAGAGGTAAGCAGCCACCTTAGCATGCAACCATCTTGTGCCACAGAGCTGGAAAAAATGTTTACTCCTCGATTAATTGAGGATGGATGAATGCACAGTGTGTGGCAGGAGAATCTTTTGTCTAAGCTCTAAATGTTCCCCCTTTCCCAGCTAAGGGTGACTCATGACTCCTCGTTTTAATATTATTGATACCCAGTTAGAAGTTGTGGAAGTTAAGTTGCCCGTTGCCAAGAGGGATTTCCAGTTTGAGCATGTACAGGCTTTGGACAGGCTTTGGAAAAAAGCAAGCAGGAACAGGTTCTTGTTATCTAGCAACTGTTTTGGATTTGGGTTTAGCTGCTCTTGCCTGTCATGCTGGCATGTGCATTCTTGACATGTTTATTTGCTGCTCTGGCCAAGGCTAAATTGTTCCTGACTGATAATGGTCCTGCCTTGTCTTCATCTCCACAGCTCCAGCTTTTCTTCAGTGTGTGTAAATAAGGACTTGAATTTTGCCTCTCCCTCCCCCTCAGAGCAGAGTGTTTTATGGTTATTTCCCATCTTTGATTCCTAGCTCTTGGAATGTTGCTTGGCAAAGGTACTTTTCAGTTTGTTGTTATACAGTGGAGACCAAATCCAGCTGCATTTGATTCATTCCAATGCCAGTGTTGGTATTGAAGATAGTTGATGGAGCTGGAGAATTTAATTTACTTTAGAAACTGGGAGGAGAATTAATCTGGACCAAAAGGAGCAGTAAAAGCTGTACAGGGACTTGCTCGTTGTGGTGTCTGCTGGTCTTACCTGCTGTGAAGTGACAATGGATGTGGAGGGCCTGATAGGATCATTAGTTTGACTTTTCTCTTCATTACCATTTCCTTTGCCTGATGATCAGGGTATGGGAAGATGAGATGTTCTTGGTAAGCCAGGAGAAGTTGTTGGTGCTCCTGTGAATTGATAAATGTCCTTTTGCTGAGCCCCTGTGGTTTGGTACTCTGTCACCCAGGGAGAGAGGAGCAAAGGTCTCACATTGTGAGTAATTATTTTGGAGTATAAATATTTCTGCTATCTTTGGCTAATGGATTTAGGACATCTTTAGTTCCCTTTGTGTAATATTTTTGGTTAGGGATGGTGCTCAGGTATCTCTTATGTTTTGTTTAACCTAGATTTTTTTTCTGATGTGGTCGTAGTTTTTACAGCTTTCTAGTCCTTATTTTCCTGCGATTGACATCTTTTAGTAAATGTTGGAAGTCTGAAAGTTTTGTGATACAAATATATCCACTGTTTAACTCTGACTAGAGTTGTTAAGAATTCTAATTTAATTCCTGCTCTGCAATGTGTCTGTTCACTTGGTATTTGAGTTTCTTGGGCTGGTTCTCTTAGTTGGGGTAAAGTTCACTCTCCTTGGCTGTGAGATACCTCTACACAAGTGCTCTGAAAGGCCATCCCTTTGTACAGTGGGTTTTGTCCCTTGTTGAAAGCTTGCTTAGGGCTGCCATCAATGTAAAGCTAAAAATTAGGCTGTGGTTTTATTTTTGTTTTTTTTCCTCAAGGGAGGTGCCAGCCACGTCAATGTGAGGTATTATTATTATAAGGCTTTTACAATTTAAGTACACACTGCATTTACAAATCCACACGTAAACATATCCATTGAAATACTTAACTCAGCAGGATTACCTCAGTGAGTGATAGAGTACATGACTTGCTTAGGTGGACCTGTTGCACATTAATCCAAATTTTGGTGCTTATTGATGTCCTCTTGTATTAGAAAAACACCAAACCATGATCTCTCAAGTGCCTGGTGCTGCCTTCTATTACTTTTGCACCAAATAACTTCCATGAAATCTTCTGGAGGGCTGAGCTGTGTTAAAGCAGGAGTAGGAAGCTGGTTAGAAGGCTGAGAGCAAGCTCTTGGTGTTCAAGAGGGTTTGGTCATTGCTGTGGTGACAGGTGAGGATTAAGGGGAAAAAAAGCCCCAAAACAGACAATTTTGCTTGAAAGTTCCTGTTGTTTGGTGGTGCATGTTTGCAGTTCCTAATCAGTGCCAGTTTTCCCTTAGCTCATGGTGAGTCAGCACGACCTCCCAGCAGCCTTATCAGACCTGGCCTGGAGGAAAGCACTTTAACTAAGTGGCTTCTCTTTTTTTGATAAGTGGGGAGGTCTGAACTTGTGACGTGAACATGTCTCTGTTTTCCCACTTTTTTTAGCCTTGTTATGACTGTTTTTAGCGAGCAGGTTGTTAATGTCTGTGCCAGTTTGTCATGGAGTAATTACACAGTGGTGTTCAGAAGGCAGATGTGCTACAGGTATTTATTCCACTTGCAGTAAAGCAATGACAGCCACAATTGAAAAACTGCTCTGTCCCACTGGTGAAACACTAATTATTTGTATGCAGAAACAAAATTGGGGGGTTGGGGTAGATTTGTTTGTAGGATGGAAGTGGTGAGTGGAGGAAATACTAGTTCAGCCTCTGATATGCTGCATGTGTTTAGGAGAATAAGGATGTCAAATATTATTTTCCTGGGTCTTGCAAGCTTGATTCATAGTGACAGGAGGGCATCAGGTGCAGGAGGACCACATCACCTCAGAAACAAGTGAAGAAAGTGCTTTAGCTTGGACCTTACATTGATTGGCTTCCAATTTTACTATGGCTGATGGTGTCCTCTCCTGGGGGGATTTAGGAATGTGTGATGAAGAGGTTAAAATGCAGCTCTCCTGCTTTATGTGCCTTCCCCTGGCATTTTGTTCAGAGAAAAGTGTCTCAGCATGTCCCTGAGGCCCGATTTAATCCCTGGAGGCACAGCCAGAGATACAGCAGTCCCTTGTAGCTGCTTATCTGGGTGACCACGTGTCCCTGTTCCCTTCGAGCAGAGGAGGGATGTCAGGAATGCCCAGATTGCCTCTTCTCCAGAACCTGGCTGCCTGCTTTCCTTGGAACAAATAAATACTTTACACTCTTCAGCAGAGGCTGAACAGGTGAAAAATGGTGCATGGCAAGAGTTTTGATGTGGAGATATCTTTCAGTGTGAGTATATTGATGCCCTGACACTCACAAATGCTCTTCCATGAAAGTGAATATACCAAAGTGTGTACTGGAAGCAATTTTTTTCAGTGAAAAGGCTTTTTATCTTTGATACTCCCACGGGTAGGATTTGATTATGTCTGGAAAATGGCGATTAGGCAGTTACAAACAGCAGGAGGGAATTTTGAGGAGATAAAGGGGCTGACATCTTGATCCCTCTGCCAAAAAGACTTGGCATTGTTGTAGTTTTGGGCTTGGTAAGTAGAAACACTTGAAAATAGTGGACAAACTCTGGCTTGTCTATTCATTTTAAAATAGCAGAAAAACCCCCAACTTTGTGATGAAGCAGCTGAACTTTGAAAAATTAATAGAGGAAATTCTCATATGCTAGAAGTGATGAAATTACTCAATATCTGCATTGTGAAGGGAAAGGAGGGCAGAGGATTTAAAGGACTGTTAAAGGTGCTGTGTTCCTCCCTAGGATGAAAATAAGGATGGTGGTACCAAGAACCAACCCTTTAACAGAGAGTATTTGAGGAAAAATCAGAATTCTTGGAGTTGTGAAGGGAGTGGGGAACGATGCTGACATGGAGGAGAGCTGGTGAAATGTAGCCATCTTTTGCAGTGCATTAGGTGAGATTTGCAGGAGAAATCTAAGTGAAATTGTATGAGATCAGGGTCAGAACAGGACTGGGATTGTAAGTGTTTTGGCTTCCCTAGATTCAAGGAGGATGAATGGAATTGGAAATTGTTGGTGGAGAAGGTTTGCTGGCCAGGGAAGTCAGTGGATGTCATATGGAGCTCACTGGCTGTGGGAGGGAAGAGTGTTAGAGCTGTTCCCTGGGAATTCTTTGACCCAAGAACATGGGGGGCAAAGGGAGATCTGCCTGCATGGATGGTCTGTGGTGATGCTGGAACAAGTGGGAAAAAGGGATGGTAGTTGGAGTTAGGTGTTCCTAACCACTGAAGGAACTGCAAGGGTCTTCTGACCGAGCCCTTGGCATGTTTGTGTAAGGAGTGGTGGAGCAGTTACAGAGCTGTTGGACTTTGGAGTATCCATTGGAACTGTGTGTTTTCAGAGATCCACGTTTTCCTCTGCATTTTCTGGAGTTCTTATGGCCCAGTGACAGCATGAATATGAGTCTGAGAGACATGGATAAAAATAAACGTGGAAATTACTTACTCAGAAAGAAAAGGCATGAAAAGAAAACAGCATGGAGAAGCAGGAATACTATCCATAGATATTTAAAGAGGATAGGTAATTCCAGGTGAAAAAAAGTCAAGTTCCTGACATGGATATTCACCCTTAAAACCAGCCCACCACTACAAAAACCTCTGGTATTTCCATAAGCACTTAGCTGGTCATGAGTATCAGGGTTCAAGTTGCATCATAGCATTCGTATACAAAACTATTTTCCTTACAAACTTCACACCCAGCTATGTGTCAGCTCTCCTCAGAGCATGTCCTGTGCTGCTCCTGCTGCCTCTAAGAGCAATTGGAAGACTGGAAAACTTTTGTGGACTTAATAGCTATCCGTGATTCTTAATAAACAAATACTGCTTATAATAGGACTGCACTGAATTCACTTGCTAAAATTTTCTAAATATGTAATTTTATATATTTAGATTTAAATATAACATACAACTTTCTAAATATAATCCTCTGAGCAAAGAACTTGGTTGAGTAAAATCCTGAGCTAACACTGAAGAACAGTGGCAAAGCTTCGTGGATGCTGTGATGCCAGAATTCACCACTTCCAGATTCAGTGTCTTGAAATTTAAGATCTAAAATACATGGACAGCACTGAAAAACATATGAAACAACAGGAAAATTGGTATTTTTTTCAATTAGAAATCAAACCTTGTTAGTAGGTGGAGCTGTAAGGGATCAGGGGAATGATTTCCTGGGTTTGGCTGGGGGATCTGTGCAGGTGATGGGGCTGGCTAATTGTCTGGTTTAATTAGTTCTTTACAGCCTGCTGCAGGCTGGAGAAAGGTGTGTGAAGGATTCTGGGAAGAGGCTGAGCTTTCTGATAATGATTCTCTCCAGTTTGGTCCTCCTCTCCAAGGAAGAGCTTTTTATAAGCCTTTAAAGCAAACCAGTATCTTTGCCTTAAAGGAATAGTAGATAGAAAGGAAGTGATCTTTTTTTCTCCCCCCAAGCAATTTTGCATCCTCCTTTCCAATAGGTACCCAATCTTCAGAAGCATTGTAAACCTGGAACTGTATTTTTTAAATTACCTTATGTTGACTGATGAGAAAAGATTCTCGAATGACTGATGATCAGAATATTAGGAAAAATAGAAAGCTTCAGTTGAAAAGAATTGAGCTTGAAGGCACCAAACCTGTGCTTTAGGAAGGTGTTCCTTCCTTCCCGTGAACTCAGGTGTTCTTGCTCTAGTTTCCTGTCCTGGAATTCTAATGCAAAGCAATCACTGGGGAGAATCACAAATTACTTGAAATGCAGTGGAAGAATTGAAGGTGCATGAATTTCAGGAGTATGTAATTCAAGTGAGAGTCTCTGAAATTATGTGATTGTCTAATATCCACCTCTGTATTGTGTTAGAGAAGAGTTTGTTGGAAGTAGTGGATATATGAGTTTTGAAATATAAAAAGCATCTTAACTGTCACATAGCATGGAAAAATGATTTAGAAGGTGGTTAAATTTTCATTCTTTCTGTGTTGTGCAGGTACTTCGATGGCAACTTGGAGAAGCTCTTTGCGGAGTGTCACGTAATTAATCCAAGTAAAAAGTCGCGAACGCGCCAGATGAACACCAGGTCATCAGCCCAGGACATGTCCTGTCAGATCTGCTATCTGAACTACCCAAACTCGGTGAGTGCCCCGGTGGCCTCGGTGCTGCCTGACCAGCAACCTCCCAGATTTCTGACCTGAAACTTCAGATTTTCCTGGAGAACACCTCTGAGGGTGCTGGGGCTTGGGCAGCAATGGAGTAGAGTTCAGGAAAAAGCAAGCAGGTGATGTTTGCAAAGGTTAGGTACCAACTGAGATGAACAGATAAAAGATATGGGATATTAAAATTCTGTGAAAAGCATGATGGGCAAAGAGATTTGCTTAAATAGAAAGACAAGGTAGGAAACAGCTTTTAAAAGCAGTAGGTAATGCTACAAAATAGTCAAACTAGGAAGTCTAGAATAAAAGTAGTAGAAGTAAAATGTGGATACCTTTGGATCTTTATCATGTTTGGACAATGCCCTCTTGGTCAGACATGAGGGTGTGTTACCCAGTGCTTGCTGGGGCTATGCATGAATGTCCTGGGTGACAGTGCTACATTTTTTTGTTGCTGCTGACCAAACTGAAGCATTCCCATACACTGCTAAGAGGACCAGGCTCTGCTGGGGCTCCCAGAGACAGGACATACTGTTGGGAGATCTGGGAGAAAAGGAGGGGAGTGGAAAAGCTCAAATAGGAGAGTTTGTCAAAAGGCAAAGTGCTGGTAGTAAGAAATTTTTCCTTTTATAGGAACCTGCTCTTTATAGAGGAGCTGCACCTCCAAAACACCCTAAAACATGTTGGGCCTTTCCAGGCAAAGCTGCCCTGACATAAGGCTATGCTCCTGGTCTGGCTGTGTTTTCAGCAAGGAACCATGATGAGCTTTGGGGTTCAGGAGCCTGGGGTGAAGTTCTCTGCTTGTGGCCTCTCCCTTGCTCTGGATCTTCTTCCCTGGAGTGGGCAGAGCTGAGCAAAGCCCAGCTTCAGGCCTCCCATTCTCAGCATTAAGGTCCTTGTTGCTCTTGAGTCAGGAACCACCAGGCTTCATGTGTCTCCTCTTCAGCCCTGTGTTCCCTGACTTCCTTCTTGAAGAGTAGCTGGAAAGGCAAATTCCTGTTTGGTGTGATGAGGTGCCTTGAAAAAGAAAGTCAATATATTCTAATATAATGTTCTTTCCTTTTTAATGTAGTTGCTGTGCTGGGTGGGAGTACAAGTCACAAGTGACAGGCCTGTCCTCTGACGGGGGGTACTGTGCTAACTGGGAGGCAGAATCATGGAACAGGCCCACAAGGATCATCAGGTCCAGCTCCTGGCCCTGCACCGGACAACCCCCAAAATCACAGCCCAGCATTGTCTATAGAGATTTGAAACTGGAAAGAACAGCACAAAACACAGTAACACTTCTTGATTTTGTAGCTCAGATAGCAGTGGCCCAGCTGTTAGAAGAGCAGATTTTTAGCTGGAGCAGAGAGATGTTGCAGGTGAGCAGGGCTGTCTGTTGCTGGTGTTAAACCATCAGAGGGGTCTCTGTTTCTTTGCCCTACAAAAAAGCTGGAGCCTAGAGGAAAACTAGCATTTATTATTTCTTCTCTAAAAGGCTGTAGTGTCTGTGTCTAAGGTGATTGAAATCTATTTTGAAGCTGTTTTAGTCAATGTGAATTATGAATTCTAGGATTATTTTTATGTTCAATGCCCAACCTAAAATCTCAGCTTTGAAAATCCTCTTGCAATAATCAGCTAATTATTTTTCCACGTGAAAGCTGAGAAGTTTTCACTAAGAGCCCCGTTCAGCCTATGGAAAGCTGAGAGTTTGGAGGTGTTAAGAAGTTTTAGTGTACAGTTGTTGCAGGAATGTTAGTCTTGAAATTCCCTCTCTCCCATCTACAAAGTCTCTGTAGACTCCAAAGCTCTCCAAAGAACTGTGGTTAGAGGTTTTGGGAAGCACCTGCCAAACAAGGCATTTGAAGCTTTCACCCTGCAAGTTTGAGGACTTAAGGGAGATGTTTCACCTGCTCTGTGTCCCTGTCAAGCACTGTCAGGTCCCAGCAGTTATTTTGGGTAACACCTTTGTTGGTAAGACAGGAATTGGGAGGGTTGTGGCTTTGCCTTCTTCCTTTCTTGCCCCTCACTCTTAGGAGAATGGGCTGGGGGTGTTTTTGGGAATACCCTGCTTTGTCCAGACTGTAGATGTTGAGCACTGATGGAATGACAGCAGAGCTGTCCCCTGGGCTAATGAGCAGCCTAAGGAGTTACTGTTCCCCTGGTCCTTGGTGATTTTATGTTAGCCTTTTTACTCGCTCCCTTGACATCTGCTGTCAGCTGAGCCAAAAATAATTGGGAACTCCCTCAAAGTAAAGAAAAGAGCTGAGAGATTCTCTGCATTCCTTACAGCCTGGGAAGAAGCATGGTTGTGGCTGCCTTTCTGTGGGCATTTAGCAAAGCATTTCCCTGCCTGAAATAACCAAAACAGGTCTTAGGTGAAGATGTGCTCTGTAGTGGTTCCTCATATATGCCTGCTGCAGGAGTATTTGGGGTCAGTGAGGGATGATTTCCTTGTCTGTGCTTTCTTCCCATCACTTGTGGAGAAGCCAGAATTCATGGAAAAGCCAGAATTCATGGAAAAGCCAATGCTGCCTTTGGGCTGGTTTCATGCTGTGGCATCCCAAAAGTTAGAGACGTTAAAGTGTTTTTACTCCAACTCTGCATCTCCAGGAGATGACACTTGGCCACAGCAGCATCTGTGGAGCATCAGATACCTTGTTAGCTGGCTCAGTTAGGGTTCAGAAAGTGAAAGGTGTATTTTTTTCACTCTTGCAGCCAGTGTACCTGGCACCACATAGGTGTCAGCCTCCTCTCTGATCTCTTTGTTGGTTTCTTTGGGGTGGATGTCTCTGTTTTTACCTGGAACCAAGTCAGATGCTCAGGTCAGATTCACCCATGCTGGTGGCACAGGTTGCAGCCTGTGCTGGTGGCAGGAGTGTCAGAGCAGTGTAATCCCAGCCTGGGAAAGGGGTGCTGACAGGCACCTTCCCTGGGCAGTGCCAGGGGATCCAGAGATGGCACAGCACAGCTGCTACACCTCTGTGGGATGGACAGAACATATCTGTTGTGTCTGAGAAGGTGGTTTGGGAAGAACATTTGTCTCAAGTGGATTCTCCTTTCCTCAGTTACCACCATCCTGCTGTTGTGGGTTCTTTGCTCTGTGGAGTTTCATAGTTTGGTATCTGAGGGTAGAGTTCTGGTTTTATCTTACTAGCTGAGAAGTTGGTTTGAGAAGCTGAGACAGCAAATATTACCTCTGTAGTGGTACAAATGAAGTGTTTTAAATACAGTTTTCCTTGGTGCTGACTCTGAGTATTAAATAACTTTAGGCTGACCAGAGAGAAGTACTTTAATTCCAGTCTTTCCTCAGCAGTGTTTGCTTCTCCACCCCTTGTGTAACCACTCAGTCCCAGATGATGTCTTGACAGCTCTGTGCAGATGATGCAGACAAGGATGGAGTTGTTCTTCTTGCTGTCTGTGACAGCAGATCATTATTGAATTTTATTTAGCAATTTACACCTGCCAATTAGGATCTTGAGTGTCATCATCTGATGAGCATCTGGGCTTCAGGGGGAACTTCCCTGAGGAAGTCTGGGACTTCTGGGCAGCACACACATGTGGCAAGGGGAAAAAACAGGAGGAATGAAGACTGTATCCTTATCACTGTGACCTGTTTGGTGTTGCATTTATTTCACTGATTTCCAAAGTAAAACGGGAGAGAGCCATGCTGTGCTCCATATACACTCCTAAAACAAGGATAAATTTAAATGGGCAGGATGGAAACATGGGCCACACCTTTCCTTGCTGCTGGGGCTGGGGATTAAAGTCTGGCTTTGGAAGAGTGATTAAGGCTGCCTTGGCAATGTTCTGTAGGGGTGATGATGCAAAATGAATAGCAGTGTCTAAAGTTTGGTGTGGAGAATGAGGGATGGGATGGATGAACTGCACACCACCAAGAAGAATGAAATTATGGAGTGAATACATGTGATAAAATGAGGCCATGTCTTGTATTCTTTGTCATTGCAGTACTTCACTGGCCTAGAGTGTGGACACAAGTTCTGTATGCAGTGCTGGAGTGAATATTTAACTACCAAAATAATGGAGGAAGGCATGGGACAGGTAAAATCTCAACTCACCTCATGGCTTATTTCTGGAAATTCTGTGTCCTGGAGAGACAGGAGAGAGTCTTTCTGCTAAAAACCCAAAAGAACAAAATAAAAACCCAAACTCCAAAGGTTTGGGGGCTGCAGGCTCTGCTAAGGTGAATCTGGAGAGAATTCTGTGAAGGTGGTGCAGGTAGCTGGGCTGGGGAAGGAGGAACCAGTGGCACACCTGGGATGTGGTGAGGGAGGCAGGTCACTCCTTTGGCTATGGACTGTATTGAAGTCTGTTGCCTTGGAATTCCTTGTGATGCAAAACCAGGATAACCACTGTTCTTCTATGATCTTTTTGTGTTTTACAGACCATTTCATGCCCTGCCCATGGCTGTGATATCTTAGTGGACGACAATACAGTTATGTAAGTAATGCTCTTGGCTTTGCTCTCTCCTTCCATTGTGTTACTCACGTGCTGTTCAGATCTGTTCAAGTGCTTGTAACAAACTGCACAGAGACTTGCAGGTGGCAGAGAAGCCTGTCTTGAACTGTCTGTCTTGATACCAGAATGTCTCTTAACTTCCTGTTTATGTGTGAAAACCCCATGTGATGGCACTGGAGGAAAGACTCCCTGACCAGTTTGGTCAGTGTGACATCAGGGTTTCCAAACCCTGTTTTACTGCTTTGTGCATTTTGTTTCCTTTGATGTGCACAGGAATCTAGGACTTCTACCCAGGTCAACCCACTGGTTCCCCAAGCCCTATAGCTGTAGTTAATAGGTGAGTCAGAGGGCAGGAGTCCTAAGGGCTGATGCAGGATGTGTTTTTTGCCCTCAGATAGGAGGCAGTTGACACTCAGACACAAGATTTGATTGAGCTGGTGTGTCAGCCTGTGTCCTTGGACTTACTGAGTTGTCCAGCTGTAGAATGACTGTTAGTTCATCGTGGAGCAGTGAACTCTGTGAGCTTCCTTCTCTTTCATACTGGGGGAGGTTGTTGCATGAGCAATATCCTTTGTAATTCTGAACTTTGTTCAAGTTCATTTTAATTCTTTTTGCTAAAAAGCGTCTCAGTAGAGGCTTATTATGTTACCTTACTCTTTCCTTCCTGAAGCCTGACTCACTCATTGATACTAATTTGGTGTTTTTTATTATCATTTGCTTTCAGAGTAACGATTTTCCCAATTTTGGCTCTTGGTTACTCATGGAGTGTAGGCTAGATGGCCATGGAAGTAGCTGAAATGCTTTCCTGCCCCGTTGAGGGGTGGTTTGTAGAGCCCAGTGGGTGGAAACTGAGCTGAAGTTGGCATCTCTTGAGTAACTTGATTGAGATTTTTGTTTACCAGAAATTGAACTTCAATTTGTGTAGTCAAACGCTCTCAGCAGGACTTTTTGGAGTGTTTTCTTGATTTCAGCTGTTGGAATGAGCTGTTCAAACAGTGCCTGTGATATTGAGTAGCTGAAACCATCGGAGGCTGCAGTGGCAGCAGCAGCAAGGAAAGGGTGGAAGAAAAAGAGGGCAGTGGTGTGGGATTCCACTTGTCTGGAGAGGGCAGGGATGAGGCCTGGGATAGGGCAGTGGCAGCTGCATGCTGAAGCAAACAAGCCTCATTTGCCTGAGTAAAACTAGAAACTGTTTCTACAGGTAAAAAAACATCTTTCCCTGATCTTACCTCAATTTCTGTGGGGAGGAAGGTGCATTTTTTGAAGAACTCTTTCCTTTAAAAGCCAAGTTGGACAACTGTGGCAATCTTAGGATATGTCAATATATATATGGCAAAAATAATTTACATTTTTGTAAATGGAACTGGAACCTGCACCCACTTCTGTGTCCTTAATTATTACTTCTTAAGTCCTTTCCTGCTTACAAAGTCTCCAGCTCTCAGTTTCCAAGTGATACAAAGAAAAAAGTAATATGATTCATGGGTTCTGGGCATGGGTTTCACCTCTTAATTTGTCTAGTTTCATTTATGATTTGCCAAAAGACAATAATAGTCAAAGGAAAATACTTGAAGATTTTGACCTGGTGATGTTGATTGGGGCAGTCAAAGCCTGTTGATAAGTGAAAAACCAGTGGTTTATGTGCTCTGGTTAGTCATGGCATGACTATTAGTTTAAATTCCAGTACCTGATATATTGTTATAATGCAATGCATTTTCAAGGTGATATTTAATATGTCTTGAAGCCCAGGTATGGGGTTTTTAAAAAAAAATTTAAAAAAATTCATAATTCATACTAAATTCAAATTGTTTTCTCATTCTTCAGTAAGTTTGGCTCCAGAATTGCAGGAGAGATGCTTTGTCAGCTGATTTGTTTTATTTTAGCCCTGGGAATTGAGCTGCCACGTGCTGTGATTTATGTAATAATCAGCATGTGCTTGGGTGAGGAGCTCCCCAGCTGCCCAGGGCTGGGATTTGTGCACATCCCATGGGCACACACACTTTTCAGGGAGTATTGTCAGGGTAACGTGCAGGAGTACACTTAGTTTTGGCTGCAGCTGGAAAGGAAATCCATTAATTCCAGTATTTTCCCATGTTATGGCCTGTATAAAGCTGTATTCCACAGTAAGATTTAAACCAGGAATGCCACAAAGGGTGTGTTAGTGCAGCTTTATATTTAGATACATTGGAAAGACACTTCAGTCTCAGCTAAAAGTTTTTAGAAGTACTCAGCAATCCATAACTAAGTTATTTTGGATGTATTTAGGCTGAGCAGTCTGCAAATGCCAGCTGGGATGGTGTGCCCAGGAGAAAAGTGGTCACCATGCTTGTCAAGGGTTCCCATCAGTCAGTTTTCCTCTGCTCTCCTAGTTCCAAGAGACTGGAATTAATTTAAAGTCCATGTTGTGTACACCCCTAGTGATGTTGAATTCAACTCAACTTTGTTTTTATGGTAAATAGATTAAAACACCCCTAATTTTTAAGCTGAAGCTGTAGCATTCCACTGAAACCCAGCTAACATGAGGTTTCCCATAGTTATTAGCTACACAAGGGTTGTTCTGGGGCTTTTTAAAGGGATTTGCTACAAAATGTGCCTGTTTTATGTAAATGATTAAGTAACTTGCTTTGTTTCTTGGGCTCTTCAGGAAAGTGTTTTTTAAATAAAAATCCTCTCACCAAGAGGTTCAGTTCTTTTGAACTGCCTGAGCTTTCTGTTGCTAATACATTTATATATTGAATAGAATGAATGTAGTTTTCATAATAATAAATGATCTAACAAATAAATAGAGAACAGGTAAGTACAAAAAGTACCCTCAAGTGTAGAAGGATGAATCAAACCTATTTGTCTTAACTTACTGGCAGTATATGGAAAAACCAAGATTTCTGATGTAATTTTTCTGTTTCTTCCCTTCCCACAGGCGTCTGATCACAGATTCCAAGGTGAAATTAAAGTACCAGCATTTAATAACCAATAGTTTTGTAGAGGTGAGTTTTTTAATGGCATGTAGGTTTTTGTCTCACATGTGTACCCAGCCAGAGGCTGGAGGCTTGTTTAGAACTGCAGAGCAGGTTTTTTGCATAGTCTGTAGTCAAGTGTGAATGCAGGGGTTGTTTTATGGTTCTTTGCCTTACAGAGATAGTTGTAGGAAAGTACTAAAAAAACTTCAGGACAAAAGACCTAAAGATAATGTAAGGGCTGTTGCTTAATGTCTGGGTTCTGAGAAGCAGAATTACGTAGTTATAATAGTTATATAATAGTTATATAATATTTATGACTCTTGAATGTTACCTGAGATACTTCACATTGAAAACCAGGAAATGCTGTAAACAAGAACATGCCTTGAACATTTTGCCAGTTGAAGTAAAGCAGCAAAAGGGCTTTAGCAAAATAGTAATAGATTTATAGCCTCAAAATAAACTTGGAGAAAGGTGCTTTGCGAGATGATTGCACCGTCCCAGTTTCCCAGTTGTGTGGGTTCAGTGTCCTGTAGAGCCCAGGGCAGAAGATGGGATAAAGCTTTCAGTCCTTGCCAGAAGTGATGGGTGCAGTGGGTTTGGTTTTAATTTCTTAGCTGTTTGCAGCCATGACAAAGGGCTGCAGGGCAGGGGCTGTCCTTAGCACGTGGTTCCTGTGTGATGTGGCATCTGTGCTTTGTTTGGCAGTGTAATCGACTGTTAAAGTGGTGTCCTGCCCCCGACTGCCACCACGTCGTTAAAGTCCAATACCCGGATGCTAAACCCGTGCGCTGCAAATGTGGCCGTCAGTTCTGGTAAGGGGCAGCAAGGAAACGGTGCTGATTGTGCCTTGTACTCAGTGCCCTGCAAGTGTGCTAGTGTGCATTCATGGAGTCCAGACTGCTTTGGCTTGGGGGGGACCTTAAAGGTGATTCAGTTCCACTCCCTGCCATGAACACCTCCCGCTATCCCAGCTGCTCCAAGCCCTGTCCAGCCTGGCCTTGAACACTTCCAGGGATGGGGTGGTTTCTCTAGAAACCAGTTTCAGTGTTTCACAACTCTCACAGTAAAAAATTCTCCCTGATCATGCCATTTAACTCTCTCCTCTGGCAGTGGGAAGCCATTCCCCCTTGTTCTATTATGAAGTAGCCCTTGAGGGATTTCAGGATTGAAGGGGGGTGTGTTGTTTCCTTAGGACTAGCTTTGAACAACGCAGAAGAAAACTTACACTGTTTAATTCCAATTCCTGTTTGCTTACTTTCTCTTTCTTTCTCTTACAGCTTTAACTGCGGTGAAAACTGGCATGATCCTGTTAAATGCAAGGTGAGCACGTCAAACTTCTTGTCCAAATTCTGTGTTTTGAAAAAGTTTAAAATAAATGTATGTGCAAGACTTAGCAATGAAGCCCAAGTTTTTATGGCTGTCCATAAAATCATAGATGATCCTGAGCTAGAAGGGACCCCCAGGGGTCACTGAGCCCAGTTGTTGTTCCCATCAGGGAGCAGAGTAGCTCACCTGTTGAAATCCCAGGGTGAGAACCAGCAGTGAAATCCTGCTGGGTGCCTTTACTGGCTGCTGTTGGACCTTGTGAAGGAACAGTGCCTCATCCAGGTAGGAATTATCTGGAAGAGGTTTTTAAACCTGTAGAGGAGTGAAGGTGCTTTTTGGACAGGGAGCATTCCTGTAGGTGTTATCCATTGTACTGGAGGAACTAATTTGGTTTTGCTGATTTAGTCTGGATAATGATTATCCAGTCCTACAGCCTGCCTGGGCTGGGATACCTTCCACTACCCTGCTTCAAGCCCTATCCTTGAATATTTCCAGGGATGGGGCAGCCACAGCTGCTCTGGGCAACCTGTGCCAGGGCCTCCCCACCCTCACAGGGATCAATTCCTTCTCAATATCCTGTCTCACCCTGCCCTCTTGTAGTGGGAAGCCATTCCTTCTGTCCTGTCCCTCAAGCCCTTGTAAACAGTCTCTTTCCATCTTTCTTGTAGGCTCCTTTCAGGTACTGGAAGACCACAATTAGTCACCCCAAAGCCAAAATGTCCTTATTGTTTAAGAGTCCAACATTAAGTTTGTGTTGATTAAGCTTAAGAGCTGCAAACTTGTTGCAGGAGTGTTTGTGCCAAGTGCTTGTCCTTGCTGGATCAGGATGGAGCTGCAGGAACTGTCTGACACTAAATTAGTGGCTGTTTGCACAGTTTTCCAGCACCAGCACTCCCCTGTTTCCGTATAGCTGGGTGTACCTTTCCTTAATGTGAGCAGGTGTCTTGGGAACATTTGCAGTTCCTCCAGCTAGATTTAATGCTCTTCTTCCATCATGTTTCTGTCAGTGGTTGAAGAAATGGATTAAGAAGTGTGATGATGACAGTGAAACCTCCAATTGGATTGCAGCCAACACAAAGGTGAGAGGTTTACTCGTATTTTATACAGAGATTTTATACAGAATTGTCAGGTGAAAAGGACATCAATCTAATTCCTTGCACTAGGATTGGTTTTTCTGTTCCATGTTAAGAGCAAGCCTTAATATCCACAGTACACTGAAGTGCTTTTGTTTAAAGAGCGAGCAGGTGTTAATGCCTGGAATAAGGTGAGTTTCTCCAAGTTCAGTGAAGGAAAGTGCTTGGAAGACACAGTTAACTGGAGACCCAAAGGAAGCTCAAGATTTAAGTCTTTGGGCTCCTGTCTGGCACTGGTAGCTTTCCTAAGCAATTCCATGGCCCATTCCATGTGTGGAACATGTTACCACCACCCGTGGCTCAGTTTGGCTGGGATCGTTTTTATCTTCCTTCAAATCCCTGGGTTTGGCCTCCGGAGGAGCCTTCATTTCCACTGGGCAGCATTCCAGGTGGAGACTGGCAGAACAGCTGTCTGGGATTTCATTATGTAAAAGTCTTCATTCTACTTAGCCCAACTTTGCCTGAAACTTTAGCATTTGATCATTTTGGGACAAATTAAAACCAAGCTTGTCATGGTGGCAAGGACACAAAAGCAGCAGACCCCATGGCGGGTGAGGAGCAGGCCTGGGGCTCCCAGCTGAAGGAGGAAGGTGGGGAGGGAGTGAGGAAATGGCTGCTTTGTTTTCTTAGCTCTGTTGTGTAACTGGTTAATGGCATTGTTTGCAGCAGCCTCGCTGCCTTCCTTCCGGGGCTGGCTGCCTGGTTTTCATCGAGCTGGAATGTTGTGTTTTGGTGGCAGAGAAACCCCTGCTGTGCAGCTCACATCAGGCTGGAGCGGGGCTGTGTGGGCCCTGCTTGGAGCTCACAGGGTCATCAAAGGGACTTTGGCTTTGTCTCAGTGTGTTCCACTTGGAACTTTGGCTTGGGGACCGAACCAGGTTTGTTTGGAGGTCTTCAGGGACTGCTCCTATTAAACCTGAGGAAGAGCAGCCAATAGCTTGGAAAAGGCAGAGTGTAAGCACTGCTAGCCTTGGGTCTCACATGTTTGGGCCCCTGCAACAGCCACAGCCCTGTTTTGCCTATTAAAGCCGTCAGGAGGCTGATCTTGGGGTTCCCCATCTTGTACCTGAATAAGAAGATTTTTGGGGGTGGAGAGCACCCATCTGGAGGGTGGCACCTGGCACCAGCCCTTTTTCTTCACTGGTACCTCTAGTCTGGTGTGAGCAGCAGAGGTGTCCTTGGACATCACTGTCTAAGCTGCTTCCTCTAATAATGTTCCAGACATTCCTACATGGGAATACTTAGGAGCCCAGGCTGTAGCAGGGAGAAAAATTACCATCAGGGTAATTATTCCAAACATTTGAGCAAGCCAACTGTCCTGGAGTCTTACGGCATCCATATCCATTGAATTAGCTGAAGGACAATATGGCATTCTTCTCTCTGAGCTGATGCTGGATTCAATTGAGGGGAAAGTTGGCAGGAAGAGTAACCCACCCTCATGCTGATGATCTCTGCCTTGGGGAAGGTGGGAATCTCCAGCTTTGGCTGCTGGGGTGTCTGCCCTGGGAGCTTTGCAGCCTCCAGAGAGCCAGGTGAGCCCGGGATTGCGGGGCTGTAGCCACCTCCCTCCTGCCTCAGCTCCCTGCTGATCCCTGCCCAGAGGCACGGAGAAACCCAAGTGCTGTCTGGGTGTGGGGCTGTAGTGATAGCCTGGGATGGGAAGTGTGCAGTTGGAGCATGTATCCATCCTTTCTTTCTCTCTGCACTGTTCCTAGCAAGAAAGCAGGGCAGCTGTGTTTGTCAAGGCACAACTTGTGCCTGTGCTGTTGGCTTCACAGCCTGAATTCTGTGTTGAATTTCATTTTGAAGAACCTAGAAAGGAATCAGGTACCATCAGATGCAAAAATCCCCATTACCAGTGGGAACAGCTCTCCAAGGAATTCAGTTGTGACTACAGGCTCTGTTGCTGTTTCTGGCTTTTGGAAAACGCTTTCTGGAGCCATCCAGGCTTGAGTCCTGTCCCATGTGAACTCCTCTCAGGGAAGGAGACTTCCTGTCATACCAAGATGAAGGTGTAAAAGCAAAATACCAGTCCTCTGGAATGTGGGCTTGAAATCTGGATAATCCTTTGCAACGGGAGAATGTGAGATACATTTGTTCCGGCTTGTCCTGGGAGATGGAGTTGGAAAGGAAAATTAGGCAATTGTGTGAGAAAATAGAAAAGTGAAACCCAGCTGAATTGGGTTCTGTTCCCAAACTGGAACGATGTGATGCATTTTTTGACGAATTATGTAGAGTGGTCTGAATGAAAAATGAGCAGATTTGAGTAGTGAGTTCTGTGGTTTCTGATATGATTTTTTTATTCTTTTGCGTTCATTTACTTGCACTTCGGAGACCTAAATTCCTTCTACTTCTATAAAAGATACAGCCCTTGCAGTAGAGTGTACTGGAGTAGATGGCTTTTTTCTTAAAATAAGCTACTTTCACATGAGTTCAGCTTAACTAGATTAATTTAAAGTTGAGATAAGGCAATACAAGTTCTTTATCAAGCTGCTAATTCTCAGTCTTCTTCAGGAATGGGGTTGAATAGTCCAAGGATTTGCATATTTCTTCCTTTTAGAGTTTGTTTGACAAACTTGGTTCTTCAGTAGTTCCTCTCTTGAGTTAAACTAGGCAGGTTTCAGGTATTTGGGAATAAAGAAACCACAGAGATCCATTACTTTTGTTAAGTGGACATTCAAAGGAGTGAAAAATAGAGAAAACTTGGATGTGTGCATTTATTTGGGGCTTTTAAGGTATATCAAGACTAACTGAAAGTCGTCTAAAAGAGGGACAAACCTGTTTGGAACCTGAGTGTCAGGGATGCTAATCTCTGCCTCTTGGAATACCAAAGGGAAAAGAACAAAGCTGGTAATGGTGCTGGCCTTCACACAAGGCACTGCTTTTTATTGTGGGCCTTAAATTGATGTTAATGAAAGTTGTTCATCTGATACTAAGAAAACGCTCCAGCCTTACTTTGGCTCCTGGCACATCCCCATCGTTCCCTTCCAAGCTGGACAGAGCTTGAAGGATAAACCAGAGCTGGTGGATAAACCAGGCACATTTTCTTCTCCAAAAAAACCACTGGCTGTTTTTCTCCCCTGCACAAGATAAAATGGCATGAGCCCACATCTCTCCCTTTTCAGGTTGCTTTTTAATGGCTGGACAAGTGCTCCCTCTGTACTTCCTGGAGATCCTGCATTTGTTCTAATGCATGGAAATTCTGGCAGGACACGGAATCCTCCTGTGCTCCTTCATTTCCCACCGTGCTGGAGCTGTGATCTATGTTTTTCTAAAGGTGCCCAAGTGCTGTCTCCCCTTCTCAGATGAACTGATGTTTAAAATCTGTTTTAAAAAATTTTGCTCTGTGACTCTAGGTGTTAGAACGGTGTACTGTTTTGTGCGAGCCATAATTAAGTTTTTGGGTTTTGTTGAAATTCATTAAGAAATCCCCATGGTTTCTGAGGATTCTTTTTATAGGATGGGCTCGGGGTGAAGGTGTTGCTGTGAATGTGAATGTGGGAGGCTGATGTCCACCAGTTCCTCTGGGAGTCTGGAAAGGACTAATCTCTTTCACTTGTCCTGAAATAAGAAACATGTTTCTGTTTAGCTTTCTGGTCATAAAAGAGCAGCTGAGGTTTATGATGCTTTATGTATGCATGGACTTTTACAACAAAATCAGGATTATTCTCCTTTGCCAGGTTTGCCCAGGCTTTTGTTTCCAAGCCCACTACAGAATTGTTTGGAGTGGAACAATGTTAATGAGGTCACTTCAGTGTTGTGCTGTGACTGATAATGTGCACAGTAATCTTCAGGGTTAGTAACTTCATTTGCTGCCTGTTGGGTTGTTGCATAGCCATAATTCTCAGGGAGATCTTCCTTTCCTATCCTCATTAATCTATAAATCTCTCCTACTTGTTGTATTGGTGACTGGAGTAATTACTATTTCTTTTTCTGCTGATGTCCAGCATTTCTTTAGTATGTGCTTTTCATGGCTTTAGTTTTTATTAATATTCAGCTTTACACTTCTACACAGCTTTAGGGATCTGCAAAGATACTGCATCTCTTCCTTGTGCTTTGCTAGACAGGAGCATTAAGGCTTGGAAAGGATGGCATTCCCTGTGAGAAAAGGGCTGGAATGAGATCATAGAATCATGGAATGGTTTGGGTTGGAAGGACTTTAAATGAAGTTTCACCCCTGCCCATGGGCAGGGACCCTTTCCACTATCCCAAGGTGATCCAGGCCCTGTCCAACCTGGCTTTGGACGCTTCCAGGGATCCAGGGACAGCCACAGCTGCTCTGGGCAACCTGTGCCAGGGCCTCTCCACCCTCACAGCCCGGAATTTCTTCCCAGTATCCCATCTAACTCTGGTGTCTGGCAGTGGGAAGCCATTCCCCCTTGTCCAAAGTCCCTTTCCAGGCTCTCCTGGAGCCCCTCCGGGCACTGGAAGGGTCTTTTTGTCCTAGTTTGCATTCCAGAGCTCAAAGCCCTGAGCACTGTGGACACACTGGAAAGCTCAGTCCCACCTTAAAGACAGGAGGGCAGAACTTGCTCCTGATGGAACCTCACTTGGGGGTGAGATGGCCCCACATCCCAGTGCTGTGGCTGTGCCTGTGGCACCCCTCCAGCTTGGCAGGTCACCTGGGAACTGTTCTCCCTCTCTTGCAGCTGTAGGATTTTGCTCAGCAGGAGTGATCACCACAGCTGCATGGATCAGCTGCACCTCCCACGAGTGATGTTGGCACCTGATGGGAGGAGAGGTGTCTGGAAGAACTGCACAGCTCCACAACCTCCTCTGAAAAACCACTCTGGCTGTGTGCCCCGGGGTCATCATGGTGTGACAAGGATAGGGCCACTGTCTGCAATAAAAGCCACCCTGGCTGATGAGCAGACTGAGTAGGGATCTGCACAGTTGGGCAGGACATTGCTGGCATAAACCTAAATTTGAGTCTTGACTTGTTCGTGCTGGATTGGAAAAGGGAGGAGTGCTGCCTGGAAAAGGGAAATAGATACTGCACTGAGTGCTCTGCTTGAAGGAGGGACCATTTTTGACTCTCGAGTTCACAGAAGTGCACTGACTAGCAGGGAACAGGCTTCCCTGGCTGCATATCTATCCTGTGGACAGTCCTAGGGAAGAACATCTTGATGTTGTGCCCTTGAGGGGACCAACACAGGAGCTACTGTGCTTCACTTACTCTGTTTGCAGTACAGTTACTGAGTCTGAAGGACAAACACAGGTGACTGAGAAGAAGGCAGCTATGAAAAATTCCTCTTCTATGCTTGGTTGCTGATTGATCCCATTGGTTTGATGTGCAAATTCTCCAATCCGTGACACTACAAACTGGCAGACTCATATAAAATGCAGTAATAGTTGGGACACTCAGAGTGGGTGTACAAGAGCCTGTTGGATTGTGTCCTATGTACAAGTGGAAGTTATGGAGTGATTGTGCATGTTGGTTTCTTCCTTTGAGAGTTTATCTGAATGCCAGAGTAAGAACTGCTTGCTTTGGCTAGCAAAGACACACTCCAGACTGGGGAGGGGATTTCACGTGCTTCTGACCCAAAAGCTGCAGCTGATTTTACAGGTGTGTGTATCACTGGTTTGGATGTGTTTGTTATTGTATTATATATAAAAACTGGCTCGTGCAGAGACTTCATGAACACTGGTATGGTTGTGGCATGAGCTGGACAAGAAGCTGATTCAGCCTAAAATGGTTTTGGTTTTATTTATGCAGTTTTCTTCTCTGTATTTGCTGCTTTGTTGATTTGTTAATTTCTAAGATCGTGGAGACCATGATATTGGTGTTATATTCCCCAGATATTTCCCTGTGCAGAGCTGCCCTTTGAGATACTCGTATTTGTCAAAAGCCTTACTCCTGAAAGGGAAACCCCATGTGAGCTTTTATGGAAAAGTCTTCAGTGAGGTGTCACATGAAGGGAAAAAAGGGACCTGATGGGAAACATGGAAACACCTCAGGAAGAGAAGTGTCTTTTTAGCTGACAGCAGCTTCTTTGAAGCACACTAGAGTCTTGCTGCATGTTTTGAGCTCCTTTCTGGATGGCATGTTTCAGCTGCAGGTTGGATTGGTAACAGCGTGATTCCGGCTTGGTCTCAGTCCCAGAGTGGACCAGACACTTGGTGGTGAGGAAAGCCACATGCTTCCCAGGCTCTTAGAGACCACCCCTCTGCTGGGATTTTGGGGAAGGTCATGAAGTGACTCGCCCAGTGTCCCTCTGTGAAAGCAGCATAGATAAAATACGTTATTCCTTAATTTTTTTCTGTCTAACTGCTCCGGGTTTCGAAGTATTTTAAGGCCTGACTGAAGAGGATCTCGATGTCCAAAGGGAAGAATTAAATCTTGTATTTCACTTGACGTGCTCTGTCTGACTGCCGTGGGAACCCTTCCAAGTTCCCCAGGCTGTTGGGGTTCCGTGCTTGCCCTGCTAACGGTGCTCTCTGTCCTGTGGACAGGAATGCCCGAAATGCCATGTCACCATCGAGAAGGACGGGGGCTGCAACCACATGGTCTGTCGGAACCAGAACTGCAAGGCGGAGTTCTGCTGGGTGTGTCTGGGCCCCTGGGAGCCCCACGGATCTGCCTGGTGAGTTCAGGAGTGTGCCTTACTGGAAGGCGAGGAGCTCGTGGTGCAAACGGCACGGATTTGGACTGAAATCTGTGGAATCGGTGTCCCTGTTACAGGTACAACTGTAATCGCTACAATGAGGATGATGCAAAGGCAGCAAGGGATGCACAGGAGGTGAGTCCATAACCTTTGGTGATGAGGGAGACCACCGACCCTGTGGTGTGTTTTCTGTAAACCTGCACGTCTGCTCTGAAGGAATTCACGGATTCGGGCACAAATCCTAAAGGACAGTTAAGTCTTTTGACTTTTACGATAGGGATGGCTTTGCCTGGTATGTGCTGCCTTTGTACATCCACAGCACACAAGTTGAACCATGCCTGTGGTGTTATTTTTTTGCAGCTGGTCTGTCAGTGTGAAGAAAATAAGATTAATGACCGTGTATTGAGTCATCTGGGTTCTCTTGTACTGTTTAGCACACGGTGCCTTTCCCCTGCTCTATCATCAACCTGCGATTGCCCTCTTAGCACGAGCACAGTAATTATAATTCCTTATTAGAAAAAAAACCCCCAACAAAACATCATCTTCTCACTTTCGTCATGTCACTGGAAGCATTTGAGGGCTGTACCTCGCGTATGGAGGCTGAAATACAAAAGTGATGAGGCTTGAGCAGTATGATTGTAATTGCTTCCAAGGCTGGGAGTGAGGATGTCAGAGCTGTGCTGGGAAGTGCCCGGGATGCTTCCCAGGGTTAGCAGGGCCGTGCGGAGCTGTCTGCCCAACATCACGGGAGAGGAGCCTCCTTTGGAAAGGAAGCTCGTTCTCTGGATCAGGAAGAGCCTTGTGAAGGGATTACTTCTCTTGCAGCCATTACTTTGTTTTAACTATTTGTTTTCTTTCTCCCTAATGGGAATTAACACAGCGATCCCGAGCAGCCCTGCAGAGGTACCTGTTCTACTGCAACCGCTACATGAACCACATGCAGAGCCTGCGCTTCGAGCACAAGCTCTACGCTCAGGTGAAGCAGAAGATGGAGGAGATGCAGCAGCACAACATGTCGTGGATTGAGGTGCAGTTCCTGAAGAAAGCAGTCGACGTCCTCTGCCAGTGTCGTGCCACACTCATGTACACTTACGTCTTTGCCTTCTACCTCAAAAAGAATAATCAGTCCATTATCTTTGAGGTAGGAGAAAATGGGGTTATCAGGAATTCAGATTGCAAAACTAAGGAAATAAGATTTAATGCTTGGAGGCCTCTAGTCCCCGAGTTCTACCCAAGTTAGTCTGGTTTAATACTCTGCTGTACAGAAGTTAGAGGCTCTCCGGGCATTGTGTAGGATTGTCTCCTGGACGAGTCACAGAATCTCAGAGCTGTGGCTGCCCCAACCCTGGAAGTATTCGAGGCCATGTTGGATGGGCTTGGAGCATCCTGATCTAGTGGAAGGTGGCCCATGGCAATGGGTGGAACTGGATGAGTTTCAATGTCTCTTCCTACCCAAAATCAGTCTGGGATTCCGTTATATCTAATCCTTTTTAT
The DNA here is from genome assembly GCF_052056855.1 of Sturnus vulgaris. Lineage (NCBI taxonomy): Eukaryota > Metazoa > Chordata > Aves > Passeriformes > Sturnidae > Sturnus > Sturnus vulgaris. Next base: position 1,502,487 of record NC_142255.1, read on the forward strand.
TTTGGTACTGATTCCAGTTGCGCTGAAATAAAAATCTTCCCCTTTCCTTTACCCCCTCCCCCCAAACACTTTTCTTCTTTTGTCTTTACAGAATAACCAAGCAGACCTAGAGAATGCTACAGAGGTGCTTTCTGGGTACCTGGAGCGAGATATATCCCAAGATTCGCTGCAAGACATAAAGCAGAAAGTACAGGATAAGTACAGGTTTGTGTTGGAATACTCCTTTCTCTCAAAGCTGCGAGTGTTGCCATGCCCATGTGTCAGGTAGTGATCTGAGCAGTTGCCAAGATACAGTTTCTCCAGAGCCACATCCCTGGGCTTGCTCTTGGCTTTGTGCCACCCATTGTGATCAGCCAGTCCCTGGATGTCTGAGAGCAGCAGCACTGTCCCGCGCCAGCCTCGAATCCTCCCAGAAAAGCCCACACGCAGATGCTGGCAGTATGTTTTTGTGTCCCTCCTGGGACCAGCTCTCAGGGGAGGTGACAGCCTGCAGGGAGAGGCTCCCAGCTCTGTCTTCCATCTGCTCTGCAGAGCAGGAGCTGGAAGATTCAACCCTGGAATGGAAAAAATCCCGTGTCCAGAAGCAATGGCTCTCAGTACACTGCTGTTCTGCACAGAAGGAGCATGTGGGAATGGCCAGCACCAAGATGGGATCTGCAGAGCAAGGGCCAAAGAACAAGGAGTGACTTTGTTGTTCCAAGCTGCCAGCTTTGGCCTAGGATGAGCTGCCAGCAGAGAGCAATTGGCTGTTTTAATTGTCTGCTGAGTCCATTTGTGCAAAACGTGGGTGTAGGAAAGCTGTCCCTGAGGAAGAGGTAGAGAGCAGCCTGCCCAGCTGGGAAGGGGAGCAGGGGACTGGGGTCCAGGTGACACAGATGCCGGTGCTTTGTTCAGTCCCAGGGGAATAATTTCTGCACAGTGGAAAAGTACAAAGCTGAAAATACGGATGAGTCACAGGATTAGGGCTTGCATTTCTGAGGCATTTTGCCAAAATCACTGAATTTGTTATGCCTGGCTTAGGATGAAGAAAATATCCAAAGTAGGGTGAGCTGTAGGACTCAGTGGACTGGAGGGTGTGGCAGGAGCTCTTAAGATTTGGTGGCTCACCCTGCCCAACTTTGACAGCACAGCTGGGGCTGGGCAAGACTTTGCTGACTTTCTTTTTGAAGGCATTTTGTAATTTACCCTTTAAGGCCACCATTAATTTGGTATTTCAAATGAAGCTGCTTGTTTACGTCAGTCCTCTGAACCTGAATGCTTTTGTAGGAATGAAATTAAAACCTAATATAGCCTGAATTGCTTGGAAACAGTATCCCAAACCTGCCTTCACATTTCTGGGAAGAAAGAATGCATCTGTCAAGCCTGTACAGGTCCCTAATTAACCAGTTCAGTCATGTCTTAATCATGTCCTGCATGGTGCCCTTTGATGCAAGACTAGGAGCCGGATGTCATCAAGGTGGGTTTAGAGAGCTCTGGGAAGCTGCAGGAACTGCTCTCAGGCTGGTTTGGTTTCAGCTGTTTAGATCTCTTTGCTTGCAAAGACATATCTAGAAAACAGGATTAAGCCCCTCCACACCCAACCAGCAGAAAAATAACTAAAGTTTGGAAAGCAGAGCCCACGTGTTTGCCATCACATGCTCCTGAAAATCAATGGGACTTTGTGTAGGGGAGTTTCTCTTGAGCCAGCTGACAGAGGTGAGGGGAGCCACAGCTGCTCCACTGGATGAATTAGTCATTCTGATAAGGTCTTGAGCAGTAGGGGAGGAATTCCTGCCACGTGTTAGTGTGTGTTGTGGTCAGGGATGGCTTCCCACTAGGAGATTTCTCCTGAGGGATGCCCAACCACTGCCAAGCAAGCCAGATTCCCAGCAGCCAGAGCCTCTCAGATGTTTATTTAGAGTTTGCTCTTGGAACCTGAATTTGTTCAATGTTTCTGTGCTTTTTGTCTTCTAGCACACCCAAAATGACCATGGTATCCTTTTCTGTGTTCTGCGATACCCCTTTTCCTCAGGATCAGTGATCCTGGCAGGACTGGACTGGACTCTGGGATCAGTTTTATGTGCAGCAGTTTTCAGTCAGTATAGCTGGGAATATTCCAAGGGTGTAGTGTCCCTCTGAGAGCCACATGTTGGGATGTGAGGTGAAACCTGCTCTCCAGCCAGACCAGTAACCCTTTGGACTGCTTCCATCTCCACTGGGAAATAAAACTATCAATACTCCTGAGGTTTTTATCATGGACTGGTTTGGATTGGAAGGCATCTTAAAGTAAATCTTGTTCCACCTCCTGCCATGGACAGGGACACCTTCCACTAGACCAGCTGGCCTTGAACACTTCCAGCTATTTTTTCCCCAGCTAACACATGCCTTTTCATTGTCCTGATGGGGCTTAGAGCAGGCACCAGCCCACATTTAAGGAGAGCACATCCCATTCCATGTGTCACCACCAACCTGTGCTCAGGCTTTTGCAAACCACAGCTGCTGCTTCCTCCTCTTCCAGTTATTCCTAAAGGTTTCTCAGCTGTTGAGGCTCTGGGGATACTTTTGCCTGAAAAACTCTGAATTTGCACATTGGTTTTCCAGCCAGGGACCTGGAGCTGAGTGACTGGAGCAACCAAAGTCTTAATTAGTGCTGTTAACGGGCTGTAAATACAAATTCCCTTCTCGGGGGATCACCTCTTTCAGAAATGAGGCGTGCTGTAAGTTTGGATAACTCGGTGCCAGGGATGCTCCATGATTGCTGACGTGCCTTTTCCATGGTGTCCCTGTCCCCTGCAGATACTGCGAGAGCCGGCGGAGGGTTTTGTTGCAGCACGTGCATGAAGGCTACGAGAAGGACCTGTGGGAGTACATCGAGGACTGAGCCCGGCCCTGCAGCAATGAACTCTGAACCCTTTCCCATCCTAGAGTGCTCATGCAATTCCAATAAAACCCACCCAGGGCGCTGCTCCGCCTCTTACACCGCTGGTCTGTAGTACCGGGATTCTGTTTTGTTAACAGAAAAATTAAGTAAATTATATTGTAATAAAAAAAAAAGGTAGATAAACCATTGTACAACAGTATTCTAGGCGGCCAAGAGTGTGACAGACGCACTAAGAAACCCTCCAACTTTAACTTGTAACGTAGCTTCATCCTCCAAGCCGACTCCTTTTTCTTTTCTCTTTCTTTTCCTGTGTGTAGTACAGATGAAACTTAAACCAGTTTCTTGACACTGCTTTTCATGTCCAAACCAGCCATTTTGATGGACTTCAGTAAGGGGGGTGGCTCTCCCACCCCCCTCCTCCTCTCTGCCACCCAAGTACATGGATGAATGTGGATTGGCTCATTGTAAAGATGATTTTTGGGGAGGGAAGGAGGGGGGTACACAGCAAGGAAAAAAAAACCCCAACCTTTGTATATGACTTTTAAAACAAAAAGAGGACAACACAGTATTTTTCAAAGTTGTATATAGCGCATATGCATGGACAAAGAGCAAGCGTGGCACGTGTTTGCATAATGTTTAATTACAAAAAAATATTTATTCTTTAAAAATCTTCAAGATTATGTCTATTTGCTGTGCATTTTCTTTCAGTTTGATTCTTTTGTTTGGTTTTGGTTTTTTTCCCTGGGCTGGGGTGGGGGAAGCGTGTGCTGGTGTAGTGAATATATCTATATATATATATTTTATTTCTTTTCTTTTTGGAAGGCCTTCTCCAGAGCTGTTTGGTTTCTCCTCTTCCTGCAGTTCCTTTCTGTCCAGGGCCTCCCCCAGGTCTGTGTGTGTATCCATTGCTGGCGACGGACGCGGCCCCTTGCAGCTCCTGGAGCTCTGGTTCAGGATGCTTTGCTTTTTTCTTGGTTTATTTTTGGCCCCAGATCTTTACCTGCCCAAATCCAGCTCTGTGTTCCCACTCGTGCACGCAGGACACGTGCTCTGATCCCAGAGGAGGCGTGTGTGTGTGTGTGTGTGTGTGTGTGTGTGTGCAGTGTGTGTGTGTGTTCAGAGGTTTGTTTTGGATCCCGAGGTAGGACAAGGAGGGGTGTTTTGCACCGCTTCTCCAAAGACTTCCTGCGAGATTTTGTCTGTGGATCTCCTCTCCCTCCCCTTTCATCTGTCAAATGGACCCTTTCTTGCTGTTTTAATTTTCACTTCATTATAACGAGTCGTAACAGTGAAAAGGAAAGCTGATGGAATTGTCTTTGTGTTTGTTTTGGGCTCAATCACTGGGCGTCCTGTCCTGGCAACTATTTAACACTATCTAGTGCAGTAGAAGCTGAAATCAGCAGAGTATTTTTCAATTAAAAGGGGAAAGAACTAATGAGTTTAGCTACTGAGTCCATTTTTATGATTTCTGTAACAAGAGCTATGTTAAAGTAAACAATTGGTGGTGGTTTTATTAAATTTACTCCTGTATAGGAATTCCTTCTGTGGTATTTTTCGCCAGGCAAGTGTCCTCCAAGCCTCCTGCCACTCTGCCAGCTTCCAGGGGATGGAAGTTGTGAAGGGATCGAATAAAAAAGGCAGATCCCAGGCAGGGCCGTAACACGGGATGCTGTTTCCAGCTGGCAGCGGGGTCACTTCGGCTACCTCACGGCGCCTACCGACATTCCACGGATGTGGTTTTGTCCCTGTATGCCTGCTTTTCCCTTTATTTGCCCTGGAAATCAAACGTGAGGGAGTGCAGCCGCTTTCCCTGTGCTTTTCCTGGTGCTGCTGGAGGGGTGGGATGGTGCAGAGCTGCGTGGGAGCGGCCCTGCCTCTATCCGTCCTTGTCACTCCTGTTGGGAATTCTCCGTCCGTGCGTTGAAACACTCGGAAGCTGGAGCATGGTGGGCTGGGCAGGTGCAAGCACACAGGCGCTGGGTTTTCACTCGGTGTTCCCCGAAAGGAATACGCCAAGGATGCGGGCACTCCACTCGAAAGGAAACGCGGTCTGTGGCGTCCTGGTAGCAAAACCTAAAGACAATGTCAAAGCCCTGCTCTTGTGGGAGAGCCTGCTGCAGTTCCTTTCCTCCGGGATTCAGGTGCTCGCAGGTGAATTACCTGGCTGGTGGGACACCATCCCCACAGATACTGTGGAAATACAAAGGAAAATAAACAAAATCCGCCATCCCAACCTCCCTCCTGCTAATGGGGGGCGGGGAGGGAGCGGGGCCGCGGCCGCTCAGCGCTTCCCGGGCCGTCCCTCCTTACTGGCGGCCTCATTCCCCTCTCCTCTACACCGCGGAGTTCCCAATAAAACCTTTCAAAAGCCGGACATGTTACTATTTCTGTGGTTATTTGGGTGTTTCTCAGGTTAAATGGGGCCGGGACCTGGAGGGGAGGGGGGATGGGAAAAGCCGGAGTCCTCCCGCCGCCGCCTTCCCGCCGTGCCCCGCGCGCCATGGCCGCGCCGGAAGTGGCGGGCGGTCGCCATGGCAACCCCAGCCCGCCGCGGCCATGGCGGAGCCGCAGGAAGCCACGGTGAGGGGTGAGAGCCGCCCGGGCTGAGGGGGCCCAGAGGGACGGGAGGGCAGATGAGAGGAGGTGGAGGGAAGTGAGGGGCGGCGGCGGCGGCGGGAAGTTCTTTTGAAGAGCGAGTTTTTAATCTGCACATTTGGTACGGAAAACGTCAGAGAACTTCAGCCTTTGCTGAAGTAATCAACGCTAATAATCCATTATTAGGTGCTGGAACAGGGGAAGAGTAATGGAGATGGGGAAGGGGCTGGAGCACAAGGAGCGGCTGAGGAAGTTGAGGGTGTTCACCTGGAGAGAAGGAGGCTCAGGGAGAGCTCAGAGCCCCTGCCAGGGCCTAAAGGGGCTCCAGGAGAGCCGGAGAGGGACCGGGGACAAGGGATGGAGGGACAGGACACAGGGAATGGCAGGGTTAGACGGGATATTGGGAAGAAATTCCTGGTTATGAGGGTGGGCAGGCCCTGGCACAGGGTGCCCAGAGAAGCTGCGGCTGCCCCTGGATCCCTGGCAGTGCCCAAGGCCACGATGGACAGGGCTTGGAGCAGCCTGGGACAATGGAAGGTGTCCCTGCCCATGGCAGGGCCTGGAACGAAATTATCTATAAGGTCCCTTCCAACCCAACCCATTCCGTAATTCCTTATTTTTTTGTGGCGGAGGGTGGTTGCTGTGCAGCCCCGCAGGGGTCACTGCCTGGCCTGGGTACTTAGAAATGATCTGGACAAAAGAATGAGTAAAAAGTTACTCAAGTAAGGAGGAAATAAGAGAAACTCCAGGAGGGTTTTAACACAGTGGAGTAAGAGGACTTGGAGTGATGGGTGTGCAGATTAAAAAAAAATTGCATTACATAAAAAAATGAATTGTGTATGCTGCTTATTCCTGCTGAGGATGGAGTACTCGGAGTTGGGGTAATTCCATGAAAATAGCAACTCAGTTTTTCACAATAAGAATCGGAAAAGTCAATAAAATTTTAGAAGCTGTTAAGAAACGAAAAAGTAAACAGTAAAAAAAAAAAAAGAAGAGCCTTTCTTGGATTATTTTTCATGTCTCAAGCATCTCTAATCTGGCCCATCTCCAGTAAAAAAAAGATGCAGCTAGAAAATGTTCCCAAAACACTGCAGGGAACAAAGATTGACTGTATCTCTGATTTTAAAAATGATTTATTAAGGAGAGGGGAGGTGACACAGCTGTATAAAATCCTGTGTTGTGTCTTCCCAAAAAGCAAAGTGAAAAATAAAAATACTTTCCTGTGTAAACCCATTTCTCTTCCATGAAGGTTCGATGGTTGATGCAAAGTAAGAAGATCATATAACGTTAATGTATTTTCCATGGCCTGGGAGCTCTGGATAATGTTTGCTGGGGGAGGTTCCCTGTCCTCCATGAGATGGGACATCCCTGTGTTCACATCCTGCGAACTCAGATGGTTCCCCAGGAACAGCTTTGCCCTAATTAACTTCATAAATATTTTATGATAAATGTTTTTGACTTATTTTCTGTGTGATCTCTAATTAGCTTCTTAAATACTCCAGTATTTTTTTTTTTTTTGCAAGGTAAAGATCACTTCCCAGGATGCTGGTGATCAGAAGTGACCCCATGAACACGGATGCACTGCACAATGAGGGTGTTTATTTAATTGAGCTGTGGAACAGAAATCTCTGCCTTGCTTGGCAGGGCAGAGTTTGTCCAGCAGCAATGCTGCTATTTTTATGCTCTCCTTTGGGATTTGCCAGTTGTCCGTTCTGATTATTTTCTGGACAAAACTTCGAGAAACCTTGCCTGGTATATTTACTGCTCCTGGTTTCTGTCTTTTCAGGTTTCCTCATTGCCAGCGGCTACAGAACCAACAAAACCCCGTCCTAAAAAAGGTTTGTTTGAAGATACAATTGTATTTCTTGGACAGGTTGGTTTTAAGGTTTCTTCTATAGTGTTTGCAGCTGTCTAGGAGGAAATAAATGTCCTCTGGGAAAAGAGGAGACCGTCTAGACTGCAATTTGCTGAGTACCAGTATTTTTCCAGGGTCTCAGTGAGCTCAGTGCTGTTCCTGGCTGACTTACGTAGCCACAGTCTGTATCATGTTTGCTTATAATCTGTGAGACTGTTTGTTTTATTGTGTACTTACTTACGGAGCTGTTAATGAGTTTGATACTCATTTATCCTCCTCTCAAATAACAATGGGTTTGTTTTGGGTTCTTCAGAGTGATGTCTTGCTCTGGAAATCATCTTGGGAAGCAAACATTGCCTCTTGTGGGGTTTTTTTATGTCACATGTTCCAATTTTTGAAGTGATACCAAATCAGGCAGGTTGTGACTGAGTTTAATTATTGTTCCTTTGCTTTTGTTTGCTGTTTCTTTCTAATACTGAAAATGTGTTAATTCACTCAGTGCAAATTGTTGTTTTGAAGTCTTGATTGAATCTGAACTGGAATCGATACAATTTCTGTTGTTGGTTCAAAATGTCTGAGCAAATCCTGCTGGGTTTTGAGGGATCTGGTAAATTCTTCAGCCTCTCCTTTCCCCTTTTCTCTCGTTCTTGAGGCAGGACTTGTTCTGACACACACAATGAGTTTCCTTCTCTGTGGCACTGCTCCCCTTCCAGCACATATCTGTTCACTGCAGAGTTTTTGTGCCTACCTGAGCTGAGCTTTTGGGATGTTTTTTGATGGATTCTGCTTTCTCGAGTGTGCAGAGGGCCCCATCAATTCAGATTCTAATTAAGAGTATTTGCTGCCAGTGCCAGAAGCAGTCCTCCTTTTCCCTTGCCTTTGTGTTCAGGGAACCTCAGCTCTACAGAGTGCTTTGGCCATTTTCTGCCCTGATGTGCCTGTCAGAGTATTCCTTGGGATGGAGCCTGCCTTGGGATAGTGCTGGCAGTAAGAAAGAGTTTGATTGCAGCTGGGCACTGCAATGCCATTCTGTCTAACTGGGTTCTTTGTCGTGCATGTAGGCCTTGGGAAGCTGGAAAAGCCACTTTGCTTTTGGGTAGCTCAGGCCAACCTCGCATAGTCCCAGTTCCTGGTAGGAGAATTCCAGCCCTTGAGCAGAGCGTGGCTTTTCTGGAGATGGGGCTTGAGGTCTCAGCACGAGCACAGGGCTCTGGTAGCTTGCCCAGAGCTGAGGAGAAGATTGCTACTGCTTCAGGCCTGCATGCAAGTAAAAATAACTCCCAGATTTACTTTTATCTTGACCCTCAACTCTTTCAGAGCAAGGATGGCTCTAAAGTTACTCTAAATTGGTTACTCTTAGGCAATTAGTCTGACTTCCATGGAGGCACTGATGGACTCCCTGGTGAGCTATTTCATCTCAATCCTTTCCTGTAAAGGGTATGACTCTCATCTCCTCATCCTCCATAACCTCACCCTGCTGTGCCTCGTTGTGCAAGTCCCAGTTATTTGTGGCTCTGGATCTCCCTTTTATACTGACACAACCCTTGACTCCAAGTAAAATATGATGATTTAAAAAAAAATCCTCTAGTTTATAATTTTTGTAATTCTCTTTTCTGTCCTTTAAGGTAAATTGAGGCATCTCCAGTGCCTGGCACACCTCGGGTCGTTCTGACTGAAATGCCTTTAAAGCCTTTGGGCTCTGCCATTTAATATTTGACTTCAGTGCAGCAGGGAAAGCTGATTTGAGCTGCCTGATGGTTAATCTCTGGGAAATGAGGGCAGCAAAAAGATTTGTACTTGGAGTGATGTAACAGTGTCCTCTGTGTGTGGGTGGGGGACTGGGGGCATGAAAAAGAGGAGGAGGGAGAGTGAAGAATGTTGGATATGTTTTGGAAAGAGCAGCATCTTTTTTCCCATGACAGCTGGGTTTTTTTAAAAGAATATTTGTAGAACATCTTAATTAAATATCTCATCCCATTTTAGTTTGGCTGAGGAGAATTACGATGAACTTTAGGAGCCAGGCTACATCAGTGCTGTTTTAACAGAAGAGTGCTGCTAAACTTATTTTAAACTGACATTTTAAACATTGAATAGCCACTTTCTGTTGCAGCAAATTGCCTTTTTATATTTGCTTTGTGTTTTCAAGCAGGACAAAGCTTTGGTTTTTTTTCTGGCAAGAGAGATCCTGAACTCAACATTAGCACAAACAGGTCTATGAAATGCAGAGACCATATGAACAGTTTGGTGTGGGCAAAAATTGCACCCAAGTAGAGCAACAATGGATGATGTGACTGCACACAGGTGTAGCAGAGTGGGACCAGGTCATTACTGAGGCCCTATATTAACCATCACAGTGCTGCATTCAGCCTATTCAGCTTTCTGTGCTTGTACTGGGCAGGAGTGAGGTATTAAATGTGTGTTTCTGAGAATGGAGTCTCAAATTTGCCAGAAATCTTTGGAATGACAAAATACACACGTGAGGTTTGCAGCTTTAAGCAGAAGGCCGCATTTTCAGTGATGCAGGTCCGAACACATTGGATATATTGAACCTGAACTGAGTAGCTTCCCTTCACTCTTCCTTGCTTCCCTCCTGTGATCCTGCCTGTGAGCCAAGAAAAGGTGGAACCTACAAGCAGTGTTCAGCAGCTGGACTGCATGGCTCTTAAAACAGAAACGTTGAGTTTGGAGGTGGAATTTGCTCGTGAAGTAGCTGATCCATCATGTGGCTGTGGGGCTGCCAAAGCCCAAAAGTTGGGATTTGGGATAGTATGGCTTGTAGGCAGGCCAGCCCTGAGGGAAGAGGATGGGTGTTCAACAAGGATGAAGGAGATCTGAAAGTTCTGGAGCAGATGGTGCTGGTGGAATCAGGCTTGAAATCTCTGCATGCAACAATGTGAATTAATGGCATGTGTGGAGGCGACTCCCTGCAAGTATCTTGTGGCCATGCTTGGTGACAATTGTCCCTCAGCAGCTGACACAGCAGTAGCATTCATTATTTTGTCCTTTGTCCCCTGTTGGGGAGAGCTGCTCCAAAAATCAATTCCCTTTGTTTCTCCATCGGGATCCATAACTCTCCCTGTGTTGATCCCCAAGCAACTGAGGGTGGAATAAAGGGAGCTCTGTTTCTTGAAGTGATAAGGAGTTAATGTCAGCCTGCTGAGGTGGGGTTTTAATCTCCCTCCTGCATTCTAAATTAATCAGATATTTTCCTAAATGCTCTGCTGGTTTGGAATTGAGATTGGCTGTCTCCCATCTTCCCACTTTCTGTTTCCCACCCAGGCAAATCAAATAATTTTATAGGATCTGATAGTACTGGAGTGGAGAAGTGCTTTTACCAGCTTGTATTGTTTATTTTTATGGAACACAACTTGAATTTATTTCTCTTTATTGTGGAAAAAATCTTTAGAAAGTACGTTCTGGGCTCATGTTTGTCTAATAACAGTTCAGAGGTCAATGGGACAATTTTAAAGGCATTTGGATTTCTATATGAGTATGAGACCTCAGACTTTCTGAGATGCACTGATGGTGTTTTAATGACAAGGTAGAATCCTAAATGTGTACATAGTATAATAAACTCACTGGAGCAAAATGGATTTCATTTGAATCACTGGGAAGAACTTGTCCTAAAAATCCATTAATCTGTCAAGAATGAGAATTCTTAATTGTCATCAACCACCTCTACACTTAACACAGCAAAGGTCAGGTAGATAATTTTCAAAATTAAAACCCTGTAGAACTCTTAACAGAGATCAAGTGTTCTCCCAGGCCTGGGCATTGGGGTATTTTTTGGATGCTTTGTAGGCATGTTTTTTTCTAGGGTTTGAAGCAAGGAAATTAACTGTTACCTTTGGAAAAGTGCTCTGGCTTTTGTTGCTTTCCATTTATCAACCACAAGCTTGGCCTAATATCCAATTACAGGTTTTGGATCCTGCAGGCTTTTGGTTAACAAAACATTTGGAGACATGAAATGAAAAGTATCATATACATGGATATATTGCAATGCACTTCTCAGCCAGTTGGGTGGTGGCTCTGTTAGGAAGTGCCAGTGACAATAAACAATCTCAAAATGTGGCTCTTAGGTAATAAATAATGCTCAGATTATGCAGAAATAGGTAAGTGGCTTTGGATGAGCTGTCCTGTCTCTCTCCGGGTGGCTCCTGCTTGCCCAGATGAACCAGTGGGGATCCCTCCTGCTTCTGCAGATGTTTTAAGGGATTCTCTGAGTATTTAATCTGAAGAGCAGGAACTCTCTACCCCGTGGAGTCAATTCCATGCACTTGCAGTGCTGATAATTTCTGAATTTCTGATACAGTTTCTTAAATCAGTATAAATCCATTCTTTGAGCTGGCTTCAAAGCTGCCTTTGAACTTGTAAGAGTGAAGCTGCCTGAGAAATCCAGATAAAAACAACCCCCTTGAGTTAAATTAATTAATACTTCTAAGTGTGTCAGAAAGAAAAGGCCTTGGTGGGAATGTCGTGGTCGGAGGGAGCCAATCCAGCCCTTATCTGTCCATACCCATTCGCTTCCATTTGGCCACGTGCAAGCCAAGATCTTTTAGTCCATTTGAACCCCCAACCTTGTGGGAAGAAATTGGTTCCTAAATAAGATAGATTAGTTGGTAATTACATCATTGTTTTATGTAAGAGACTTGGGTATTTCCATCTTGCCGATAAGTGGGGAGCAGTGAGTGCTGTGTGTGATGCTCAGGATCTGATGCAGCTGCTAGTTTTGACTAGTGAGATTAAAAAATGGATTATCATTTCTGGGTAATTAAATTCTATAATATCCTTCACTTCATCCTCTTCTCCCCAAAATAACAGCCCAATAATCCCTGCACTGCAAAGAACTGGTAATATTTAAATTGGAATGTGCTAGCACAGCTCTGCCCTCTTGTGCGTGTACATTAATATCTGTGCTGACGAGAGCAGGGAATCCTTTGCAGGCAGCACAACAGGGAACATTTTAGTGCCAGTTTTTAAAACAAGTAAATTCGTTTTTTGAAGCTTCTTTGAAAGTCCTTGGTGCCAGGCAAGTTTCTTTATATTTTAAAACCTTCAGCTGCAGTTTGTTGGCGTGCTGCTACGGATAAAATGGCATCTCCTGGTGGGAATTTAAAAATAATTCTGTAAAAATAGTAAGTGACAAATTTAGGAAGGGTGGGATTCATCTCTCTACATTGAGATGTCTCTGATGCAGAGCATCATAATGTTCTCCAGTGCTCCATGTTTAGTCAGTGCAAAAAGGGCATCTGTGCCATTGCATGACCTCTCCCAGTCACCTTTGCTGGGATGAATCCCTTCCTAAGGATGCCTGTTCCTGTCCTGTTCCTGTCCTTTACCTTGGAGACAGCCCAAAGCAAATCACTCATATCTTCATTTTGAGACACTTGAAGGAATTGCAGCTCACTCAAGAGCCACAATTCCCAATGTGCAGCTGGAATTTGAACATCTGAGCCTTTAGTGACATAATCACCTGTTGCATTTAGTCCAGCTCTCCTACAGCATCTGTGGCACAGGAATGATGGGACATGTTGAGCAAGGAGCAGCTCATTGAGGGCTTTTTGAATAAAAAATATCTCCATTCACTCCTTGCAGGGCTGTCCCCTTCACTACCAACACTTCCAGCTGCATTATGCACGCTGCAGCTCCTGGGATTTAGTCACTGGTTTATTCCTAATTCTCCACAATTTCATTCCTTGCCTGACTGTGATTCATTTTTATCCTTCTAATTAGAAGGAAGCCGGGTGTGCTTCTGTGACTGTGTAATTAAAGACTATATCATTAACACATTTGTGCAGTAGGGAAGAGTGAAGGTGCACAGGCAAATGTTCATCCTGGCATAGACTGGCATTTCCCACCTGGAAAACTTCATCCTGAGGCAATGAGGCTGGAAGAACTCAAACCATAGGGTCTTGCAGTAAGGAGTAGTGAAATGTTTGCAAAACCAGCTTCTTCCTTATTTTTTGTGTGTATATATATCTATGTTCTTATGGTATTCCTTCAATGTAACATTCTTTGGCAGTGGATGAACCGAGGACAGGTTCTAGGTGCTATTCCTTATGGAGTGGGAAATTTCAAAGACTGACATGGATGGATTGTGGTCCTCTCCAGGTCGTAATTTTTTTTTGCTTTCTAAAGGAAAATCTTTCCTTACAAATGTCTTATAACGATTTTAGTTTCACTTTCCATGTAAAATACCTCATGCTGTAGGACAGAAAAAGACTAAGCATAGGAATTAAAGCCAAAGGAAGGATTAGACTGGAAATCCCCAAACTACTTTGCTCCTGATACTGGAATTAATGAGAAGCTGGTTATTTTGGGAAAGCCTGCAGCCACTTCGTGAGGGAAATATCTCCCATCCCAGTGTTGCTGTGGGAGGAGGCAGTGAGGAGCCCACAGTGAGGATCTTGGACCACCTCTGCTGTTCATAAGACATTTTATTGCCACACCTTTGCAATGGTGTGCTCTGCTTCCCAAATCTGCATTGGCAAGCAGACACCCCGAGAGAGCTCAGACTCCACCTTGCCTACAAAAGCACAAGGCTGCAAGCAGGACATGGTTTAAACAGAGAAGAGTTGGGATGTCCTGCCAGCAGGGCTTGCATCCATGAGTGTCTCCAAGTGTGCTGTCTGCATCCTCAGGGACTTAAGAACTCACATGTAAAGTAGCCTGTTTTTTGAGTTTTTCCCCCTATTTGTTGGTTTTCCTCTGTTCTGAGCACATCTCTGCTCAGCACTCAGCACTGATGGTCAAAATTGGCTTGTGCAGAGCAAACAGACTTTCAGTTCTCATTTTTCAGAAAGACCATACTGTTTCAAATTTTTTAAAATTTCTCTCCAGTGTTATTTGTTTGAATCAAATTTTAGTCTTGAATTGAGCATTATCAGGCCTGAATTAAACTTTTTATGGAGTAATGATCAGGATCATGTACTTGTGTTAATGTGTGTAAATCTCCTCCCCCCCAGATGGATGCAGGACTGCACAGTGGTATCTCACCAGTCTCCTACTGCTGGCAGAGATTTCCCAGTGACCAAACTGGTTCTGCCCAGGAAACCTCACTGTCACTGGGAGGTCCAAGAGGATGACAAGTATGTTTTTATTTACAGATCATACCACTTCACCTTAAGGTTGAACTTGAGCAGCATGTAGTAGAAGACAAAAAATTGAATAAATTAATTCTGTTTATACGGAAAATTAATTGAAAAATTAGTGTATTTATTTCATAAATGAAACCATCCTTCTTTGGAGTAACTCAGAACTGTACATGTCTTAAATCAGAAAAAACCACAAATCTGAGCAAGCAACTCAGTGAGATTTATGCAGTGCAGAGTAGCAAGAGAAAATGCCCTTTTTTCCCCATGACCTGGAGTATAAATCAGAGTTAAGATACAATTTTGAAGTCTTTCATCTATCGTCGGCTAATTTTCCTGCAGGGGGAGGTGGAGAGTCAGAAATGTTGTGCTTTTTTTGTTGTTCAAGCCGCTGTCTTGCAGCCTCCTTGCAGCTTTCCCGGCCCCTCGCGGAGCTATTAAACCACGGGAGGCAGCTCTGGGCATGAGTTACGGCTCCTTGCCAGCGCCGGCCTCTGTGTGATGAGTTTTATTAACCCCAGCTGACTGTAAATAACGAGCAACCACACGGCTTTAGGGCTTGATTTAAAGATGTTCCAGCAACAATTTGCAAACGGGAAAACAGAGGGAAAAGGGATTAAACAGAGAACGGCTGCAGTGTAAAGCTGGTTCTTTTTTTGCTGCTGTTTATATCCATTTTAGAGGGATCTGTGCATACAAACACCTCTGTTCTCACATATATTCACTCACATATGGTGAGTGAAATACAGCTCATAGAGCCTCTTCTAAGAGTGCTGGGTTTTGGGGTTATTTTTCATTATTACTGAGTTTTGAATACATTAACGGCTCCATTTCCAAACTCCAAGGATGGATCTGGGCGTAGGAAGAGCAGTGTTCCTGTGCTAGTTTTCTTTCAAAGCTCTAATGTATTTATACTGCCACAATCTCAGTAAAAGAGTCTGAGGAAGGAAGAGGATTTTTTGTTAAATTTGGCTCTGCTAGAAATTTGTAGGATGCTCCTCTCACACCAAGGCAGTCTGTTAGTTTTAAATCTTGATAAGAAGATTGATATTAAAGCTTACAAATGCTTTATATCCATTATCATTCCTTGTTTTGGAAAATCCAATTCTCTGCAGGGCTGTGTTGTTCTGTAGAAGCTGTTTGAGTGTGTGTCCTATTATTTTAGTGTTATTTTTGCCCAGAAGATGCTCATTCCCTCCCTGACACTGGATTTACAAATAGTAGTGGAATTCTTGGTGTTGGCAGCTTGTGAAGCTCAAGGCCAAAAGGAGACAGGCACAGATGGGCTCATCCTCCCTATCCTTGTTTATTTAGCATGGATAGGAGAGCCCAGAGCTGCTGTGCCTGAACCTTCCCCAAGCTCTGGGAGTGGCAGTAATGGTAATCCTGGCAATAATGTCAGCACACATCCACAGGAGGCTGGGCTGGGAGTGCAGCATGGGGTGGGTGGTGCTCCACGGAGAATTCCATGTGTCACCTTTCAGATGTGGATGCTCTCCTGCAGCAACAGGTGGATTGTGGATTGTCTTTATGCCATTTATGTCATTTATGCCACTGGGAATTTGCTGTTAAGGCAATGACTGGAATTACTTGGAAGTGGGGATTGAATCTCCAAAGCCATCCAGTCCTGCTGCTGTGTGTCTGAAGGAGCCTTGCCTGAGGATGAGCTGATAACCTGCATCTCTCTGGCTCTGCCACAGCCCAGCTTCCTGCTTTGAGTTCTTCAGAGCAAGGTGCAGTGGTTTTAAACTGCCAGAGGACAGGGCTGGATGGGATATTGGGAAGGAATTTCTGGCTGTGAGGGTGGGCAGGCCCTGGCACAGGGTGCTCAGAGCAGCTGTGGCTGCCCCTGGATCCCTGGCAGTGCCCAAGGCCAGGCTGGATGGGGCTTGGAGCAACCTGGGATAGTGGAAGGTGTCCCTGCCCATGGCAGGAGGGTGGGACTTGATTCTCTTTAAGGTCCTTCCAGCTCAAACCATCCTGTGATTCTAAGATTCACTTTATGAAATTCTTTTGTGCTTCTGCTGCCTCAGTATGTCACAATAGAGAATTCAAGTACTGCCTGGCTGTTTGTTAGTTTTGAAAATATCTCTCTTCTTGGATGATGCTGTTTCGCAACATCGAATTTTGAATTAGAATTTGGAAAGGGACAGCTGAACCCTTATGGAAAACCTTTCCCACATATGTGGTACCTACCACAGTGAATCCAGACTGTGGCTCATGAAGCTACTGCAATATAAAAAAAGTAAAAATACTTCTATTTAACTACCTTTACAAAGCCTTTCTGTCCTCTCCTTGTGCTATATGTTGCGTGTACTTTAGGTTATTGGGATTTTGGGCAATAACAAATTCTTCTTTGTGTCTTTTTGAGTCTTTTGCCTCTTTGCTGCTCTTGTTCAGGTTGCTGCAGGTTGGGTTCAGAGTTGGAAGGAGTGACCTGGGCCTTGGACCCTTCCAATAACCTGGATTGGAAGGAGGGCTGGGCTCTGAACTGACTTTGAGATGACTGAAACATGTTCTTGAGCCACTTCTTACAGCTGGTGCTTTAGAAACAATTTCCCCCATGAAATCTCATAAGAGCTTTTCCCCTTCTTTTTAGAGCAATTTAAAGCCCTTTTATTAAATCTAAACCCCACTGATTGATAGTTCATCCCTAAGCTATAATTACCCAATATGAAGATGCGAGTGCAAAATATTTTCCTAAGGAGGTTTACACAAAAGGGAATAACTTTTAATTCACTTTTATTTTATTATTATTTATAATAATAAATTATTACTTTATTCAGCCCTTTGAGAAAATCTATAAGAGGATGAATAAAGGGAAGAGTGCTGATGGAACAGCACAGACACAAACCTCATGATCTTACTCCAGTGCTGTCAGGGTTTCCACTCCAGTGGCTTCCTTAAAGGAGCATTGTCAGAAAGAAAAATCACATTGCTGGAAGTGGCTCGTGCAATCAATCACTGGCCAGCAACGGGATCAGATGGATTCCCTTTAGAATTCAATCAAAACAGACTTCAAAGGCATTTAATCATATATTTGGTGCCTGACTCCCTGGCACTGGACTTTTGTAGTCCCACAAAAGAAAGGCCAAAAGACCATTATGCAAGTTACAAACTCTTTTTGATGTAGATACCAAGTTCTTTGATGATTGTGTTTTCCTGGACTGGCCCTTGGGCAGATTGATTTACAGCAAATAATGGCTATTTGCTTGTTCACTGCTAGAAGAATCTAAACTACACTTTTTCAACCTGTGCCTCTGGAGTGCCTGGATTATTGCTAGAGTTGACAAAGAAAAGTGTCTTCATACAGCAGTGATATAGGAGAAACTCCTGGAGGTCCATATATTGAAGAAGGTGTTTCATTCCCTTTCTCTGGAGCTAGAGACCCAAATAGCTAGGCATTTGTATTTCCATTTTCTTCAGGAGAATGCAGTGACCCATTGCACTGTGACAGCTCTTAAAAACAGGCTGAGGGAGCAAACCCGAGGGAGATAAATGCACCAGGAGCACGTATCCACTGCTTGGTGGGAAAGCAGAAATGCAGATTGAGATGGTTGTGGCTCTGGAGAGGTGTATCAATGATTTCCAGTAATACTTTCTGCATCTGAATATAGCATAGAGCCTGGTAACAATCCTTCCCACAGCCATTTTGGGGGGATCAGATATGTTCCTGTGTCAAATTTAATAATGAATTTAGACACAGATTTTGAAAAGCATCAGAATTGTCTGCCTGCTTTCAATTTGCTTGTCTTAGGGAGAAAGAAGAAAAAAAGCGATTTGTGTCTCCTCAGTCAGCCTTGTTGCTATTTCTAAATGATTTTTAGGAGCATAAAATTTCCCAGTGTTTTCCCATTTGCACAGTTATCCTTAGCTCTGTATCACTGGGGGAAGCAGAGCTGGTTTATCTGCAGATGTGAATGGTGCTCACTCCTGGGGCTCACAGTGGCTTTTGATTTCTCCATTTTCTCTCCATCCCAGCACTTGTAGGCAACTCCTCAGGTTTTCCCCTTTTGCTTTGCAGCCTGATGTTCTGCTCAGCCCTTGGTCTGACGTTCAGCATTTCTTCTTTCCCATCCCTGTTCCTAGCAGGCGTTTCCATGGTGTGGGAGTGGAATATAACATCCTTCTTGTCTCTTAGGTGTGAAAAAGCTCTTTCCTTCAGGAATTAAACAACCAATCCTCCATCCCCTCTCTGGTGTACTGGTGTCTTATCTTAGCCCACAACATTGCTGTATATTTTAACCTTAAATGGTACTTTTTCTTTTTAACCTTCCAGTAAGGCATGAACAGATTGTTGGAGACCTGGTGGGGTGTGTCTGGAGATCTTTTGATTATTCTCTATTTCAGACAGCTGCAGGATTTTCTAATTGGAGGCTATATTAATAGGCACAAAAATGCTGAAGGATGCTTCAGTTCTGACTGTTAGTGGAATATTGATGGGTACATAGAGTTTGCAGTATCTGTCCTTAAATCCATACTTACAGAAGAAGGTGGGAAGTGCCCAGGTGTGTCAGGTTTGGTGGTTTGTACCAGCCTGTGGTACCAGGAGATGCCAGGCAGGAAAGAGCACACAAGTCCAGCTGGTTTTATAGAATCTCAGGCTGGTTTGGTTGGAAGGGACCTTAAAACCCATCTGATCCCACTCCCTGCCATGGGCAGGGACACCTTCCACTGGACCAGGGTGTTCCAAGCCCTGTCCAGCCTGCCTTGGACACTTCCAGGGATGGGGCAGAGCATTTCCAACATCCCAAATGCTGTGTTTCTGTCACACCCTGCTACTGGTAATAGCCTACACAGGGAAGTAATTACAGAGTGTCAATGAATTAGGTAGTCCCTGAATGGGCTTCGGATGTGAAATAGTGGGGGTTCAATCCATTTGTGGCTATTTCATTCTTTCACTCTAAAAGGATAAATAGGAAACATTAAGCCATCAAAAATCAATTAATCTGATATGGGAACGTGCTTATTAAAATGCCTTACTTACAAAGGTCCGGATACTCCACAGCAAAGCAGAATTCCCGAACATTTGGATTCCTGATCTGTGCATTTCTGTAAGCTTAGCCCGTTTGGATTGCTCTTTTGTTTGGATTACTTCTTTGTTTGGATTACTCTTTTGTGTGTTTGGATTACTTTTTTGTTTGGATTTCGAGCTTTCTATTTGTTTTAGGGTAGTTGAACCTTCTTTAGAAGGTATTTGACCTTAAATTGCTAGTATGCACCTTTAATTTTCAGCTGTAATATAAATCTCGGTGCATATTCTGGAATTTAAGAAAGAAAAACCAAGAAAATGAGAATGGCTTTGTGAAATGTTTTCCAAATTCAGCAGCTGAAGGATCTTGCGTTTAGGAGTTCTCAGTGAAACTGGACTTGATGTGGGTTTTGGGGGAGAGCCTGGTGCGCTCCAGAGGTGATTAAAGTTCAGCCATTCCAAAAGATAATTCCACTTGGCAGCTGCCTCCCGACGTGATCCAGCCCTTCCCCTGCAGGGTTTTTTCTTGCTCACCTCTGATGGCAGAGGGGCCCATGGGCTCCCCAGTCTCACCTCTGAGCCAGGCTGTCCGGGGGTGGCTCGGCTCCTGCCGTGCCCCAGAGGGCTGGAGAAGGGGTCCGTGTGCTGTGTCCCCCCGCTCTGGCCCAGCCCTCGCCCGCCTTCGCCTCTGCACTCGTGTCACAATATTGACTTGCAAACCCGGAGCTTTTGGGCCGGTTGCTATGGTTACCCTCGGAATGGAGACTCCAGTCCCAGGCAATCCATTCCCAGCCGTAATGAAATGCACAGCAGTGTGTTCAACTTGTAAACCCGACGTGGATATCGCTAAGCAACATCCATCCGTGATGTGCCATAATTGCTGCTGCCAGCCCCGCACCGCTGAAATGCTGGAGCACAAGGCTTCCTCCTCCACTGCATCAAATGTTTTTCTGCAGTAGCTTTGCAGTCTCTCAGACCTGTGATGTTTTCATAGGCCCTTCACAGCTTCAAGGAACTAAGTTTGACCTCTTTAAATTATTCACGCCTTCAGACCCTGTCTCTCCAATCTCCTTATATGTGTATGGCCTGCTTCCTGTTCATTCGGTCCCAGAAATTTATCTTAAAGACATTTAATTCTTTTGCCTGAGATTTAAAATGTGAATCCAACTCATTTCCTCCAAGCTGCTTCGTGTGTATTTGAAAAGATCCAATTCCTTCAACCGGTGTTGGTGTTGAATTAAAATGTATGTGTGGAGCTGTTTACTCCAGGATCTGCTCCAGGACGAGCCGATGTCTCACGTCTTTTAGAATCCCAGCCTGGTTTGAGTTGGAAGGGACCTTAAAATTGACCTTGTTCCAACCCCCTTCCATGGGAAGGGACACCTTCTAGTAGACCAGGTGGAAATTTTCTGCATAGAGCTTTTATTTAGTGTCTGTCCTGAGCAAGGTGTTTTATCCACCAGTTTGAGAATAAAACCAGACCCTGGTTAGAAGTCCACATTCCAGCCTTCAAGTCCAATCATTAATTGCAATTGCAGTTCTTGAATTACTTGCCTTGTACAGGCGGTTGGGGTGGTTGAGAATATCTCTCCCAGTTTCTCTGCTGCTCAGTCTGATTCCTTGTGTTCTGTGAATATTTTCCATGTACAGCACCGGATCTGCCAATCCTAGAGAGGAAGAACTGGTTGATTTATCTGCTCTATGTCCGCAGAGACTATGAGGAGTGTAAGGTAAGAGCTGCCTCCAGAATGTGGGAATTATTTCACTGATGTAATGAAAAAACAGTTTTCTTGACAGTTTTCAAACCACCCTCTTTCCTGACTTCTTTTAGAATAAGGGGACCAAGAGAAAACACAAGTAAAATTACTTCAGTGTTCTCCAGTGCTTGGCTCCCTTCAAGGAGGTGCAGCTCCGAGGGTGCAGCTCTCTGGAGCAATCTGTGAGCTCAGGATGTCACTGGGAGGGGAAAAGTGGAAAGAACTGCAAGCCTCTGTTGTTCCAAGTGATAGATAGGGTTTTCCAAACTGATAATAACACAGTTCCACTGTGCAGGTTTCTCAATGGTACTACAGAGACACAGTGAAAACACTTCAGTTGAAGGGAACATTACTACCAAGTGTAAATAAAATACACCTTGGTTGCTCTGGAGCAAAGTCATTTTATACATGATCCATGGCACACTCTAATTCATCTTGGGCTTGGGGAGTAGTTTGGAACTGGTTGTTTAGGATTATAATAGTAAATGGACTAAGGAAACAGCCAATTATTATTTAACAGTGTGTTTTCCTGATAAAATGAACACGAGAAGATGATGCACCCGTGGGCAAGAGGAGGGGATAAGAGTTGCCATTCCAATTCTGGCATGTGCAGCAAAGATCTGAAAAGACTTTTTGGCTTCTGAAACACCAGGTTGGTCAGGACTTGCCTCTGCTGGAGAGGTCCTGGGGGTGATTAGGAAATGGGCAGGTTGGAGGAATTTCATTTAGCTCTTAATTAACAGAGCCAGGGAGTTGTATCATTGCCGTAGTTTCCTCTCAGATTTTGGTTTGCATAGATAGAAATACAAGTTGGACCAGCCCTCAAAACAGAAAATTGTTTCCCTTTTTTGTTGTCTGACTGGAGTTTCTTGGTGTGATTCTGTGTGTTGATTGTTTCTGTGATGGATATGGAATCACAGAGCACAGAAGAGAAAAATATGTGCAGCTCAGGAAACCAGAGAAAATAACAAATGGATGATATAAAGGCAACACTGACGTCTCCATGTCTTCATCAGTCATGGAAGCAAGGAAATAGTGGGGGAGAATCGAGAGAAGACAGCTAATAAATACTCCTCTGCTTGACAGACCAGCTTTCCTTTTCCTCAGAGCTCACAAAGCAGTGTTTTTGCAGTAGAACTGGAAGATTCCAGTCAGTTTGGGCGTTGTTAAAATCCATTAGTTTAGTCTCAGTGAGAAACAAGTGACCTGACGTGTTAATTAATTTTGGTCTTTCCTGCTCAGTGCTTTGAAATGCTCCCTCTCTAACACAGTTTTAAAATCTCCCATAGTTTTCAATGAACTAAAAGGCCATTAAAAGCTGTTTATTTACTGACATCAGCTCCCCAGAGTGAAGGCATTACAGTGATTTTGACCCTTTCAATGCTGCTTGAGCAAAGTGCCAGGCAGGCGTCCCCGAGGGTCTGCAGATGCAGCATCCCCTGGGATGGCACAGAGACTGGCTGGTCTCCTGCCAGCTGTGTCTAAATTCTGTCATCAGCACCTTAAATAAACTTGGAGGGGGAAATCTGGGATTACAGATCATATTCCTCAGCTGAGGGCCTTTTGCTGTGGGACTTTTTAGGGTTTGTAGAATTAATCAGATTTCTCTAAAAGATAGCTCTCTATTGCCCTCTCTTGCTCTGAGAATCTGGGTTTATGTAGATGGAACAATCCAGAGTATCCGAATTGAGGAGATGCTGGTTATTTCTGAGTGTTTAATAATCATGCACTTTGGGAAGAGTGACATAGATAAATTAGCAGGTACAGGGAAGAGGGAAGAGCAACTCAGGTCTGTTCTTCCTTTTCCTTCCTCTCTTTAGGAGTGAGGAGTGTCAATAAGAACTTTCCTTCTTCTCAGTAGTAACTTTTCAATTAATACCTTCTCAAGAATAACATTCTCAATAATAGTTTTCTTCCCATGTGCTGTATTTGAGGTTTAGTTTTCAGTTCCTTCACTTCTGTTCCTCTCAGAGGCTTGGGATGCTGGTACTGACCATACACATCTGAAATGCCAGGTGAGCATCAGCTCACTGCTCACCCAGAAATTATTCTTACCCTCCTGTATCTCTTCCACTTCTGCACAAAAGAGGAGTCTCAGAGCAGAAATTTTGCTCTTGATTCTTGTCCAGGGTGTTCATCCTCCCAAAGGTGGGACCAGTTGTGACAATGGAATATATCCAAGCTGCAGCCACCCCACCCCAAACTGGGAGCTGCATGGATGCAGCCAGCAAGAATTCACATTTTCATCAGGTTTTTATCCTGTTCACTCCTCGTTTGTTCATTTGCTGTCATTGACTCAGCTGCAGTTGCTCCAGTTCAATTTATTTCTTCGCAAAGGGGCTGGAGTAGATACCCTTATCAGAAGAGGATGCTTTCAGAGATGCCTCCTGGCGTTTTCCCCAGGTAGTATCTAATTACCTTTGGGAATAGGAATGAACAGAGGAATACTAAGAGTCACAGTGTTCTTGGCACAGTGCTCTGTCATGTGCACTGTGTGGATGTCCCAGTCATGGTCCAGTGCCCTTATTAGAGGTGGGGTTGTGCTTTTTGTGACTGGAACCGAATCTCTGGAATCAGCTTTGTTAAAGTGATTTAAGTTTACAATTTTGTCCTTCCAGGCTGTCATCAAAGAGCAGCTCCAGGAGTCCCAAGGGCTCTGTGAATATGCTGTCTATGTTCAAGGTATGTCTGAAAATCTTTTTGCTAAAGCAGGTCATTCCTGATTTGAGATACAGAGGACAATATGGGGAATAGGTGAGGGAAACACAATTGTTATGTCAAAAATACATTTTTCCCCTCTGTTTTCTCTGTTTAGTTTTGAAGTTTGGGATTTTCACATTAAATGGGTAGATCAAATGTCCTGTTTTCTCCGAATTTGTCATCAGTTCTTCTTTAGCTTATGGGCTCCTGGCCTTCAGTGTGTTTGATTCTGTTACAGATGCACGCTTTCTGTTCATTACCCACCCCAGGTGATCACTGTCTCACTCCTTGCACTAGGGATGGTATTCCTCTTCCTACCCTGCCCTCTGTCCCCTAAAAAATGTCTCCCAAAATGTGGCATTCCAATTCCAAGTGCCATGCTGGGGGACAGTGGAGATTTGCTGGCAGGGACATACTGCAGCCTGGAGAAGTTGGGGAGGAGAGAAATCCAAACTGCATCTGTATAAGCAAACTGCCCAGAGTTTAGAGCTCGAAACTCTTGTTCTGAGCCCTGGATTTCTCCAGGCACACAGAATGCTGCCCTCAGACACAAACTGCGGGTGCTGCAGGAGGGGGAAGCACCAGAGCAGCGTTGATGTGATATATCTGTACTCTCCCTTCTTTCCCTGCTGGCAGAGGCACGTTTTTCCTGCTGAGAATGGATTCATTTGCCTGCTGTATGTTGTCTTACAGCTTTGATATTTCGCTTGGAGGGGAAAATTCAAGAATCTCTTGAACTTTTCCAGACATGTTCCATTCTGAACCCTCGAAGCGCTGACAACCTCAAGCAGGTGGCACGATCTCTGTGAGTGGAGTTTTATTTGTTGTTTCTCTTGGATGTGCCACCCAGGACCTTCCATGCTTTGTTTTTCTCTTAGGCTGCTTAATTCCAGACATGTTTCCTTCTTATCAACACTTGGCTTGGCTTCCAGAAGCGTGGGTTGTTCTTTAAGCAGAATCTCTGTTATCACCCTGGCTGCTGTTGTGTTTTCCTTTTCTTTGTGCTTCAGGCAGAAAGGTGATACTGATTTCAAGGTCCAGAGCTACAGGTGCTGACCTGAGCTGGGCAGACTTGCCCTACAGAGCCTTTTCTGTGGCTGAATGTTGTGTTAGGGCACCTGTGGCTTTCCTTGGAGACAAAAGCAGGCTGCAGAGCCTGGGCATTCATTCCTTACATCCCCAGTAGTGTCAGGATGGATGACCTTGATCCTGAGAGGGAACAGTGCTGAGATTGTAAAGTTCTGCAGATCTCTGGAGATGCAGCAAATAGGATCATTTCTCACTGGTAAAGGTGATAGTGGCTGCACAACAGGGTCTGAAAACAGGAAAGAATAAGAATTGCAATCCTTTTGCAGGTTTCTCCTGGGGAAGCATAAGGCAGCCATCGAAGTGTACAATGAAGCAGCAAAACTCGATGAGAAGGACTGGGTGAGTATTCAGGGAGTTGCAGATTCTTGTAACAGCTGCAACCTTGTCCCAAGCCAAGGTGAGCTCACACTGCCTGTGGTCTGAGCCTGGTTTGGATCACAGGAGCCAAATCCTGTGCCTTGGGGCAAATCCCTGGCTCGGGGCACAGAGAATTGAGCAACATGTTGGAACTTTGCCAAGGATCAGTTTTAACGTAACCATATCTGTACTTTAAGGGAAGTATGGGGAGAGTTTGGAAACCTCGCTTATTAAAACTTGATTGAGTAATTGGGTAAAGTTTTGTAATGCAAAATATCATTGAAAATACAGGAGCAGTGATTAAATTAGCTCTTCTGTATAAAAAGACAAAAAGAGAGAAAGAGCATTGCAAAGGGAAAGGTGTGGCAGTGGGTGAGGGAGAGCCATGCCTTGCAGCCTTCTGCAGGTGCCTGTTTTGCCTGCAGAAGTGTTTCTAAAGTAGGCTTGCAATGTGTGAGCTCATTCCTTTGTTTCTCAGTACATCTAAAATTCAGGATACGAGGATAGCTGTGATGTCATTCAAATTACCCTGTGCCAGACAACTCAGAAACCTTTTGTATCATGAATCTTTTTTCCACCTGCATTTCCAGTGCTTGGCATGCCTGTAACCCTATTTACAACCCATCAGGCAGATGGTAGTGGTTATTTTGATTAGTTATTCCCCATTCCTGGCTCAGCACTGGAAGTGGAATCAGGCTGTGCTCTACCCTCATTGTACAATCTGCAGCAGCCTGGAGTCACTAATTCAGTTCTGCACAGCTGGAGAGGCTGTGTGGAGGAGAACAGTTGATGGGGAAGTAAGAGAGTTTCCTGTGAAAGGTCAAAGCTGTCTAAGCTGTTGAATCACTGAAATGCTCACCAGAATAAAATAAGGAATTGGCAGGACCTTGCTTTCCAGGGATGTGCTGGGATGGGGAACGTGCCTTGTGTGTTAAAATGTGGGTGAGGAATTAGGGGCACAGGTGCTACCTACAGTGTCACCAGGGTGTTTAGGATCCCTAAGAGATCTTCCTGCCCTGTGCAGGATGCCAGAGGAACATCAGATATTCCAGTGCTCAAGTTGTGTTTTGAGGCACATCTGCCAGTTTTGGCCAGCTGGGTAGGACACTGTGCATATCCTACTGATGTGCAGCCAGACTGAGTCACCCATGAGGACAGCAAATTTTAAAGAGTGACACCACGATGAAGAAGCCAGTCTGTGCTGTGGTGGCTAACAGCTAGCCTAGAGGCCTCACAGTTATATATAATCCTAATTATAATTTTATAACTGAAATATAACTAATTATATAACTACCTTAATTATACAACTCAGCCAGCCTGAGCCATTGGGGAGCAGGTCTAGGCCATTGGGGACACGGGCAGCTGTTGGCTAGTTAGCCAGCTGGCAACTAATTCAGCCAGTCAGGACTAACAGTGTGGACTTCCAGAAGCCTCTGAGGAGAACAGCACTCAATAAAAGCTGGCTGCTGTCTCATGAATTTCGGTGTGTTCAGTCACATGCCTGTCTCTGAAACTGCGACGCTGTGCTCCTTGCTCTCTGAAGAGACAACGTCTGACCTCTCAAAAGAGATTAGTCATTTCTGTGGTTTTTGTCTCAGTGGACTGTAATGTTTTCTGTATAACCCCACTTGAGCTCTGTAGGTGCCTGAAATAACTGGAATTTATAGGTTTACTTGCTCTACAAAGCAAGAGGGATGTGGGCAGTCATAGGGCTCTCCTTCTCTGGATCAGTGTTGTCAGACTTTATTTCATACCTTGTGCTGATTTGGTCTTTTGTTTGGTTGTTTTTTTTCATGCAGGAGATCAGCCACAACCTGGGTGTGTGCTACATGTACCTGAAACACTTCAACAAGGTAATGTCAGTGGGAAGCAAGGAAGCATCCCAGATATTTCACTGTCTTTGGTAGGAGTCATTTGCAGCAAGAAAGTTTTTTGCTTCAGTGTTTTGTTTCTGGGGACAAAGGTTTGTGAGCTGTCTCTGTTTCCATTTGTGTTGAATTACTTTGAGTCAGCTGCAAGCCAGTCAGGTTGTTTAAAGGGGAATCAGCCTGTGGCAGGGCCAGAGGCTTTTTCTGAAATCTAAGATTTTTCAGAGAACATTTCTGGTTTTAAAGGGAATGTTTGAGAAACCTCAAACTAGACAGAAAATGGGCAGTGGTCCAGTAAGAGCTGCTTTGTGTCTGAGCCCTTTAAAGCCAGACCCAGGAACACTGCTGGCTTTGTAGGAGCAGCAGTTCAGGTCCATCCCCTTGAAGCAAGAGAAGGGTGATGGTAGAACCCCAAACCATTTCCCCAGCTCAATCTACTGCACCTCGTGCAGAGAGTTCTTGAAGGAAACCTCAGCTCCTTGGGTCTGGGAGGATTCAGAGGGGAAGAGTTACAGGGTTGTTTGCTAGAGGTGCAGCAGGTCCTTTTTTCCTCCATGGGAAGGTTTTGCTCCTGTGTCTGAAGCTCCTTTTGAAATAAACCTGAAGTTAGTGAAGAAGTCTTGGAGGTTGAAATGCAGTTTTATTCCCTGGTCTGAGCATGCCATTCACAGTTGCTCATTAACCATCCCTTGAGTGCTGGTGGTGAGCACTGAGCTGTCTCTGATCCAGCTACTCTAAGGGAAAAACCAGCATTTCAACCCTTTTTGTTGCCAGTTTGGCCCAGCTCCTCCCTGCTGCGCTTGCTGGTGGGGTGCTGTGGCCCTTGCAGCAAACCCCAACCGTGCTCCCTGTTCAAGGCATCCCTGTGAAAAAACAGTCCCTGGAGTGTGGGTTCACACTTGGGATTTGTTGTCTGCACTAACACCTTCCAAACTGAGACCTGCTCACACCTCCACTGAGATTTTTACTTCCTCGCTGGTGGAATAAGCATTCTAAGGAAGAATAAGCTGCAAAGTACTGATCCACCCAACAAATCCAGAGCTTCCCTCAAGCCAAACAAACTCAAATCCAGGAGCAGGCCTGTGCTCATCTCCTCCTTGGGAGGCCATTGCCTCTTGCTTGGCTTGAAGGTGTTACCTTTTGCTGCCCCTAAAAGCAGGTGGCTGCTGGTGCAGAGCTTGTTCCAAGGATTAGCTGGGCTGGGGTTTGTGTTCTCCGGGTGCAGTGGGTGTTTGTTGGCTGGCTGTCCTCCTTCCCTGACTGTTGGGGATTACTTATGGGCTGTTGCTTTGCTGAGGGCTCTGTAATCATTTATTATTTTTTTAATTGTCTGTGGTTGTGTTTTTAGGCACAAGACCAGCTCAACAATGCCCTGGAGCTCAACAGACACGATCTGACCTACATGATGCTGGGCAAAATTCACCTCTTGGAGGGGGAGATAGATAAAGCCATTGAAATATATAAGAAAGCTGTAGAGTAAGAAATATCTGTTTTTTCCATCTGCCCGTTCTCATCCTATGCCAGGAGGAAATTGATTGGTGTCCCAGATCTGAATTGAGGCCATGATTAAAAAGCTAATGGTAATTATGGGGGCTCTGAGCAAAGCTGGCACTTCCAAGCACTTCATCTGTCTCTGCTCCTGCTGACAGTGTGGCAGGGAAGAAGGGAGCTGTTGGAAGGGCTGCCAGAAAACAGTGGAATAAGGAGTAGATGGAGATGCCTGTGAGCAAAGTGATCCAAAACTGACTTCATCCATCCCAAAGGTTTATCTCCCAGCACAATGTAACTCTGTCCCTCCAGAATCCCTGGCTGGGTGTCACTTGCTGCTTTCCCTCAGAGCAGTCTGTGGCTGAGGGAGATGTGCTGGTGCACAGGGAGTTTCTCCTACCCCATCACCACTCCTCAGTGCCCACCTGATCTTGTTTTAGGGCACTCCCAAGCATTGCCAGTGCTTTCAAATGTAGCTTTGCCATGGAGGCCAACACTAGAAAATCAGTGTGTGTGTTGGGAGCCACGGGTGTATTGATGTAGTGTTTCCTTACTTGTCTGCCCTCACTGCTTCCTGATGGTGGGTGGGGTTGGGCAGACATTTGGATTAATCTAGAATGTTTATTACGTAAATAATCCTTGCTAAGCATCTTACCAGGTTTATATTCTTATCCTGGTGCTCCCCTGGCCTCCTTTCTTCTTCATTCCTGTTTATTCCTGGGGCCTTTTTTTCTCATCTGCCTATTACATTTTTCTTGCTGTTTCCAGCTCCAGGATAGTGTGTTATTCCATGTTGATATTCCACCAGGCACAGGTGGTTTTGTTCTGGTTGAAGTTTAGAGCTGCCAGTGTGAGTGTACAGATCAGTTTTTTTAAACCTTGCTAGCAGGGAATTAAAAACTGACTCCTATTGAGGTGAGTGAGACCACAAATTGTGTCTCTCTCTGCTTTGTACTTTTTTATTGTGGTTTCCATCCTATTTATTTGTAATCTTTTTATAAGGTGAATTAAAATTCTGATGAGGAGTGTGCAGGATCCATCAGGAATGCTGAGGATTGTCTGTCCTATGTGGCCCAGAAGGCTTAGGATGGATGGATTTACAGGGTGGTTATTGAGAGATGATAGAAAATCCCATTTTGTGTTTCCAGGTCACTGATTCAGACTCACTTTGAAGCTTAACAAAACCACATTATCTTATTATGTGTCCAGTTCTGTTTCACAGAACCTTGTGCCTTCTCACTGAAACCCAGAAGATATTTGGGAAGCTGAGGTGTGATGTTATTCAAAAGAAGTCCCCATGATGGCAGTTGTTCTAATATTTGTTTTTAACAAGAACAGTTTAGTTTCCTGGATTGATACAACAGTAATGTAGCATCAGAAGTCCATGTTCTATTTTTACCCTATTCTAGAAGGTCTGTAAAGCAAATCCAGCCCTTTGGCTTTTGTGTTCCAGGTTTTCTCCAGAAAACATAGACCTCCTCACATCCCTGGGCCTACTGTACCTGCAGGTACTAAATGCTGTTACTGTTACAAAATCTTAATTATTTTCAGTATAACCGTGTTGGATTTTTTTATAGAGTTAATTTTTATCCACCTTCCATTGCTTGCACATACTTATTTACAGACTGAATTTAACAGGACAGAACTTGCTTTTCTGTATCTTTTCATTGCTGCTGAAAGCAAGCTGATTCCCTGGACCAGAGCCAGAACTCTGGGAATTCTGTTTGGAAACCACCCTAACTCTGTTATAAATCCTCCCAAGTATAACAAAACATGACTAGTCATTACCTTTTTTCTGCAGCAGGAGTCTTGCAAGTTATCCTGAAAAAGCAGCCATGAAATTGTGAGTGCTAATGCACCATAAAGGAAAATCAAAATCAATTTAAATAACAAAGGTGTGCTTATCCTTGTGTCTGTGAGATGGATGGGAAGGGCTGGATTATTCCAGAAGCTGGCTTCCCAAAGAGTGAACAAGCAAAGAAAGGAGGAGGAGGCCCCAGGGCTGCTCTGAGGGCTGGAGCCCCTCTGCTCTGGAGCCAGGCTGGGAGAGCTGGGGGTGCTCCCCTGGAGAAGAGAAGGCTCCAGGGAAACCTCAGAGCCCCTGCCAGGGCCTAAAGGGGCTCCAGGAGAGCTGGAGAGGGACTGGGGACAAGGGATGGAGGGACAGGACACAGGGAATGGCTTCCACTGCCAGAGGACAGGGTTAGATGGGATATTGGGAATTAATTCCTGGCTGTGAGGGTGGTGAGGCCCTGGCACAGGGTGCCCAGAGCAGCTGTGGCTGCCCCTGGATCCCTGGCAGTGTCCCAGGCCAGGCTGGGTGGGGCTTGGAGCACCCTGGGCTAGTGGAAGGTGTCTCTGAGATGAACTTTAGGTGAATTCAGTTGAAACCATAGAATCACAGGATGGCTTGGAAGGGACCTCAGAGCTTATCTGGTTCCAATCTAAGTGATTCTAAATTCTCATATGCTCATATATGGCCACAGTGATGCAGTCCATGAGAAGACAAGAGAAGGGAAGTCACCTGAACAGGAGAGCTCTGGGGAGTGAGGAATTCGTGGTGAGGGAATTGGGGATGTGCAGAGTAGCAGTTTGTAGCCTGTTTTCTGGGCTAGAGAAAGGAGCAGAGAGCTGTGAACCCAGAGCTCATTTGTGGTTGGGTCAGAACAGTGAATCCAGCCAAGTCAAATTCTTAGAATCTGTTTTGTGAATTATCAAACAGGAACATGTGTGTGTAATGGAAGCACTGTGAAACTCACTTTTCTGACTATATAACTGAACCAGAAATTCTGGTGCCCACAAACCCTGTATTCTCCTTCTTAACTCCTCTTATTCCTGAATTTCTTATGCTTATGTACTTCTTTTCCCAGACTGGGGAGTACCAGAAGGCTTTTGAACACCTTGGAAATGTGCTTACCTATGACCCAGGCAACTACAAGGTATGGTGAGGAGTGGGAATGAACCAGGTGAACCATGAGGGGGCACCTCCTAAAGCTGATTCCACTGTTAGAGCTCTGCCATCTGCATCTGGGGCTTGGAGAGGCTGGAAACTTCTCTGCCCAGAAAGGTTTATGTGAAATACATTTCTGGGATGTTTCCCTGAGTAGGGAGTTGGATGTGTATGGAGGTAGGGAAAGGGAAGGAGGCAGAATATGGGATGTTAAATTGATGCCTTTGGTTTTTAATCTGAAGTTGCACCAAAGCCAGGTGGAATTTACTTTGGAAGGAAGATCTTCTGGATTTTAAAAATCCCAGAAGTGTGCCAGGTCCCTTGTGTTCCAAGTGATACTGCATTTTATTATTCTCCCATCTGCTGATACCCTGTGCTTCCAGCTGCTGTGTATGTTTCCTTGGCTCTGGCCTGGAAGGCTGAGCTTGGCATCTAGGTTTCATTCCTCATTGTGGAACTGCTTCCCTTTTTAGGGCTGTTACTTCATTTCTCTCCTTTTTTCCCTGTTAGCATTGCAGAGCATTGAAATGTGTGGTTGACAAACATGAGTTGTTGTGAAAACACCTTTACACTTATGAATTTTACTTGTCACTGTGAAATCTTAAAAAGGACTTAACTAGTGTGGTTTAAATATAGTGTGTTGTACTCACTTCCTTTTTTTTCCCCATGCATATTCCCATTAATTTGCAGTATCAGCCAGTCAGTGTGAAGTAGAAGAGCTTTGCTGCATGTCTTGCTTGAGTACATTTTACTCCCCACTTAGCTTGCACCAGAATTGTTTCTCTCTGTGCTTGGTTGTAAAAAGAATCTATTAGTGCATAGGTCTTTTCAGAGCCTCAGACTCTGACTCAGACTTCTGTCACCCCAAAAAACACCCTAAACATTTGCAATGTTGTGTTGCAATACTTATGGAATTGTAGACTCACAGAATGGTTTGATTTGAAAGGGACCTTAAAGCCTGCCATGGGCAGGGACACCTTCCACTATCCCAGGGTGCTCCAAGCCCCATCAGCCTGGTCTGGGACACTTCAGCAGTGGGGGCAGCCACAGCTTCTCTGGGCAAACTCATTTCTGAGACAGTTATGATTAAAATAGTGCAGGAAGAAGCAGACTCAGGTTTGTTCTTCACCCTGTGTTCTGCTCTGTGGTGGGAGATTCCAGAGTCCCCATCTGCTGCCACTGTTGGTCTTGGCAGTCCTTAGAAGTGAAATGGTTGTTCCTGAGATGGTTTTAATGTAACAATCTTGTCCTCTCGTGTTCTTGCTGTGTCTGAGCAAAAAGAGCTGGGAGTGGGTCACTGTTGTCTCGTCCCCAGGCCACCCTGGCTGCTGGCAGCATGATGCAGGCCCACGGGGATTTCGATGTCGCCCTCTCCAAGTACAAGGTGGTGGCCAGCAGCGTTCCTGAGAGCCCCCCACTCTGGAACAACATTGGCATGTGCTTCTTTGGCAAGAAGAAATATGTGGCAGTAAATATCCAGTTTCCATTTTTTCTCCTATCTGCATCCAATTTCATGCAAGCACGAGATTCCTGTCGTGTGGAGGCTGTTCTAGTATATTTATCCCTTTTTTTTTTTCAAGGCTATCAGCTGCCTGAAGAGGGCAAACTACCTGGCTCCCTTTGACTGGAAGATCCTGTACAACCTGGGCTTGGTGCATCTCACAATGCAGCAGTATGCCTCAGCCTTCCACTTCCTCAGTGCTGCCATCAACTTCCAGCCCAAGATGGCAGAGCTCTACATGCTTCTGGCAGGTATGGATGCTCCAGGCAGCTCCAGGTGCATCCCTCCTAGGAGCACCACAGCACAGACAGGAGGTGTGGCATGGAGTAAAGAAACATGGCATAAAGGCTTTAGTAAGGAGCTGTTATTCAGTCTCTTCTCTCTGAGAAAATAAAAGGGAAAACTGCAGTCAGATCCAGATTAAACATTGGAAAAGACTTGACACATGTGAGACTGGGGTTGTGTTGTCTGAGGAGTGGGTGTGGGTTTCCAGTACTGGGTATTTTTGGGATGAAATGAGATAAACATGTCAGAAGGGTTAGATGGGATATTGGGAAGAAATCCTTACTTGTGAGGGTGGTGAGGCCCTGGCACAGTGTGCCCAGAGAAGCTGTGGCTGCCCCTGGATCCCTGGAAGTGTCCAAGGCCAAGCTGGGCAGGACTTGAAACAACCTGGGATAGAGGAAGTTGTCACTGTCCATAGCAGGGTTGAGACTGGGTGAGCTTTAAGGTCACTTCCAACCCAGGCCATTCCATTCAGGAGGGTTAATCCTGGCAGCAGCCCAGACAACCCTGCTGACATCTATTTCATGACATTCACAATTGTCCTAAAAATCAGCTGCTTGTGAAACATCTCCTCCTGTGTGTACATTTTGCTTTGGTGCAGTTGCTCTGACCAACCTTGAAGACACGGAGAATGCCAAATGTTCCTATGAGCAAGCTGTGGCCTTGGACAAGTAAGTCTTTGTCAGAGCTGTCACTTGTTTGGTCTTGCTTTGCCTCCTTGAACCTCATTTCCTTTGCTTCTCACTCTATCTCAACCTTAAATGGTTTGTAGTAGGGAAGTACTTTAGTTCTTGTAGCTATACAAGTGACAGTGTTAAAACCTTTTTTTTTTTTTTTTTTTTTTTTAATTCAAGTCAGCTCTGAGAAATGAGAGAGGATTTTATTTCAGAGCAACCCAGGGCTGTTTTTTGTTTTGCTGTTTGGCTAGTGAGTCAGTGGTGATGACTTTGGATGCCAGCCCTCCTTTTGGTGAATATTTATACACTGTGGAGCAGATTGAACAAAAGAAAACATATTTTTTAACCCAAAGTTTGAGCACAGTGCAGAGCAGTGAGATGCCTGGGGTAGAGCCTGTTCTGAATTGGGAAGAGGGAAGATTTTAGCTGGGATAATGTGCAAGAAGTTTGTATAAAGCAAGTGAAAGGGCAGCTCCTTCATTAAGAACATCTGTGTTTGCAGTCTAGGTCTTAAAATCAGAGCACTTGGTTTCAGAAATGTTAAGCTGAACCTCAGAGTATATCATCATTTCAGGCAGAAAATCAAAATTACCTCACATTTATTAATAGTTTTGTTTCTCTCCCCAGTTTACTGTGAATATTTGCACACTTAGCCCTACCAGCACTTCTGAGCCCTGAGTCTGTCAGGCCACACAGGTGCTGATAGATCAGATACCAGGGATAAATTCTTCCCTGTGAGAGTGGGGAGGCCCTGGCACAGGTTGCCCAGAGCAGCTGTTGTCCAAGGCCCTGGCAGTGTTCAAGGCCAGGTTGGACAGGGTTTGGAGCACCCTGGGATAGCAGAGAGTGTCCCTGCCCATGGCACAGGGTGGCACTGGATGGGCTTTAAGGTCTTTTCCCACCCAAACCATTCCATGATTCTATTCCTAATCAGCTTTCCATGCCTAGCAGGGCAGGACAGGACCTTAAAGGCAGCTCAGGCTCCTTTAGTCAGAGGCTTGTGTGTTTTGCTCAAAGAGAAGGAGCAGTAAATGGGCTCTACATCTTTGCCCAAGTATTTGGCACTTGGGCAATGCTCCAGCTCTACAGGCCGACCAGGAAAATAAACCCTCATCAAAGCAAAAATGAATTCCAACTGCCAGGGCCTGCTGGGGGGAACATCCACACTATGAGGCTGGTTTGGCTGACATGCTCTGGATTTTAGCCAATTATGGTGTGGCTGAATCTGTGTCCCCACAGGTTTCCTTTGCTGGTGTGTTCAGAGCTGTTTGGGATGAAGGTGGTTGGTTCCCATCACCAGGAACGATTTTGTAGTGGCCTGGATTCCATGCTGTGGGCTGGAATGGAAATATCTTGGAAAACTCTTTAGAAAAAGGTGTTCCTCTCCTGGTTCTGGCTTGTAACTGTCCTTTCTGTGGGTATTCAGCTATTGATTTTTCTCTGACTGTCATATTGCTTCTCAGCTCTTGAAGGCGGTGAAATAGCTCCATCAGGTTCAATTAATTTTAAAACTGGCTGTTCTCAGGACTGTCTGATCTCCTCAGTGTTTTGGCAAAGACAGGGAGGAGGGCTTATTCTGTGGTGCACTCTGCATTCCAGTTTCCTAGTTAAAGGAGAAGCCATGGTTATAAATGCAGTGAGATTCCTCTAAGAGCTGCCTTCCTTGCACTGGGATGGAGAGTCACCAGGACTGGAGAGTCAGGACCTGCAGGTTTTGCTTCATTTATTGCCTGGTGCCAGCAGGATCCTTCCCTTCTGCATTGCTCCCGGGGATGTTCCCTCTGCCGTGGCCGTGGATGGTTCCAGTTATCGCAGCCATGCTCCAGGAGAGGGCACCAGTCCCTCACTCACAGCTCTGGTGGAGCATTGGAGTATCCCTGCCCGGGCCTGTGCGCAGGGATGCTCCTGTGGGGTCCACACAGGGAGCTGTGAGTAGGCAGAGCTCCTCCACCCACCCTGGCTCTCCTGGCCAGGCCAGATGGAGAGGGTTAATGTATCCCAGTGAGGGAGATGGATGGTTTGGAAAATGAGAGTGTATGGAGCAGTTCTGCCTTGTGAAATCTTCATTCAGGAAGGGAGGCAAGAGCATGCAGGTACCTGTGTTCATCTGTAGCAGTACATGCAGTTGTGTGTGATTTTGCTGGGAGAAGGAGAGAGAAGAGGTGAGGAAATCAGTTGTAAACAGCACATTCTGTGGTGTGTCAGGTTATAAAATAAAACCCAAGAGCAGGGCTCTTGTGCTGTCCCATGATGAGCTGCTCTCCTGCAGACTGGGAATGCTGGGAGAGTGAAATAAATCAGAGAAAGATCATTTGTCTCAGTAGGACAAAAGCCCCTGTCACTGGCAGGGCTGGGAGATCAAGAGATGGTCCCCAGGTGCACAGAACTGGCTGTTGCAGAGAGGGAGGCAGTCGGGGAGGGATTTATGTTGTCACTGACGCCGGGAGCCTTTGCAGAGCCCAGCACTGGGTCTGTCATCAGGCAGGAGGGTCTCTGCCATGTGCCCAGCACTGGGTCTGTCATCAGGCAGGAGGGTCTCTGCCATGTGCCCAGCACTGGGTCTGTCATCAGGCAGGAGGGTCTCAGCCATGTGCCCAGCACTGGGTCTGTCATCAGGCAGGAGGGTCTCAGCCATGTGCCCAGCACTGGGTCTGTCATCAGGCAGGAGGGTCTCTGCCATGTGCCCAGCACTGGGTCTGTCATCAGGCAGGAGGGTCTCTGCCATGTGCCCAGCACTGGGTCTGTCATCAGGCAGGAGGGTCTCTGCCATGTGCCCAGCACTGGGTCTGTCATCAGGCAGGAGGGTCTCAGCCATGTGCCCAGCACTGGGTCTGTCATCAGGCAGGAGGGTCTCTGCCATGTGCCCAGCACTGGGTCTGTCATCAGGCAGGAGGGTCTCTGCCATGTTCCTGGAGGACTTTGGCTGTAGCCTCTCTGTCGGTGTCAGATAATGAGGTTTGTCCAGCTCTGCTGCTCTGGCACACTGTAGCATTGTTGCAGCCAGGATAAGTGTTCCCATAGGGAATGTGATGCATCCCGTGTGTCTGCTGCAGGTGCAACCCCCTCATCAACCTGAACTATGCTGTCCTGCTCTACAACCAGGGTGACAAGCAGGGGGCCCTGAGCCAGTATCAGGAGATGGAGAGGAAGGTCACCGTGGCCAGGGAGAGCAGCGCACCCGACTTCGACCCTGAGGTTTGTGCCTGAGCTCAGGAGCCACCCCAGGGCTGGCAGTAAATGAGGAGGAGGTTTGACTTTGAGTCCAATTATTAGGAAGAAATTCTGCTTATGAGATTTTCCAAGCAGAGCGAGTGCCTGCTGAGAGCTGCTTGCTTCCTTTCTGCTCTTTGAAGCCCAGTTCTTCAATCAATACACAGCCAGACAAGATTCTCTCTTAATTAAGGGACTGAATTAGCAGAGATGTTTCCCCCAAGCACCAAGCTGTAGCCAGCTCTCCACAGATCTTTTCTTGTAGTTTCTTTTTTTTTAATGGTGGTGTTGACCTTATTGTTGTCTGAAGTGTCCCTGCTTACACTGCTCTTCTCTTTTTGCTTCTTGAGAAGATGGTGGAGATGGCCCAGAAGATGGGAGCTGCCCTGCAGGTCAGGGAGAGCCTGGTCTGGACCAAGCCTTCTAAAGAGTCCAAATCCAAGCAGAAAGCTGCTGTGTCAGGGAAATCCAGCTCTCAGCAGCCTTTGGGCTCCAACCAGGCCCTGGGTCAAGCCATGTCCTCTGCTGCAGGATATGGGAAAACCATGCAGCTCCCTCCAGGTATGTCTCCTCTACGGTTCTTTCAAGTAGAGATGTGGGAGGGAAGAAGAGAAATCTCTCCTCCCTTTGGAAGAGTTACAGCACGTGTTCAGGAAGGAATTGACTTGCTCTCACAGCAGTGAGCATTTGGTGATGACTTTCCCAGATTTCTGAGTTCAGGAAGATGCTCTGTGTAGTGTATTTCACTCTCTTGCTTTTGCCAAGATGGGGGAGGCTGCTGTCTGAACCACAATGGGCAAGATTTCATTAGCATGGGATTGTGATCTTGCTCTGGAAAGGAGGTGGTTGCCTTTCTTTGGAAGAGCCCAGGAGCTGCCATGCACAGAGAGGATGCTGCAGAGAAGGGAAAGGATGAAGAATTTTCTAAAGAACTTTCACCATTTCTCTGACAGCACTAACTGCAGCTGGATTGCTCCGAAGCTGCCCATCCTTGCAGGTGTTGTTGGATTTAGTGGGACTGAAGGTTCTCAGGAGGTGGTGTGAGCCTTTGGAGGCTCAGCCCATCACTGTGTGTGCTGGGGCTGGGTAGGAGCACCTCCTGAGCCATTCCAAGCCTGGCCTTCTCTCACCCCTCAGCTTCCAAGGAGGAGTGCACTGGAGATGTTGCTTATCGTAGTGATTTTCTGTCACTCAGTCTTGTTGCCTGTGGACTCAACCAGGAGAGTAGTTGTGTAATCTAGGCCTCTTTCTTTGGCATCCCTAAGGACCTGTTCCATTTCTTGCACATGGAATAAACTTTCCATGCAGGGAAGACTTAGAAAATCTGAAAAATAAAACACACCAAGGGTTTAGGGTGTACCTGAAGGACTTCATTATCCAGATCAGAGAAGGGAGCTGGTTTATTACATCAATTGACACCTTAAATGCAAGTGTAGAGACAACTTGTATCCTGTTGTGATTTAATCCCTAAGTAGCTACTTTAGCTGCCTGGAAACTCTCCACATTTCCTAAAGCTGTGAAGTGAATACAACACTTTGGTTGTGGCTCCAGTTTGAGCATAAACCAGCTTCAGTGGAACTGGAAGTGGCACTACCCTGTGAGGGTGGTGAGGCCCTGGCACAGGGTGCCCAGAGAAGCTTTGGCTACCCCTGGATCCCTGGCAGTGTCCAAGGCCAGGTTGGATGAGGCTTGGAGCAATCTGGGATAGTGGACAGTGTCCCTGCCCATGGCAGGAGGTGGAATGAGATGGGCTTTTAAGGTCCTTTTCAACCCAAACCATTCTGAGATTCCTGATCCCAGAAAATGTTTTCCCTTCCAGAGCACAAGTTAATTCATACGTTTGCACTGAATTCTGACAGCTGAGAGACTGTACCTCAGCTTTCTTTCAGCAGGACTTCAGGCACTGTGAGGTCTGGATAACTCAGTGCCAATAAACTAATGTTAGGCAGAAAGAATCTGAGGGTAATTAAAAGCTGTAATTGTTTTGCACCTCTGCTGCTGGGAAGGACATAAAGAACTGACAGCACACACATAGCCATAGAGTAACTTTACCTCTGTTCTCTCCCCAGGTGCTGCAACACCAGCTCTGCCAAAAAAGCCTCCCTCCCTGCCTCTGGAACCAGAACAAGAGCAGGACTCGGAAACGAGCCCTGAGGAGAACTCGGCTCCCACAGGGGACGAGGAGCAGAGGAAGAAGCACCAGAGCCAGGAGGCAGCAGAGTAGGGTTGCTCTGGGCAGCACAGGTGGTGCAGGAGCCTCTTCAGGGCTGCCTGGAATGTGGGAAAGGACCCTGCCCTACCCTGCCCCATGGTGGCTTCTCCCCAGTGTCAGGTAGTCTGGATGCAGCTGTTCCCTATCAGTGACTTCAGCTTGGGGGCTCTGCCTTGTTCCAAAGAGTCACTGCAGTGACCAGAGGTTTCTTAGTGCAGTCACAACTCACTGCAGAACTGGAGGGTCCAGATCTCCACATCAGGGTTAGATGTGAGTCCTCCAGAAGGACATTTTAGCAAAGCCAGCAGTAGTGATTTAGGATCCTGGACTGCAAGGAGGATCAAACCCTTCCAGTGGCTGAACTGATGAGCAGCTGATTTTGTATAAAGAACCAGTAAACTGAAGCCTCAGGGCTGTGTGTTTGCTGGTGAAGCTCCCCAGCTGTTTGACAATGTATTTCCTGCTTCTAGTTCTGCACAGTTGGACTGTGTATCCCTCCATAATTAGCAGTCCAGGAGAGGAAGGTTGGTAATGGAAACATCTGAGAGGCAGCAGTGTACAGGCAGCACGAGCAGGACTCTGGGTACATCCCAGCCTTCAGCTGTGCTTTGTGGTTTGTTGCTCCTATCCAGAAAGACATTAATGCAGCTTTAGAGCCCAGCCAGGAGCTGAAGTGCTCTCCTGCTCCCCGGAGAACACTGAAAGAGTAGGACCCCTTG
Organism: Sturnus vulgaris; assembly: GCF_052056855.1. Lineage (NCBI taxonomy): Eukaryota > Metazoa > Chordata > Aves > Passeriformes > Sturnidae > Sturnus > Sturnus vulgaris. The sequence goes on from NC_142255.1 coordinate 1,542,673, forward strand.
CTTTCCCCTGGGTTCTGATAGCCCAAACTGACTGCTTATTTTAAATGTGGGTTTTTTCCCCTTCAGCTGTTCTTTCTGCTGGGTTTTGTGCCAGTTCAGCCCCAGGGCAGCACTCCTGTAAGGATTCCCTCCTGCCAGGAGTTAAAACAGAATTTTTTTTGTAGAGCACAGGCAAATTGAAACAAACCAGGCAAGAAACAGTGTCAGCCAAGTACAATGCAGGTTTTTATTCACATTTAACTTCTTACACTGAAGCCTAACAGAGTGCCTGGGAAGAAGAGGTGAGGATTGAGAGCAGGGGTGGGCAAGGGCTGGGAATTCTTCATTTCAGCCCCAAAACTTTAATTCAAGGCAGATTTTTGTCCTAGGATGCTTTAATGGGATAAATGCCACACAGGGAGCACGTACTGCACTTGGAGGTACTGTGAAGGGATTTATTTTAAATACGTATTTTGTGAAAAGCTTATGCAACAGTGAACCAATTCTTCTATGAAATGAAGCAGTAGCACCTTCTTACTTACTGGGAGCTTCATGTCTAAGGGAGCATTTTTAAATATGTAATTCCAGTTGGATAATAAATAGAGCTGCAACTCCTGTCCTGTCCCCTTTCCTCCCCTGGGCATGGTAATGGTGGCATTTGCATGCAGTAAATTCCTGGGATCTTTCTGGAGAGCATTTTTGTGCTAATGGTAATGAGGCTGGACTGCTCTTTCAGCTGGAATTAAGTAAGGGACTCTTCAGCAGGACTGCACTGAGGCATTTAGGGATTTTGGAAATCACACCTTATGTTCCAAAACCTGTTTCTGGCATCAGCCATAATTTGAATCCCCTCTTTCCCCCCCTTAACGGAAAAGAATCATGAGCTTAATTTCAAGGGAAGCAGAAACCATCTGCTTTAGGACTTCTCTTCCCCTTTTTAGGGAAAGGTCTGTGATGAACAGGGTAAAACAGAGCTCACAAGGTACTTTGCATCTTGGCTTCTGCACAGGAAGCAAACTAAAAGACATTCAAACATCAATGCCTGGGAGGCAAGACCTTGTTTCAGCCAAGAGTAATGATCTGTCTATCCAGCAACATGTGTTCAACCCAAAAAATGTGGTGTTGAAGTCCCTGAGACAACTGGATGCTGATTTATGGCACAGGCAGTATCAGTGGGTACATGCTGTGCTCCTGTACTTGTTTGTTTAGTTGTGACTGAGCAAGGTGGATGTGGGGGCCTTAAAGCTGTTCACAATTTAGATTTCCCAGTTGGGGAGTAGGTTTCAGTTGGCAAAGCCTCTTCTGCAGAGACAGACAAGCCTCAGTGCTGAATGAGGGAAAACTCTAGTAAAGTAATAAGCTCCACACATAAATGCATTCAAAAAGAGTCCATGTTATAACAAGTACTCCATCTGCCAACACTTTTCTAGAAGAGAAAACCCAATTCTGCTACAAGGAAAGCTTTACCACTCCCTCAAACCACACTGCTCCAAAAACTCAGTGTTTTTAATGGAAGACACAGGTAAGATCTGAACCCAGTTTTATCCAGTCTGCACCAAGGGGCAGCTTTCCTGAGAAATTCGCAGGGGAGGTTTCCAGGGTATTTTTTCCATTGCCTCCCCTTGCATTTTAATGGAATAATTCCTGCCATCATTTGTGTTCCTCAGCTGCTGTGAGGTCTGTTGAGCACAGGCTGATCCCAGGCTGTTGGGAACAGAGCTCCTGGCACAGGAGGGAATGGCCATGTGCTATTTCCAACCTGCACCTTTCCTTTGCTGAGAGAACATCCTCCCACCAGACTCTGGATCAGTGACTCTGAGAATTCCACCTAGATCCAGCTGAGACACCACATGAAAAACTGCTCTGGAGTGAAAGAGGAGAACATCCAGCATTACCAACAGGCAGAACCAGCATTCCTGGCTCTGAGATCCAGGTTTTACTGCAAAGGTTGCTCAGATCCAGTATTTTCCTCTGGTGTTCTCCTGTTCTCCCCAACACTCTGATGTTCCTTAGCCCAGGAATAGCAAGGCAGCAATTGTGTGACACAAGTCTGTGCCAGCACTGCTCTGGAACAGATTGCATGGAGACAATACTGGCACGGAGACACTTCAGCTGTTCACTCACTCAAAGCCCTCAGCTTTCACCTAAGCTGCAAGCTCCAAAGAAAAACCCCAAACCAACATTTTAGGATAACTGGAAATTGAGTTCTGTTGTACCATTTCACAGAACTGCCCCATTATTCAACTCCTTGCTCAGGACATGGAAAGGTGACTCCATGGCACACAAATCGTGATAATTCAGTGTATCATTACAGAATAAATAGTGAAAATGAAGCAAAGCACTACTGCTGACAGATTTCCATTGGGCTTTGGAATGGATTTAGTGCTCTGCTGCTCTCCAGGCTTTGGATTCCAGTGGCTAAGGAGTTGAGCCGAGCTCTGAAACATCCAGCACAAAGCAGTCAAGGAAGTCTTTGCTAAAGGCTGAGGAAGAACATTTCAGCACCAGTTCTGTAAAATGAACTTGGGAAGGAAGGGCAAACTTGACTGGATCTCACAGATCCCAACAAGAGATAACCAGGAAACACAAGAAAATCAACTAATTCTCAGTAATGCTGTGAAACTCCCCTGGAGAGGAACAAAGATAAAGAGCTTTTAAACTGGCAAGAGTTGGATTTGGGATTGGCTCTTCCACGGCACAGCCCCAAGGGCACAGTGGAGAAGGAATGTGTCCTCTGAGACTGCCAGCCCTCTGTAATTCACACCTCCCAAATAATCCAGCACTTGACCCTTAGCTAGTGCCATACACAGAAAACATGGGAAGAGTGCTCATTTTGGATCATGGATAAGACAAAATTAACCCAAGCCAAGGTGGCTGCAAGTGAAAATACCAACGTGCAGAGGTTTTACCATGGAGAGCTGTCACAGTGCTGAGCTCTGCTGCTGCACCTCCAGCAGATGTGTGAATAAACATTTCCAGTGCAAACCCTGCTTCGGGAGTGAGGCTGGCTGAGGTTTGAGTCATCCATCACTGTGGATTTCAAGGTCCAAGTAACACAGAAGAACAAATAGAATTTGTAGAGACAGAGGATGAGGGGGAACAGGGTCAGCTCAAGCCTGTTTTTGAAGCTTTGGTATTTTTGCAGCTGTTGAAGCAGCTTTTCTTTGTTGTCAGCACTGTAGCTGTGCAGAGGTGTGAGACTACAGGTGCAGTGAAGGATTTCAGCTCTGCCTCCCTGTCATTAATTTGGGAAGGCAGAAGGAAGTTAAGCAGATCATGTTCACAGCATGTGAAACAAAGCAAAGGCTGCTGGGCCCCTCCATTCAATTCAGATTTATTACCATATAGATTGTTTCACAGCTTAATCAGGGATCCTACTGGCACAGCTGAGGTCATGGTGGTTAAGGATTCCCCTTGGGAAGTGACTTTGGGCACAGATGAGTTCTGTGTGCTTGATAAAGCAGATTTGGGTAGAGCAGCAGCCTGGCCATTCCACGCTGCTGGGATTAGAGCTGGGACTCACCATGCCAGGCTTTCCCAGCACACCCAGAAGGGGCCACAGCAGAAATGTTTACCTGTGAGGAACAGCAGGAAGAAGGAAGTAACAATAATTATCAGTTCAGCCTTTTGGCCCAGTAAGCTCCTTTTAAATGATTCTTTACAACATTTATTGACTCAGATTAAAAAAGCTAATTTTAGCCTGTCATGTTCCTGTCCAATGCAAGCACAACTGACCTGGGACAAGGTCTGTAGGTGCAGTCACGTGTTTTTAGGTGGCCATAAGGAATGTCAGTCCCAGCAGCCTCACATCCCTGGAAGTCTTTTGGGAAGAAAAAAGTGAAATACAGCAGCAGGGCCGTTGCTGGTGACAGCTTGTGTGTATTTAGTTTTGTTTCCAGGTCGAGAATGCACAGTGTAAGCTTTGGACCTCTAAGTGAGCCTAAAGGAGAGGCTCTTTTCATTTATTTTCAGTTTAGGAAGACTAAACCAGAACTCCAAGTCCTGTGCTACAGTTTGTCAACGATAATAGTAATAGCAGTAATAATAATCATCATAAAAAAATAATCTGGGTAGAATGTCTTCAGTCTTAAGAAAATCCTGCACCTGGATAAAATGCTGACACTCAAGGGAAGCTCAGGGTGGGCTGAGCTGCAGGAAAACACAGCCCTGACTGTACTTCTGCTCTGTACAAGACAGAAGACTTTGCTCGGGGGAATGCTGAATACACATGACAGCATTGTGTGCTGAGTCAGTGCAAGTACAACAGCTGCCAGCTTTCATCCTTGCAGAGCAGCCAGGATGGCATTTCCCAACAGAGAACACCACTGACAGCAGCCTGACAGTGTTAGAGCAACAGATCACTCCACCCTGAGTGACACAGACTCCTCCCTCCATTCAGGTGCAGACTGACCTGGAACAACCTCTGCCAAGCTCTGCTAAGGCACAGGCTTGCCCAGACATGCTGATTGCACTTAACCCAGTTCCACTGAAAACTGGCTTGACAGCTGTGCAAATACACTCCAGCTTCCTGAAGTGGCCAGAGACAAAACCATGCTGGTGCTCTACAATTCTTAGTGTGTGACTGTGAAAAGGTAAAAAAATAGAAGCAAAGTATTTAACAAGGACACATGGTTCTGCTTTTTTAATTTCAAAGGCCAGAGCAAAGCAACTATCAGTGACCTAGTCAAAAAAACCCCAACATCAAACCCTAAAAAGGCCTCTTCAGTCTTACCTGGATAACGCTGTTGCAGCTTTTGAGCTTCCAGAGGGACCTTCCCTAATATATTAACCTTTCCTAATAGAGGGCAGGGAGACTGAAGAATCTGGCACAACCATTCTCAAACAACCAAGAATGAGTCTCCAGCAACAAGAGCTTTCCTGTAACACACCATTAGCAGACTATTTAGTGTACAGCAAACATAGGGAATGATTTGGGGTTCCCTGGCAGGGAAACAGAACTGTCTCCCAAACAGAAACCCTGATTATCTTCACTCCTTGTTTCCAAAAAACTAAGCACAGGCTGCTGGGGCTCAGTTGAACACCCTTAGTCACAGATATCCAGAATCACCTGTGCAGCCTGGAGTAGGTTCAGTCTATGTCACATTTTGGGACCATGGTTCCCTCTGGGGCTGGACACACAGAGGGGTGATTGCACCAGGCAGTAATTCCATTCTCACCCCAGGCAAGGTTTGCAATGTGCTGGGAGGAGATAACCCACACGCTTTTTATTTTGAATTTACCAGAGGCAAGGCAGGGCTGGGCACTCCTGTGCTCTCCCTGGGATTCAGGGGCAGGAAATTCTCCTGCTGCTGCACTTTGCAGCACTGCCAGAAAAGATCCACTCTGAGCTACGAACAGCAATCCTTGCCAGCCAGGGATTTTAGTTTTTGCGTTCCTCCTCCTTAAGACAAAGCCAATTTTCACATTAAAGATTAAAACATCTGCACCTGACCTGCACGTGAAGTGCCTGAGTCACTGCTGAGTGACTGGAATGTACCCGACAGTTTATACCTGGAATTATTCTTTGGCTCTTTTTCAGTTATACCCAGAAAACACAGCACACCCTGGTTCTGTTCCTATACCACCACTGCTTCAAATCCCAATCCACGGGTCTCAGACGCCGTGCAGCGTTGGAGAAGGAGAGTCCTGGTATTCTAGTGAGGATACACTTCGGAATAGAGCAGTCCCTCGGCTGAAATGGCATCCCCGAGTCCCACGGTCCGCACGGGATCCTTGCACACCAGCACGGGGGTGAAGTGGAAGGAGATGCCTTCCCTGTGCCAGTGCACCACGGGCTTGTCTGGATCGAGGGAGATTTTGGATGGCGCCTCCGTGTGGGAGGTGACGAACTCCAGAGGAGCTTTGAGGAAGACTTTGCTGGTGTCGATGGTGTCGGTGGCACAGGCCTGGGTGCCGGCGGCCCTGGCCCCGGCCGCCACCGCCGCCGCCTGGTTGCCCCAGTGGCCGTCCACGGTGACCAGGATGTGGTAGGCCAGCGTGTGGAAGTGGATCCGCGTCAGGTCCGAGGCCCGCTCGGCCGCCTTGCCGTGCTCCTTCAGGATCCAGAAGAGGATGTCGCTGACCATCCCCACATCGGGAATGCCGCTCCAGGAGGCCAGGGAGGCGTGCGGACCAGAGGCAGACTGCGTGAGGAACAGCAGCTCCTGCTCGTTCAGCCCGATGGAGTTCACCAGGGGAAAGACCTGCTAACAGGAACAGGGAACAGCGGGGTTGCCTTCAGGAGTGGAGTCACACCTGGGATTCCTCCCCAGGCCCTGGTTTTTTGCAGTACCCTGTTGCTGGCTCAGCAGAAGCAGTACCCAGTTTCCCAGTCACTGCACTTCCCAAGTTGGCAAGAATTACTTAGCCAAGAAAACATTCCATTTGGTGCAATTAATTTTCCAGACACACACTCTGACAGTAAAAAGTAACAACGCATCAACTCCACATAAAACACAACACTGAGATCAGAGTTGTGTCAAGCTAAACAAGGAATCACCAGGAAAGAAATTCTGCAAAGAAAGTGAGGGATTTTTCAAAATTATAAACTCGGCTCAAATTCAATCCTCAATTTATCTTCCAGTGTATAGTCCAAATGTTGAGTTTTGATTTCTATATTCATGCACTAATGTGTGCACTGTGGTACTGAACCTGGTCAAAAGAGCACATCCTTTCATTTTCCTTACCTGATGCATTATGTTGCTCATAAAATCCTGATCAGTCATACTGGCCAGCTCCAGGTGTATGGGAATGTCAGTTGGGATATCAGAGATGGAGGCCACAGCCTACAGGAAAAAGGAAAAACAACCCTAGAACACATATTTATTAAGGAACAGAAGAAGAAAAAGGGTTTTGACTCAAGCTACACATCCTTTAATCTTCCTGTGTGTGGATATAAACAATTCCAATGGGATGTCTGACCTGTGTATGTACTGCTAAGAAGAGGAAATAAAACAACTTCTAGTTTTGCAGCATCCCAGGGCAGGAAAACTGTATCTAACCTTAACCTGCTTCCAGCTCAGCACCTTTTTAATGGATTAATTCCAAAAACCTCACAAATCTGAAGCAGCTGCAGAAGAGCTGATCCTAGAACACAAAAAATGCCAATGCCTTGCTTCAGGACAAGCCCTCAGCTGCAAAAGAGATGTAAGACAGATGCTGTTAGATGCTGTTTAAGGAATTAAGGTGTTGATTATAACCTGGATCATCTCAGTATCCAGCACAGGAAAAGTCTGGTTTAGCTGCTAGATAAGCCCAGTAACCAGGTCAACACCCTACAGCCAGGCAACCAGCCCTTCCTTTCCCTGGACAAGTCACTGAATCTAAGAAAAAACAATGTTACAGGCTTAGACTTCAGCCATTCTTGCAGCTCCCACTCTCCTTTTGGCATTCAGTACTGAGATCTGTGGGAGCTCTGAAGGCACAGCCTTCCTACACCTTCAAACTTGGGAAAACAAAACCTTGCCATGGAACACTTGTAGTGGAAATTAAGGAAATTCAGGGATTCAGTATCTCACCTCCATGAGTCGTCTGTGTCTCATCTCCTTGCTCTGCCCTTCCATCATGTGAAGTCCTGAAAGCACCACCAGGTCTGGCTGGAATTCATCCAGGCTGGACACAAACACTTCCAGCATGTTCAGGGCACCGTTGGACAGGTCATGGGAGAAGATGAAGCGGTTGGCAGTGGGTGCTCTCACTCGGCCCCACTGCTCACCTGGGGTGGAGCAAACAGGACCAAGTGTGTGTGAACTGGTTTATTCCTGGGCAAGATCACAAATTCAACGGGCTCCAGCAGCAGCAAGGAAAGCCATGGAACTGTTTTAGCCATTACATGAAGGTTACCCTGAGTTTCATCAGTACGTGGTTAAACCTGTGTTTTCAGGGACTATTTTAGTGTTTATGGAGCTTCAAAACGACACCCCTCAGGCTGTGCACCAATGTTAGTGATGTTCAGGGGTTCCACTGAACACCTGCTCCCTTGTACCTGCTTGATATTCCAAGATAAGATGGAATTCATCTCTTTCCTGCATGGATTCAGGTGGCACAACCACATTGTCATCGAGCAGTTCATGGAGTTTGGGACCAACTGGGCCACAAAGGAGGATCTAGAAAACAAGGAAAAACAAACAGTTTCCCCTTGCCATGTACCTTGCCAAAATTTAAGCGTCACCTAACACAACTGATTTTAAAAAGTTAATAATTCAATTTTTAAAAATCAGCTTGGAAGTCCAACCATATGTTCCACCAGCAGAATCTAAGAAATAACTGCCAGATCCCCAAAACCTACACAGAAGTAACATGAGACAAGCAAATTAAAGAACACAAGCAAATGGCTTGAAATGTTTGGAACATGTATGTACCTTCAGGTCTGGATTTGTTGCGAGCTTCTGCCCGATGAGAGCAGCATTTCCTCCCACATAAAGCTGTAAAACAAACAGAGCTGGGTGTGGGCATCTCCTTGTTTTGGGACCTTTAAACACATTAAGTTTTCAGTACAGGCTGGACGTTTTGGCTTTTTAGAACAGGGTTCAGCAGGACCCAAGTTACTGAAGGTAAAACGATTTCACAATTCTCTGTGAGATCTCAACAAGTTGAGCATACTTTATTTTGAACCTAAATATTCACCTCCAGGTAAAGGGCCTGTAAAAATCAATCAAATCCCAACACTGTGGGAATTGCACTGTAAGAACCAACTCATTCAGCACATAAACAGCCCTTGCTCCTGTGCAACCTATCTGTGGCTAAAGCCCTGTAGGTTTTTAGCAAGGCTGACAAATAAAAACTGCAGCAATTCTTCCTCCAGTTTGAGGCTGAGGTGAAACCTGCTGCCTGTGCCCATGTGAAGTGAAAGAAACTGTGGAAGTTTCTTCAGTAAAAAAGGTCAAACTTTCCAGTTAAACTCTGATTTGAGCTTGAAAAGCAGTGAATATGGGTTGTCCTGAGGGTCAGGTGCTAAGAGGAGGCCAAAGAGAAGATCCAAGGGCTGCTCTGGAGCCAGGCTGGGAAAGCTCAGGGTGTTCGCCTAGAGAAAAGAAGGCTCCAGGGAAACCTCAGAGCCCCTGACAGGGCCTAAAGGGGCTCCAGGAGAGCTGGAGAGGGACTGGGGACAAGGGATGGAGGGACAGGACACAGGGAATGGCTTCCCACTGCCAGTGGGCAGGGTTAGAAGGGATAGTGGGGAGAAATTCTTGGCTGTGAGGATGGAGAGGCTCTAGCACAGGTTGCTCAGAGCAGCTGTGGCTGCCCCTAGATCCCTGGAAATGTGCAGGTTGGATGGGGCTGGGAGCACCCTAGGCTAGTGGAAGGTGTCCCTGCCCATGGTGGCACTGGATGGGCTTTGGGGTCCCTTCCAACCCAAACCATTCCTGGCCTCTCTCACAGAAATCAGACGATTCTTCACTCTCAACACCATCCCAAGGTGTTGGAAGCTCTTTTACAGCCTCAGCCCCATCTGGCTCCCAAGAGGCACATTTGACATTTCAATTTGGGAATGTCAGTGGGGGAGAGACCATTTAAACCCCTCCCATTTGCAGCAGGAGCAGAACCCCAGGGAAAACTATTAACACAATTCAAGCTACACCACAAGCTTCTTCCTCAATGACTTTCTCTCTAGAGGGAGAACCAAAGTCAGCAGTGATCAGGAAGTGAGGAAGAGGATTGCCAAGGCTCCCCTGCAGGCGCAGACCCACCTGTGCCGCGGGGTGCTCCGAGGCCGCCCGTGCAATGGCCTGGAACGCCTCAGCATCGCTGAAGAATCGCTCAGCGGCCGCCCCTCTCTCCATGAAGTGGGAAAAAGCCTCCCTCAGGTCCTGCCTGGAGTTCAGGACTGCGTGGTTCTTCCCATCGCTGGGCTCCAAGCCCAGCGCCTCCAGCAGCTTCACCCCAGACAGAACCACGTCCACGCAGGCGTTGACACTGGGAAAGAGAAAGAAAAAGCGTCCTGGGAAAACCAGACAGACCTCAGGGCACCTGGGAGGGCAGTGAGGTCACATCCCTGACTCTGCAGGGGGAGAACAACCAACCAAAGGGAAAAAAGCCAAAGGAATTTCCTGAAATTCTTTCCTAAAGCTTTCTCCGTTTGACTGGCTTTTACTGTGCTCAGAGAGGGATTTCATTCTGCTGAATGAAAACAAGGAAAGTTTCATGGTCCAGAGGTGGTTGAGTATGTTACAATACAGGTTCTACTTCATTTCCTGCCTTGGGCTAGCTTAAGAAGAACAGGCATAATAACAGTGGCATTCTAAGTTCTTAGAAGCTTTTAAAAACATGTATTTTGGGTTTAAAATGTGCATGTGATTCAAAACTGTTAAAAACAAAACTGGAAGTGTTTAAGTCAGCTAGATCAGCCTCTGGAGTTTCATTATTCCTAATAATACCCAAACCCAGACAAAAACTCTCCACACAGGCTGGTTCTGTTTACAAAAAGTCAAGAGAGCAACTCGTCAGTTAAAATATTTGAAACGGGCAGTTTCCAAAGGACCATCCCAAACGTACAGAAGCAGCATGCAGTGGAAACAGGAGAAAAACCCTGTGATAGTAAGGGAGAGATAAGAACTATTTCAGTAGATCCAGGCTTTTTGGACAGTCTAACTTCCAGTTCCCATGTCTCATCAATTTAATCACAGTCTAATTCAGACCAGAGGACAGGACACTTTCTGACTGGAACCAGAACCCCAGGAAGACAATTTAGAAACACTTGCCCTCGTCTCACTCTGTGGCTTCAGAGCAATAACAATATATAGCAAATATTTCCTGAGATGACACCAACAATTGCACAGAGATGAAATTTAAGCATCTTCTGTAGCTGCTGTCAAGTGCCATTTTTGTTCCTGTGCCCCACATTTCCCTGACAAGGATCCAAAACATCTATCAAACTCGTGCAGGATCCCTGACTTTCTCCACACCTCCTGCCACAACCCTCCAAGGGCCAGTTCCTGCTCCCTGTCAGTGTGGAGTGCTCAGCACTCAGCATTCCCTTGGCAGTGACCTCTCAGGAGTCAGATTTGGGGTGCAATTAAAAAAAACAAAAAACAACAAAAAAAACACCCCAACAACAAACCAAAACTGCCTCACACAAAATAAAGGACATGAAAAACCCTGCAGCTTTCCACTCCATAAGGTAACTGGCCCAGAAATCCTCTGGATGTGCATCACCTCCTACTCCAAGGACAGAGAAATTTCCTAGCAGAGAAAAGAAACCATAAGTTCAAGCAGCATTTTAGCCCAAATTTTGTTTTGATGAATCATTACAGATCCAAAGGCATGAAACTAAGTCATATTCCTCTGCTAACAGAGAGTTACATAGTCATGGAAGTAGATAACTCCTTCCAACATCCAAATCTTCCAGTCAAAGTCAAGGCACCTACCATGTCCATATATTTAAAAGACAGTCAAGTGCTAAATATAACATCTGGATTAATGGTCAGACTGAAACCCAGCATATAAGATCAACGTGACATTCCTGAACTTTCCTCTTGTTTCCTTCCCACTTTAAAAAGAGAAAGGGTGTTGAATTTCCCTGAGCTCAACATCCATTGCCTTCCCTCCTATCTCTCTCCAGCTCTGCCTGGACTCAGTTACCTCTTCCCAAAGGCAAAGAAACTTGTGAACTTTATAAACGTGTCTCTGGTAACTACTTATTGCCAGCCTGTGCTGGATGGACCAGCAACTCCAACTGACCCTGACCCAACCCTCAGACTGTACATTAATTTGTTTTACAGACAATCAAGCTGGGAATAATGTCTCCAGAGAAGGGCTGCCAACAGGGCCAGAGCCCAGCTTAAATCCCCACCCTGGGAGTGTTCTAGATCATTGATTCTCTCAGTGGATGTTAAACTCTGACTGCAAAGCACTGTGGGAAGTGCTGCACTCACATCCAACTCTTTTCCATGGAATCATAGAATGGGTTGGAAGGTACCTTTAAGGTCATCTGGCTCCATCCCCCGCCATGGGCAGGGACATCTTCCAGTAGCCCAGGGTGCTCCAGGCCCTGTCCAGCTTCACCTTGGACACTGCCAGGGATCCAGGGGCAGCCACAGCTGCTCTGGGCAACCTGTGCCAGGGCCTCACCTCTCTCACAGCCAGGAACTCCTTCCTGATATCTCACCTAATCCTGCCCTCCGGCAGTGGAAAGCCACTGCCCCTTATCCTGTCCCTCCAGATCCTTAACCCAAGACCCTCTTCAGCTCTCCTGGAGCCCCTTTATGCACTGGCAGAGGCTCTGATGCTTCCCTGAAGCCTTCTCTTCTCCAGGTGAGCAGCCCCAGCTCTCCCAGCCTGGCTCCAGAGCTCTCAGAGCAGCTCTGTGGCCTCCTCTGGATTTGCTCCAGCAACTCCACGTCCTGCTGATGTTGGGGACCCCAGAGCTGGAAGCAGCTCTGCAGGCAGGGTCTCACCGGGGCGGCGCAGATACACCCCAGCTACATCGCTGTGCACGCCGGGGCCGCAGCGCATCCGTACCCGCACATTCCACACCCTCACACGTGGGCACCGGGATGCACATCCCGGCCCAGGCGCGCTCCCCGCCCCTCCGCCAGGGGGCTCCCCGCGCGCTCCCGCACCTACCCGACGGCGACGCGCGCCCAGCCGCGCGCGGGCCGGACAATGGCCGCCTGCCAGGCCGCCACCGTGCGCGCCTCCAGCGAGCGGGCGCGGCGCAGCGTCCCCAGCAGCGAGGCCGAGAGCTGCCGCAGGGCCGCGGGGGGCAGCTCGGGGCCCAGCACGCACAGGTAGCCCAGCGCCAGGGCCAGCAGGCCCACACACACCGACCGCTGCCACATCGCGCCGGGCGCGCTCCACTGCTGCTCCTCCTCCCCCGCCGCCGCGGCTGAGGCGGGGCGCCGCCGCCGGGGGCCTTCTTACGCCGCCTCCGTAGCGCCCCGCCCCCGCCGGCCGCCGTAAACTTCTTCGGGAATCGTGGCGCGCCACTCCTTCTGCGTAACCTGCGTGCGGCCCGGCCGTGCGGTTTCACCACCTGCGTAAATCGGTATGGGAATAGCGCTTCCCCTGCGTAACTTGCGTGCGGCCCAGCAATGCCCCTACGTCGCTTGCGTAACTTGGCACGAGAATAGCGTAGGCGGCAGGGGGCGGTGCGTTGTGAGGGTAGATGATGGGGTGGGGGGTCCCTCACGGCACCACCGGGCTCAGGACTCCGGGAGCGGAGTGGGCCGAGGCTGCCGGGCCCTCGGGCAGCCGGGGCGAGGAGCCCGCGGTGAGCACTGCCCTGGTGCTGGGTCCTTCAGTAGCGCTGACCTGATGTCTGACTGGGCGTCGTGCCTGCAACCTCTTATGTACGTGGTACTGCTGCTCCATCGCCTCCGTGGGGTTCCTCCTCACGGTGCCGTTATTTCTTTGTTCCCCAGCACCTTTGTGGGTCTGTGTTGTATTTCCACTCTGCCCCAACAGCACAGTGCCTGCATTCCCGCAGCTCCTCTGCCTTGCCTCACACCAAAGTTTCTCTAAAGGCTCGTATTCATCCAGTCACTGTCCAAAGCTAATAACCAACCCTAGTATGCATTCTTTCTTCTTTTTGTGGAAATATTCTTGGTCTCGCCGTCTTCCATGCCTTCCCCAGGATGAGGTGGCCTCGTTAGACTTGCCCACACTCTGATGCCACCTGTGCTGGGAGCAGGCCTGGGAACACCCTTTGCTACTTGGTGCATCCATCACGGAGATGCTGTAGTGAGCAAGACGAGAGGTTTCCCTTTTTAATGAAAGGGAGTTTTTCTGGGCTGCTTTAGAAATCGCAGAAACGTTTGCTCAGAGACTTCTGACAGAATTTGCAAGAGTTTGGCAACTGTGCCACAGCGCGTTGGCTGAGGCAGCTGATAATTTCCGTATTCAGTTCTGTGTTGTGAGTGATTGTCACCTCCTCAGACTCTGACAAAGCAAGCAGTAGAAAAGATAGATTAGTGGAAGGCTTTTTTGCTGATTTTTCTTTCTTTTTAGGATGGTATTTAGTCAGCAGCCATCGTCATGGATTCATGTCTGGCCCTCAGGGCTCATTGGCTGCCCATTAGGTTCTCTTTCTTCCTAGGCATTGCTATGAAGGACTTCCTCATTTATTTGTTATTTATTATTATACATGGATTCTCTTCCTGTGAAAGCATTCCTCAGAGCTTTGAGGGAGCAAAGATGGGCAGGCCAGGCAGATGATGGAGGTTGGAATTGCTGGTGAAGGAGAGAGTGAGAAAAAACCTTCCTCACCTGACAACTGATGGTGGCCAGGGGCACTGACTGGGTTTGTGAGCCTAAAGTGATAATGTAATGATTTTTAAGAACAGAATCACGTGGACAAACTAGAGGCTTTTCTGCCTTCTCTATTCTTCAACAGATCCTTTGAACATTTCTTTATCTTATAATACCTTCCTGTCATAGTGGCCCTTCACAGAGCCTTCATCTTCTTCTCTCAGACCCTGTTCAGCCCACCAGAGTTGCTTGGTTAACGTGTAACCCCCCCTTTTCCTTTGCTCAGGTGGTCTTTGGGTTTTGTCAGTAGCTTTTTTTATTTGAACAGATTTAATAATTTCCCCTTCAGTGCTTTTCTGGCTGATGCTTGATGTGTCTGTGTTTATGAAATCTCACTGGGGGAGAGGCCTGGGAGGCTCTCATGGTTACAAACAGCCCTCCAGCCCAGGCAAGCAGAGAGATTAGAGTACATAGCTGCCCAAAACCCTGCTGCAATGAGGGCTTCACCTGTGGGACCAAGGGTATTTATAGCCTTGTCACAGAACATCATAATTAGATGTGCCCATGGGGCAGCCTCAACCCAGAGCATTGTCACTGCTCAGGGACCCCATTATTAGTCCCGTGTCAGGGTGTGGCTGTGAGCAGCAATCTGACACAGCAGTACTTTGGGGAATTAAGGCACAATTCTGCTTTGGGGTGAATAATTTGTCACCTGATGCCGATGCAGAGATGAGACTAAAGTTGCTTCAGTTGTTTTACTACAGATGTAGTCTCCACATCAATGCAGTGGAAGCTGCTGAGGAGGAACCACCTCAGTTGGACCTTTGTAAAGTGCTGGTGTTCAGCCTCCGTGGACCGTTCTGGCAGTGCACTTGAACAAGGCTGCAAAGATAATGGAAAGATTCATTTTACAATCTGCCAACAAAAAATAAGAGGTTTATAAAAGACAAGTTCCTTCAGAGAACCTGTTCTGTTAAAGAGCTAAACACCTATTTCTTGGTCAAAATTTTTAAGCCAATGGAGATCTAGATTTGCCTCAAACAGTAAAATTAGAGGTGAAACTGTCAGCTGAGAACTGAAGTCCATCTTCTTATTGCTTGCCCTTGAGGCACCCCATGAATTCCAGTTAGAGGTAACCTAGAGGGGCTCAGGGCTGTTGGATTCATATGAGCTAACTCAGTCTGAATAAAAATTATTGATTAAATACCTGTTTAATTTTGGAAATAGCAATCTTATTGCATCACTGGATCACTGCTGTATGTCATTTCAAAAGCTGAAACTGATCTCAATGACTTTTCACTAGGATACTTTTATTAAAAGCATGGGAAGAGAAGGGTAAGATTTAAGAGATTTTTTTTTTTTAGAATGGAAAGAGTTAAAATTTATTATCAACAGTTTTCCTTCATTTCTTTTCCCTGGTGTTATGAAGTCCTTGTACAAGAAATCTTTTTCTTGACAGTTTTGTGGTGTAAGGTGCTTGTGTCTTGGGGGTTGGTAGAGGGACAGTGGTTTTAATCGGTGTTCAGTTATTGAAAATGGAACTTGTTCCCTTTAGGAAAAAAAAAACAACGAGAAAAGGTGGAAAATCCCCCCTTTTCTGTAGGAAGCAGACAAAGGATGTGATTCTTGTTTGTTTGAAGATTAGCTATGGAGAGTTACACAGTGTCACCTGTTCCCAGGCCACTCAGAGCTGACATACCTGTATGTGGGAGCTTTTGACCTCACTGAATTTGCTTTTCAGACCATGGGCTTGGTTTGGAGAAATGAGGGTTTGCCAGACCCTCATTAGGCAGGAGGCAAGAGGGAGGGGAACAAGGGTGGGCACAGGGAGGAAACAGGGAGAGGTGAAAGCCAAAGCTTCTAGTCCCAAAGGAGATCTGGAAACCTGTTTTTCTTACTTTGAGCTCACAAGCTTGAAGCAATTGTCTTTACTCCTTATTAAGTTGAGTTTTCATATTCAAACGAGCTCATTCCCTTTGAGCTGCTTTGGCCAGGTACTCCAGGCCAGTGCACAACACAGAGAGGGAAGGAGCCTTCCCAAAGTATGAATTCCTTTATTGTTGTTGGGATCATGTGTGTCTGCAGTGCCTGGGATGGAATCTCTAGCTGCAGCCAATGAGCACTGGGCAGCACCCAGGCACGATTTGGATGGCAGGTCCTTGCAGGCCTCTTAGCTCCTGTCCTGTCCAACACTCCCAACATATTGTCCCTTATCTCAGCCTTCCCCAGGCACCTGGAGTCAGTTACTCAGGTTTTGTGTGTCCAGCTCACTCATCTGTGTGTCATCATACCTTGCTATCAGGCTGCCTTTGCTCATAGGCCTCATTTAATCCGAGCTGGGCACTCTTTCCAGAACCACACATCACTCCATGTACATGGAATCAGTGCCTAGCTGTGACATTCCATGGGAGCCAACAGCAGAACACACGGGGTAGGTGTTTGCTAGGTGGCTTTGCTGGGGGAGGAGAAGAAAAAAGTTGAAGGTAGGCTTTTTGGATGGGTCCTAATAAAAGTCTGGAAAATTCACAAAGTTTCTGCTGAGCCATGCAGATGAGTGGAGGAGCTGTAATTAAAATAAAGACTCTGTGTTGTTCTCAGAAACTGGGCAACATTCCCTGTCAGAGCTCTGCCAGCAGATCTCAGTCCTGGACTTCAGCACCCACTGTTGCTCTGCTCTGTGAGACACCCACTCAGCTTGGCCAGCACAGCTCAATCTCAATTGGAAACATCTCGTGCTGTTCCAATTCTGGGCCCTTTTTGAGCAGAAAATGCCATCTCTTTACTAAATTGTGCCAAATTGCTTCGTTTTGGCTGCAGTACTCATTCTCACTTGCCACCTAATGGGATACCTGGGGACTTCCATCTACACTGTCAGCAACAGAGAAGACTTGTGCATGCCCAGCCCCCTGCTAAGCCCCTCATTATATAGTGATGTGTTAATAACAAACACTTTCATGTCTTGGCAGTTGCAAACCTCTCCTCAGTAGTGGCAGTGCTTCAGAAGTAGAATCGCATGGGAAATATGCAAGTCCCAGTTTTAAATAATAATATCAGCTTCTCTGGCAACCCTGTTCCCAGAATGATAGTTGGGAAGAGTTTGAAGCTGCCAGATGCCACTTGTGTGGATGTTATGCAGAATCTGAACCACGGTGGAGAGATTTGCTGTTGCAGAAGTATTTCTGCACAGAGAATCTCTTTCCCTCACTCCCAGGTTATGAATCTGCCTTCCTTGGAGACCTTACCACCTCCTAGTTTTTGAGAGCTCAACAGTGGGAGGCAGAACTGTTTCCATCTTGCCTGAGACACCAGGGCTGAAGCTGGCATCATCCATGTCCAAATTTATGCATTTCTTTCAACTGGAGCCAAATTGCTGGGTTTTGCAGTGCTGGTTGCTCACACCCTGTGGTGACCAGCCTGGCTTCCAGAAAATCCACAGGAACTGCAACAGGTGTGAGCCACCACCTGTGCTGGTGAGCACCCCGACCAATCAGAAGTGGTGGCACTGACTGCTGAGCTGCTTGTTTCTGGAGCAAATGGTTCAGATCAATGAAGATGGAACAACTAAAATTTGTAGGAAGAAGACAGGTTAGGAAATTATCCCCAGGAAGTGAGAAACTTTGGTAGGAAGGTGTTTTGACTGTATTTCCAGTCTTGCTCCTGTGAGACTCCAGCTGCAGCACTTTCAGAAGCTGAGATCTGCAGTGAAATCCCTGTTTATCTGTCAGGTGTGGCCCTGTAAACATGAGAGTGATTAGATGTGTTAGAGGTGTGTTGTGTATTGTTCAGAAGAAAGGATGGGTATATGTGAGCAGAGCAATGCTTGAAGTGTTCTCATGTATTCTCAACTTGGCAAGGTAGAAGATGGATGACAGATGCTCAGTCTTATCTCTGGGAAGGAAATCCAAATTCAAATTATTTTGCAGTTGCCTACATCCATCCAATTTGCATTCCCATTGGTGAGTATTCTGTGGGCTGTGTGTCATTGTAAATACTTTGGATTCTGTATTATGATTGTTATAATTTATATTCACATCATTTCAGCACTAACAGCAGTGCCAGTGTTGTTGGGAGTGAATGTGCCTTAAAATGTTTGGTGCCTAGTGAACCTGACCTAATTCCTGTGATACTGTGATTGCTAAAACCTCATCATGTAACTTAAGCTAACAAACTGGTGTAGTACAACCCTACCAGCAAAATTACATGCCAAAAGGGCAACCTTTATTTCTGTTACTGTTACAGAAAACGCCCAGAAGCTGGATCCTCCAGAAGCCTTTGATTTGCAGCCTTTAAGGCTGTGGTTGAAGCCCTTGCTGTGGCAGAGGACCATGGAAGAAGGATTTAGGCAGTCCTGGAGACATGAGAATAGATAAGCCAGGTGTCTGTGTAGGGACTGTCAGCTTGCAGAGCTGTGTGTGGGGGCTTCTGAGGGCACTTTGCAAGAGGCAGGACTGCCTCAGGTCAGATTTCCATGAGCAGGGGAGAGGGAAAAGAGAAGGCTGAGAGCCCCACAGTTTTACCAGCAGAAATACACTTGGTTATCAGCATGGATATAACCTGTTTCTCTTCCTCCCTTGGTGTGTGTCCCATGCATATCTGGAATAGCCAGTCTGGACTGGGGGCACGGGGGGGGGTGTGTCCATGGGGAGTGGTTTTCTCCACTAGCTCAGCTGCTATTTTGCCACTCCACTCACCCACAGCCCTGTGAGAGAATCGCTCAGGGTGGGGACAGCGTGAGGTGGCATCAGCTGCTCATCCTCAGGGATCCTGCCTCACAGGTCATGTCACTTCCCACAGAGCAGTGCCAGGGCCACCTCTGCTCCACCCTCCTGATTGCTGTCTCTTCCTTAGCATGTTCCAGGCTGTGCTACAGCTCCAGGAACTGCAGAATGTGCAGTCAGGTGCACAGTCCTGCTCTCTTGGGGGCAGCTGATCCAGATAGGATGTGCCTTATGCAATAGTGTAAGCTGGGCGTATTTTAATATGCCAGACTTTGCAGTGAATGTGTGTATTGGTCTTCTGAGAGGCAGTTGTTTGAGAATGTCACCACTGAGACTGCCAAACCTGCTTGTGTATTTCATAGCTCATACTGCAAACTGCTCACACACCCCCCTGGGTTGTGTGTTAACAGACACAGCTCATAAATAGTGTGCCTGGCAAAGCTGTCGGCTCTAGATCTGTCCACAGAGATTTGGGCAATGGAATTTGCTGTGACAAAGGTGTCCCTAGTATTTTCCTTCTGTGTGAATACAGGAAGCATAGAATATGGAGTCCTTGGTGTTAAATGAGTCCAAAGGTGGTGATTGTGGCTGCACATGGAACCAGGTTTGTTTAAGTAGATAAAAGAGGTCTCTAACCTCCTCCATAAAGAGACAACAATCAGAGAAATAGAAACATGGTTGAGAAAAGTGATGCACAGTCAGAACATCCAGAAAATGTTTTATAAAATGAAGAGGAGTAAAGGAGTGCTAAAACTGGTTTTGGGGGGAAGGGCTTGAAAAGGTTTCAAAGAAAGTATCTTATGATCTTGAAGTAAAGCTGTAAGACACTGGAAAACCACAGAAATCCAGAACACAATAGGTCCTTTTATAAGTATTTGAAGTCTGTTTCTTCTTATGTGTGTGTATAGATATTGCTGAGGCTTTGTGAGCATGAAATTCCTTTTTCCTTTGTAGTTCTGTGGCACTTATAAGTCTTGTGAAGATGTCTTGCCTCTAGGCTGGGCATCATGCATAACAAGGAGAAGTACTAACCAAAAGAGATCAAAGGGAAACCCAGGCAGATTCCCAGGAAATTTCTGGGTGATCAACCAGCTCAGGTTCCAGGGACTGCCTTTTGCAAGTCTGCATGTGATTTACTCTGTCTCCATTCTGTAAGCTCAGCCTGTGCTTTGTTAGTGCTGCAGGATTGAGTGCTTCCCTGCAGCATCCTCAGGCTATTTGGGGTGAGTAGGATGGTTGATCTCCCCGCCTCAGAGCACAGCACATCTCGAGTAGAAATGGCTGTTGGGCACTGATGGAAGACAAGGGGTAAAGAGAAGAGAGAAACTGAAAGCCTCCCCATGGTGGACATACTGAGAAAGACTCTTCTTCATCTTCACAAAAGTACAGACGAAAACAAACTGATGCTTCTCTACTTCTCCTGCTCTCTGGATTTCAGAAACGACTGTTGTGTTCATTTCCCTTCTCAGAAGTGGCCAAGACAGAATGTCACTTTATTTCTCCCCTTTTCCTCTAGCTGAAACAGCCCGCTGCAGAAGACCTCAGCAGCGACTGCTCCATCTGCTGTCTGGAGGAGGTCATTCATCTCCAAAGGGAACAACAGACTTTTCAGTGATTTCCTCCTGAGGAATCAGCTGCTGACAGAACACTCTCCTTAGCCAAACTCAGGCTTACAAGGACAGTTTTGGTTGCTCATTAACCTCAAAAACTATATAGTATAAAAATAACCAGGCAAGAACAATCTGTTGATCTGGACCAGCTTCTGTACAAGAAAGAGTTGACTGAAAATGAGCCCTTCAGCTCCAGAGCTTTGCTTTAGAGGACAGTGAAGTCCTCCATATCTGGAGGGTGAGCAGGGAGGGATGGCTTTCCCTTTCCCAGGTATCTCACTGTTCCAGAGGTGGGATAGTGGCCTGAGGGAGTCTGCACATGCTGTGACTCTTGTGGCCTTCTCTGGAGGGGAGAGGCCTTACTGAGCTTGATTTTCACTTCAAGTGAGTGATAAGGTGCCAAATATGGAGGTGTGTGATGAAGCCTTTCCCAGACAAAGCCTCCTTACAGGAAAAGAGCTGATAATCTTTGGAGTCTGCTACAGATTTAGCACTTAGCTGGCAGCTGAAGGTGAAAAAGACAGGTCTGGGCAGATGCACAGGACGTGGGGCTGGGAAAGGGCACAGCTATGCCCTGAGCACCTGATGAGGAGGCTTTGAGATTATCCAAGGAACTGTGCTGCCAGATGAGGAGCAGGAGCCCGTGGACAGCTGGGTTTTCAACCTGCTCCTGTCTCTGTCGAGACACAGGTGCTGAGATGCTTCTCACTGCTGGGCTCTTGAGCTTTCAGCTGGGCACCTGTGCAGCTATCCATCACTCCTTGGATCTGGTCCATGGGAAACCAAATGTGATCTGAGGGTTGCCACTGTGGTGGAGATATCAAACAGACACCTGGCATTTAATACAAAGTGAGGGAAAGTTGGGCTGGAAATAGAACTGGGCAGTGCCTAGAGTGCTTTGAGTCTGTGCTGGGGCTTCTGCCTGGGGTCATGGCCCTGTGGATCAGCTCAAGGCACAGCCAGCTGTTTGTAACTATAGAAAAATTGATGTGGGGCAGCCCAGAACCTCAGGTGAACTGGAAGCCACTGCAGAGATTTGCTTTTTTCCCTGGGATTTGATCACATGAGGGACAATGGAGTTAGCACTTCTGTACTTTGTGGTACAACTGACAGAAAGTGCAGGGGAGGTGACTGGCTTTGTTTTCAGCTGTGAAACCCAGGAAGGGATATGTTCTTTGTGAATTAATTAATATGGAGGAAAGGCAGTTTAGCTATTCAACAAAAGATTCATTTCCACCCACTTCCCAGCTGGCAGCTTAGCCATGGACTGTCAGATTTCCATCAGCCTCCAATGTTCCGACTGAAATAGAAATTTTTTCTTGGCAGGCCAGTAGCCCTGTACCCTGCTCATGGGTAACAGGTAAGGGAGGTAGGACAAGGTTCTGCCCTGCTCCAGGCAGGGCTGGTTGGTGCTGATGGCCCATTTGGCAGATGCCATGAGCAGGAGCTGAACTTGAATCCCTCTGAGCAGGGATTTAGGTTCGTTTCCTAAGCTAGCAGGTTTCAGGGGTTCTTCTGACCTTATTGTGAAATGGGGGGAATGACCCCATCCTTCAACCCAAGGGAAGCATTTTTCATGTGGGTTATTCAGTGTCTCATCAGCAATCAGGGAGAAGTGGGAGTCAGTGCAGTGCCCAGTGACAATCTCAGGCACAGAAATGTCTCAGGACAGAAGCTGAGGAAAATCATAATCACAAAGCCATCAGTCTGCTAACAAGAGCTGGGGAGTAAACGTCAGATGAAATCCTAGTTTGTAATAGCACACAGCAGATACCTGTTGGATTCCTGAGGCTGGGACTTGGCCCAGGAAAGCTGTGTGCTGCCAGTTCAGAGGCTGTTGGGATGTAAAAACTGCAGCTTCCTTCCAAATATTTGCAAGCCTTGAATCGGCCCTACTAAAGAGAGCTGTTAGGGAGACATTTACATCCATGTGCCACACCCACAGCAGGTCTTATCCCTCACTGATAGAGTTGACTGGGTCGTGTCGTCGTTGTTGCCAGTAAATAGAATGCCAGCAGTGGCTTTCCTGTGCATGTCACTGCTATCAGCAGAGCAAAGATGTCTCTAAATAGCACAGGAATGTTTAGCAATTGTGATCTCATGTGAAAAGTTCGAGCTGTATTTCAAGGACAGAAGGTCTTTTAAGAAGGAAGAGATCAAATCCCCAAGGAGCAGTTTTAAAATGCCACTGTGAGTGCCCCCCAAATGCCTTAGGCACGTTCTGCTGAAGTGACACGCTGCAGCTTGTGTGTGTGATGAGAAAAGGACACAAGGGTACAGAGTTGGGACTCTGAGCAACCTTATACATCATAAATACCACCAGGTAATAGCAAAATGAGATCTTTATTCTGCGTAAAAGAAAATGCAGAAAAAGAAGGCATCAGCTAAACTTTGGGTACAGTTAGCAGGAATCTGAGAAAAAATTGTGCAAGACACATTTACAGTTATGAATATTTGCTGCTCTGTCAAGACTGAGGGCTCCTGAGAAGTCTTAGTGTCTGCAGAGATTTAAACAAATAAGCTACTGCAGCTGCTCTAAAGACTGACCTGGGAGTTGCACAGGAGACTCAGCTGAGGTGTTTCTGGGAAGGGGAAGGAGTTGGAAGGACAAAGCAAGGAGAAGGACCTGTGTATCTCAGACAAGACTGACCTAACTAGAGTTGTTCATCCCTCAGCTGCCTAAAAGCAGAAAATGCTTTTTAAAATTCCTTTTGTTAGTTCTGGCATTTTGATTTTCATCTGCAATGTCACCCTGGAGGCATAAACTACAAACTTCAGTCCCTGTAAAGCTGGGCTCTGCAGGTGTCCTCACATTATTGGGATTCACTTCTTTGCTGGAGTAACAAGTAGTGCGAGCTTGGGAGGGAGCTGTGGGCAGTGCAGTGGGAGAGGTGGGTTTGGAGCCTGCCCAGGGCAAAGTGAGTGAGGAGGTATGAGCACAGGCAGGGCTTCAGCCAGGAGAGCTCTGTCAGGACAGTGTCACTGTCACCCTCCTGAGATTAATGCCATGGTGGTGCCAGTCCAGCATCTAGGGTGACCACAAGTAGAGTGCAGAGTGAAGAGAAGGGAGCCTTTGGGGCTGTCAGAGCTGGACATGGCACCCTGGCACAATGTTCAATCCCAGGGTGAGTGTATATGTTCAGTGATGGAGTCAGGGTCATGGGGACCTTGCCCATGCCTGCTTTGGATTCAATCTGTTCATTTACCTAGAGCACCAAAAGGGGAATTTTGTCACTTGGGTGTCTCCACACCCTGAAGCTGGTGCTCTCAATGTTACCACAGCCAGCATTGGTGGATGACCCAAGACCAAGCAGAGAAGTGCTAAGAAAACCCAAATCTTCTATCACCAGCCCAAAAAAGACCACATGGAACTACCACCAAGAGGTTCTGCCAGTGTTACACTGCTCTTTGTGGGACCCAGCAGAATCTGTTGAGCAGGTCAATTCTTGCTTGTGTGTTTCCCTGAGACCAAAAGTACACACACTCACTGTGGTGTAGGACAAATGAGACTTGGAGGACAGGGATATGTGCAGGGATGTGCTCTGCAGCAGCAGCAGCAGGAACACAGATCTGCTGCCTGCCATGGAGCACGGAGCAGAGTCCCAGCCCTCTTACAACCCCACTCCTGTCACTACAGGGCTGCTTGCACTCACCCTATCTGACCTCCCACACAGCACTCACAGGAGTTTTCTTAATGGCACCAAAAGAAGGAATAACCTTCCCAAGCCTGGAGAAAATCGCTTTGGTGCCAAACCTACTGAGGTCAGGGGCAAATCAAGGCTGTTGTTGCAAGGGATGTCTTGGCTGGGCAGATCTGTCAGGACATGTAGCATGGTGTGAGAGACACGTTTATTTCTACTGTCTGAGATGGATGCAAGAGGAGGGAATATTGCAAAAACTTATTTTCCAGCAGCAGATACTGGTGCATGAGCCAGGATAGGGCCTGAGGACACATCTGGCCAGATGCTGTGAGTGCTCACACTGGGGAGAGCAGGGCTGGGACATGTCACAGTGCTGCTGCTTCTTGCTCAGAAGGAGCCCTGGGCTTCTCATATGTTTTTGGGCTGAATGAAATGTTCTGATTGATTGAAATTCTATTTTATTTCATTTATAATTTATTCTGCTGACTTTATTCCAGGAACTGCAGTGGGTTGCTGAATGTCCTGTGTTTGTAGCTGGGTCTGTCTCGGACACTGGTGCCTCCTGGAGTCTCTTGCACTGAGGAATGGGCAGGAGTGTTTCCAGTTTTCAAGTGTTTTCATGGCAGCCAGGGAGCTTTGCTTCCTGGGGGTGGTGTTCCTTGGGGAGGGCTGACTTCTCCAGCACATTGCTTTCCTGACAGGGTGGAAGCACTCAACCAGGCCTGGCATCTCAGCCTCTTCTGTGTGTCTAATGAAGGGGCTGAAGCCCTTTCTGGATCTCCTGGGGATGGGACATCTCATTTTCACCCACTTGGAAAGTAAAATGGCAGCTGTGGATCAGCTTTATTTATTCTATCTATGCAATGTATCTGTATTCATGAAGCTCCTTTATTCAAATCCTTGGCTTCCAGCTCTAGGAGCAGTAACTTGCCCTTTAAAATGACAGTAATCCCAAGCAAACTCCCTACAGAGACAAAATTTGTCATTGCTTTGCCTTTGCAAATATCTTGTGTTTCTCCTCCTAATGTGCTTCACTGATGGGTCTGGGGTGAGGTCCAGGGCAGGCTGGTCTGCAGTGTGGGCACGGAGATGCCCAGAGCACAATGCCCAGGGCAGTGTGGAACAAGAGCAGCTGCTGAGACAGGCTGTACAAAACCTCTGATGATGGTACAAGAACAGAGCAGTGCTTGGCTGCTTGCACCCTGAGGTGCAGCCAGACCTCATGTGATGAGCAGTGTGTCCAAGAGAGGGATAATGGCTTTATTCCACACTCCTCTGGCAGATGCCAAACTGACATGCCCTCAGCAAAACCTCTGTGAACCTCCTCACTTTTATCTGAAATGCCCGGTGTTGTGGGTAAGCTGTAGGTAGGCAAAGATTTCTGCCTCTCTCTGCTCACAAGAATCCCTCAAGGCACATAGAAGTGGCTGCTGGTTCGGGTGGTGCCGGGGTTAGCCCTGGGTGGGCGATACCGGACCGCCCGTGTAGCTGTCCGGGGCTGGGCAGGGCAGCCCGGAGCGCTGCGGGTGCCAGGGCAGGACAGCCCGGAGCGCTGCGGGTGCCGGGGCAGGGGTGCCCCGGTGCCGCGGGAGAGGGCGCTGCGGGCCCGCGCTGCGCACACGGGTTGGGCACGGGGAACCTCCGAGCGAGGCGATCGTAGCCCTCGGCAGGGGAATGCTCGTGGAAACTTTACCCAATCCAGCCCGGAGAGAGGAGGGGCAGATCCTCACTATCCGCTTGTGAATTGGATTGTATTTAGTGCAGGGGTCTCCCTGCCTAGAAGGGTGTTTTAATGGATTAATGCACTTTCGAGTTCAGCTGCTGTCCACCAGAAAGGATGGTGGGGTTTGATTCATGCCGTTAGATATCTTTCCCCTCTCTTGTTCTGTTTTGGTTGTGCCCGCAAAATATCCAATCCGGAAGGTTGTCGCTAGAAAGGGCTGTTAGAAGTCGTCCAAATCTACACCAGCAAAGGTATGTCTTGTCACAGGCATCCGTTCTCTTCCCATTTCCATGGAAACATGGACTTCAGTGCTGTCAGGCAGAGCAGCCTGGCAGGATGTAGTGGACTCTCTCCAGGAGGAGCTGCTGGCAGCAGCACACAGAAATGTGCCTTGGTCTCTTCAGGTTTGGAAAACCAGGTACTCTGGTCCTTTAGAGTAACAACAGCACTTGATAGATCGCATCAGAAACAACAGCTGGGACAAACATTTAACTCGCTAGTTCCCCCTTCCCACCCTACCATTCCGCATCCCAGTGCCCCGTCCAGTCCCGCAGAGAACACTGTGCACCACAGGCTCCGGTTTTTAATTTCCTGGGGGGCACAAGGGGAGGAGAGCACATCTTGTGGCGGCTGACAGGCTTTTTGTTCTGCGCCAGTCCTTTTATTAACCCCCCGCTAGATCATTCGCTGTCTGTGCTGAGCTGCCCCCGCTGCGATGGTGATGAGAGTGTTTGTAGCAGCAGGGCTGCCGGGGGGGATTACGGGGATCCCGCAGACCGGAGCGAGGGGCCGGGCACCGGGACACAGATTGCTGCCGCAGCCTGGCCTCCATCTGCCTTCTCGTCGCCCGAGACACCTCTCACGGTCCCCGCGGCGACAGCAGTTGTGTGTCTGATCCCCCCGTGGCCATCCCGCACCTCCCGTGTCCCACCTGGGAACGGGGGGCGGCCGGCGGGGGGGCCTGTTGCACATGGATAGAGATAGGATGGGAGCCACGGCAAGAGCGTCATCTGCTATCCCGCACCCTGCCATCCCACAGACTCACCCAACCCCTTTGATTTATTGTACATCTTAGGCAAAAGCAAGTGTTTCCATTCAATAATCTTGCCCAATTCCCCTTCTGAATTTAGGGCATCAATTCTGTAAAATGTTTATCCCAGACATGGGACTGCACAATTTATGGGAGGAATTGAGATCTTTCTGAGCAGTTGTTTCCTTTTCCTTTGGATCAGGCTGCTGTTGGTGGTTGATTATTCAAACAAATTAATTTGGGATGCACACACAAGTCCTAATTAGCTGCAATTATTCACTTATTTCCCCCCTGCTTCCCTCCTACATTGCCAGAAATTAAAAAAATATCACCCTAACACAGTGTGCCCTGCAATAATTATCCCCCCGGCCAGTCCTGAACATCTCAATCTACGATCAATACCTTCATCTATCAGCCACAATTAATTAAACACAATCCCACTTTCAGGGCTTTGATTCATATCGCCCCAGAACAGCTTACTGGGTATTATAATCCAGACTGATGCTAATGCTGTCCTCAAGTGGAAGGGAAGGGCTGACTGAGATATCAACCCCCAATTTCATTAAAAGCCAAGCAGTAGAAGGAAGGAAGCAAGGAAGCAATAGAATTTTGAGGTGAGTGATGAGTAGGTGGACCTGTGTTCTCCTCTAGAGCCCGGCTGCTCCCCAGGGGAATAACACTGCTGGAATGAGACTGGGGCAAGGCTGTTGCTCTGAGTGGGGAAGGGAAGCTGAGTTATGGCAGCACGATGGTTTTGTTGTCTGTGCTGTCTGTGTGAGTGTGTTCTGTTCTAGAGAGGCTTCTTTTTTTGGACAGTGTTTGCAATTTTGGAATTTGATACGTTTCTGAATGGTAATTCAATATCCAAAGGCTGTTTAGAGCTTCCCGACAATGGTCTGTGGTGGTCCAAGCCAGAGCTCCAGAGATACTATAACAAAGCTCTTAAAAACAGTAAAATTATTTTACTTGAGATTCTTCTGGTGCTTTTAATAACCCTCTCTTCCACACATGGAGTGGTAAAAGCAAAGAGGGATGTAGAGCCAAGCCACATAAGGACAGGATCCAAGATTCATGGCTCCCTCCCCTCTCTGCTGTCTCCCTCAGATAGGCAAGGAGGTCAGACCTAAAAGGGGTGATTTGAATCTGTTCCAGGTCTTAAACCTGAGAGCCCATTCCCTTTTTGCTGATGCTGGCCATGTGTCTCAGCCAGCATCCTCTCCCAGGATTGCAGTCTTCACATTCCTTTTTACTCTGATTCACAGTCAGATGCTCTCCTTCCCGGATGCCTGTTCCTTGCATCTTCACCCTCAGGATTTCAAAAGCCTCAGATCCAACATCCAGGAGTCTGAGGACAGCTCCTGTTTTCCACAAAGGGCAGGCAGCTCAGCAAATCTTCAGATGATAAGAGAGAATGATTTCCAACTTCGAGCCACCTGGAATTAAGTGGAGTTGATGATGTTGCAGGGAGTCGTGACCCCAGGACTGGGAACAGCCAATCTAACTATGTTTGTAGCCCTCAGTGTCCAGTTTCATCAGCGCAGCTGTCTGGGGGTTTCCAGGACATCTTCCAAGTGATAGATGCGTTGTGTTTTCTGCTCTTGTAGGACAAATGACTTGGGAGCCATAATCAAAGGGGAATAGGCAGGCACTGTAGGTCAGCTCGGGATTTGTGCTGGCTCTGTTGGAGGAGAGCCCAGTGTTTGCACAGAACAAGCAGCAGACTGTTTCCAGGGTCGGAAATGTTCCACTTGGCCATCCCAGCAGAATTTACACCTCGGTGGTACATAATGGAGGCAGGAAAGTATGGAAAACATTCCCCTCTGCCCATGTCCAGGTTCAGCAGGGACAACAGGAGCCCAGAACTGTGGCGGCCTTGCGTGAGGGAGCTGCTGAGGAAACCACAGTCTTCACTTGAATTTAGGAGTTCATTCCAGTTCAGTGAGGCAAGGGATACTTCCAGCCTGCTCTCCACACAGAGCTCTGCTGTTTGAGCTGCACCAGCAAGCCTGTTGCATCCAGAAATTACTAAAGCTGGAACATTTCCTAGGCAAATTCTGTAAGTTCGATAGGACATTCAATTAGAGAAGAGGAATCAGAGCATGTGGTGTGCTGGTCATTGAGTCTGCCTCTGACAGACCTCACTGAGAACTCATAGTGGTTTTACAGGAACAACCATCGTGTGAAACTTGGAAAATAAATAATTAGTTGGGATTTTGCTGCCTGCTTTTTTCCAAAAGCCCTGAACCTACCTTCTGATGATGATCAGAAAGCTGTTGCTTTATCTGTACTTTAAGCTTCAGCTTGTAAATAGCAATATCTTGTGATCAGAATGATTTTAGATATAATGAAGCCAAAAAAATGCCAATTTCTCTGCTATCCACCTAAGAAAATGGAGTGATGGGCTTGTAATAGAGCAATAAACCACAGTGCCTTTGTGGGTGCAAACTGTTAGCCTGAGGTTTCCTGCAAGACAGAGGAACAAAGGCAACTTCTCTTTCATCAGCCACTTGAGCAGTACAGACCCCCCACCACCCTCCCCGAGTGAAAGACTCCACTGGTGTCTTTATTGCCAGGAGAAAATGAAAATTATATGCAAAATATAGACGAGAAAATTCGTATCTCTGCGTTTGAGTGCTGTGCTGAGTATGACATCACTGGGAGCCAATCAGCAAACTCCCTTTGTGTCTGGCTTTCTAATAAAAGCCACTTCATCAGAGTAATTTGCAGTAATAATTTATTCGCCTTCTAGGAACAGCAGCACCTGACTCCCTGAGCAGCCAGGGAGAATGAATGAGCAAAGGTCCTGAGCCCCAGATATGGCTGTGCCCTGGGTGGGCACAGCTCCAGCTCTGCCTTGATAAGAGTTGCCTTCAAGTTGCAGATAATAGAAGTGATCACATGTGCTCATTAATTACCCCATGGCTGAGCACCCCTAAAGCTGCTCAGTGCTGCAGGTGCCCAGAGCAGGGGATGGTTCCCAGCAGGAAAAGCTGCTCTGGGGTTGGAAGTGTTGCCCTGGGGCCACATAGCAGGGCTCTGCAGTCCTGGGCAGGGTGGGAGGGTTCCCCTTGCTATGCAGGGGAGACAAGGGGCAGCTTTGCATGGACACTGGGAAGAATTTGACCTTTTGAATTTGGGGTTTGCCTGGGTGAGGGGCAGGGAAGCCTGTGCTGGAGGCACAGAGAGAAACCGAGGCACCAGACCAGTGTATGCAGTTCAGATGCCTTGTGCTGTACAGCAGAGGATCCCGACACATGGGAATATCATGGATATGGCCATGGTTATGGCTTCCAGCAGTTGTGTCACTCAGTGCAGCTCACAGGAACCTTCTTTGCAGGCTGGGATAGCTCAGAGCATCTCGGTACAATGAGTGATAGCTCTGTGAACGAGGACAGACCCCCACAAAAAAGAGCAGCAGTCTGTGGGATCTCTCTGAATCCCAAGAAAACGTTGCTTCAAGCAGCACTCCGGGGCTGAGTAATCTGGTTGTGCAGGAGACGTGTGGGCTGCTCTTCCCACACGTCCCTAGTAGGAGCTTCACTGTGCCACTATGTTGTGTGGGAGGCTCTTGCAGAGCTGTGTGTAATTGCTACACTGGATGTATATTCTGATGGTATAAACTCCCCTAATCAGATTTACACACAATGCTGGACTTGGAAACACAACACAGAGCACTGAACAGAGACTAGCCCATGAAGACAACCAAAACAAGAGATCACTTCTACCTTGAATGATTTATTCTGTTTTACAGTGAGCAAAAGCAGCAGAGCTGGGAACAGCAAGCAGATGTCCTGAGCTGGCCTGAGGAAGCCCAGGCAGACACAACAATATAACCATCAGCACACAGGCAATGAAGATCTCAACTGAAGATGAAGCCAGGCAAAAACCCAACAATTGTTTAGTGGCAGAGTGAGGGGGTCTTCATTCTCATTGTGTGCAACAGCAGCCCTCCTCTCTGGCTGAGCTGTCAGCATTGTGTTTATTCAGCCTTTGGAGGTTTTGAAAGAAAAAAAAAAAACTCGACCAAATAATTCAACCAGTGGAGTTAATTTGCACTGTAAATCCTGCTGTGAGTGCATCCAAGCAGGCTTTGTGTCAGAGGCTTCTCTGGTAGTTCCCTTGCCCGTGTGTGCATTGATGCTGGAGAGCAGGACAGCTCCTGGTGGTGAATAGCCCACCTCTCAGCTCTTCCCTAGGGAAATGGTTAGCCAGCAGTCCATACTCTGCTCATGGGGTCCATTATGAGTCACCTTGGAGGAGCTGCTTGAGGAGGTACAATCTTGTTAGAGCTTATTGGGAGACTCCCAAAGATCAGATCCTGTGCCTTTATGGCTGCTGGTGTGCTGGGAAGTACGGGAAGCCACAGGAAGTGTAAAGGAGGATAAGGGGTGACGTGCTCCCTGGGATTCCCGAATAAGTCTAGGTATGCTCTACTTGGATGTGTTACTCTCCATGTGATAGTAAGCCTGAGGGGCCTTAAATGACTTCAGTAAGAGTGGGAGGTGCATGGCACCTTTCTGAATCCAGGCTTTCCAGGTTTGCCATTCCAGTCTCTCACTGGGGTTGAGATGTTTCCTTGGGTGCCTCCAGGACCACGTGTAGAAACCAAGAGACCCTGGCTGCAGCCCCCATGGGTACCACAGGCTGGCAGTGAGGGGCGTCTGCTGATGATCCCTGGGAGACCCTTCCCAGATTGTGCTGTGACACTCATACTCCTTTGCTGACTCCAGGGACTTTGAACAGGGGAGGTGCCATTCCAGGTGCAAGGCAGGTCCTGGCCCCTACTCCCATACTGTAAAGCAACACTGGGAGATTTTGGAAGCGTTTTCCTGTTTGGATTTCACCCATTTCCTTGGTTAGGTTGAAGCACAGCAGAGATAACTGGGGAGGGGGAGGTGATGCTGCCCCCAGCCTCTGTCTGTAGGACCCTTTTAAGCCTTGTTTATTGATTTACTTTGAAACTACATCCTTGGCTCAAATGAGTGCAATCAGAGGTGGCAGAGCTCCAGAGCAGAAGAGCTTATAGCATATTTTCTAGGAATTGTATGTCATATCTGAAGGGAAAATGGAAGGGTAACATAAACACACACAAAGCCTGAGGATAATGTCTATTACTGTGTTGAGACAGTGGTCTCAGATCCTGGAGCGATCTGATGAAGTCTGGTAGTGGAAATTTGGGCTAAGCTGTGCTATACAGACTGGATACTTTTATAAATGAAGCTGTGTAAAAGAAATTCTGGATTGCTGGGTCAGGTAAACAGGAAAGCAGGCAGCTTGCAGAGACCAGGCCACTTTGTCCTGACTACATTTCATGGAGCTGACTTTTGGATAACCTCTGCCAGTCACCCTGGCACCAGCTCACTGAACTTTGCCTCTTGGGGTTTTACCAGACAGAGATGTTAAAGCTCCTCACCCCATCACAGCACCCATCAGGTCTGTATAATGCTTCCTTCAGGGATTGTGTACTTTAAATCTGAAAGCCGTTTGCCTTTGTTGTGAGCATGTCACAGAAACATAATGTTTGGACTGCTTAAGTGCCTCACCCTCTTTTCTCCACTGACTTGGCCAGGCATTTCCAGATTGTAAAACAGACTCATTATTAGCCTCAGATTAGGCAGCAGCAAAATTGCTTAAACCTGGTTTAACTGCCAGAATAGGCCCCTTAATGCAGCCCTTTTGTTCTTGGACCATTGTCCCAGTGGTCCATTCCCAGCCCCCCTTCCCCTAGGTCTGCCTGGGGCTTGCTGGACTTGCTAAGAGCCTCTCTGCAGCTAGAAATAGATATGCTTTTTTTCAGGATCTCTTTGTTGTCTTGAACTCTCAGGGCGGCTGCCTAACACCTGCAACACTCCCACATCCCTGTGTAAATTGCCTGCATCCCTCACTGACAAGTGAGAGGCCATTGCCAGCACCACGGTAACCTGGCATTCCCTTCGAGCTGCCAGCTCCAGGTGAGTGGGTGAGCTCAGGCCTGGTGTGTGCCCAGCTGGCTCTGTAACCTGGGGTCAATTGAGTCTTTCAGGATCCCACTGCTCCTGCCCCTGCAATCACAGACACGAGCTCTGGCTCTTCCAGTGCCTGGGAAGCAGCTGAATGATACTGGGTAGGCTCACTTTCCCACACAACTCTCTGCCAGCTGCAGCTGTGGGCTTGTCTTTTCCTATCTATGGCTACCACTAGCACACTGACATCACAGTTTGCTCTCTCTTTGGGTCTGGTAGTGACAAGTCTACCTGTTGGCAGAGGGGGAGGTTTGTTATTCCCCTCTGCCCGAGGAGGACATGGTTCCCCCTGCCTTGATGGATCTGAGGCTGTGCTTGCCCTGCTTGACAATCCTCAGGTACTGTCAGCTACATCACCTGCTCCATCCTTGGCTATTTGCCCAGCCCTCCTCTCTCCCTTCTCTGCATTCCCTCTTGAGGTGACCTTATTTACAAATGTTGCATATTTAGTGTCCTGCTGATGACTCACAGAGTGATTCCTCCTAAACCATCCTGCACTGTTCAAATTAATTCATATTCTGCTTTCTGACAGCCCTTCCTGGACACCTACCTCCTTCAGCTACCTAACCTTCTACTACCTACTTCAGCTCAGGAATTTTAAATCTCCTCATACTTACTCTTCCCTGCTCCTTTCTTGATGTCTTTCTCACCATCCACTCACCCCCTCCATTCTCTTTGAGGACCTTTCTCTAAATACCCATATCTGGGCTCTGCTGAAAGCTGGATGGTTCTGCCCAAAGGTTATCTCTAAAATCCAACTCGTCCTCCCTGTGCACCCAGCTGAAATCCCTTTGGAATGCCCAGGTTTTCGAAGCAATCAGATTTCTGCCACGCTTATCAGTGCTGTGCAGTCTCGCACATCTTAGCATTGGGATTTTCCTGAGGGTCTCTGGCAGTGCAGTGTTAAAGGGTTGTGAGTCTCACCCAACCTGTCACCATCTCCCTCTCACTCCCTGTGAAGTGCCTGTGCCTTCTGCAGGCAGCCTGTCCTCCTGGCCTTGCTCCATCCAACCATCCACTGGATTTTCCACTGCAGAGATACCGACTTTTCCTGCCAGCCATGCCAGTTCCCATCTGCCACCGCACATTTCTCCCAGGTTACTCCCTCTGCAGCAGGGGAGCAACCTGTAGCCACTGACAAAGCCTTTTTTCCTGCCTCTAGATCCCTGCTAACATCTACTGGGCTGCACTGGCTGCCCATAGCTACTGCTACCCAGTGTCTGCCTTCATGTTTGTGCTGCTTTGCATGTGTATGGTTTCTTTGTGCCCCCTAAGT
Source organism: Sturnus vulgaris (assembly GCF_052056855.1). Classification (NCBI taxonomy): domain Eukaryota; kingdom Metazoa; phylum Chordata; class Aves; order Passeriformes; family Sturnidae; genus Sturnus; species Sturnus vulgaris. The sequence continues at coordinate 1,576,839 of NC_142255.1, forward strand.
GTGTCCTTGGGATGTGGGCACACTTCTAGGGTGGGACTGTCCCTCTGTGCCATCAGCAAGATGAGACCATCATAGAGCCCATCATGAGGGAGGAAAGTGTAATCATTGGAAGGCTACATGGTTAAGTCAGGTCATTTTGGTTTCTGAGAGCAGCAAACACCAGGCTGGTTTCAGGGCTTGCAAATCTCCCGATTCCCAGGCCCATTGTGGTGGTGTTGCCTCTGTCAAGCACAGCAACTCTGGCTCTCCTCCCACAGATTATCCGGGCATGCAAATGACCTCAGACAGATACACTGTCATTTTCTCATGCTGTGATTTTCCTTACACCCCCCTGCAGGACGTGACAATAAAATTACCCCTCTTGTTCCTTTCCCACAGACAATCTCACAGCGTGTCAGTCAGTGTCACATGAGCAGTCCCCCATCCATTGCTCCTGGGACCCGGGGGGTGATTTGGAAAGGATCTGTTGGGCTGTCACTCACCTCCATCTGCCTTCAGGAGAAGGATTCTAGGTTCCATGCTGTTTCCTCTTGTGCCTGCGTGGCTCTTTGATCACAATTTGCTTCTCAGTCCTTCAGAATCACAGCTGCCCTGTAAGGTTTGCCCGTAATCCTGCTCACATACTGTTCCCTAGCAAGCTCTGGACTTTACTTGCTCCCAATTTGGGATTAGCTGCTATTTCTGATGATTCTGCTGTTGCCACAGATGTCCCGTTTCTTACCCAGATTTAAGAGCTGTTTGGGTCTAAAGAACTCCTGACCTTCTCTGTCACTGTAATCTGACCAGCCACATTTTTACTTTAAGATTTCGTTATTGAATCCATTTCTCTCTCATTTTTGTCCCCACTGACCCTTATGCACAACAAAGCAGACCTGCACCAGGAATTTCTTTGGAGAGCCTGCAGCACTCACCAGCAAGGTTCCTGTCTGGAAAACATAAACAACAGAGCTCTGACATGACAGCACGATCTATATCAGATAAACCCATGTGCTTTCTCATCTTCCTCCCCAAAAGACTTCAGACATGCACTGAAGTTTACACTCCTGGAACTGAGTTTGAACTGGTCAAGCCAGGATCAGAAATGCTTGCAGGCAGGAAGGTTTGTACTCAAATCTTTCCCTTCTTCCTGCTCATTGCAGTGTGTGCTTCCAGGAGCAGGATATCAGAGTTGGTTGCCAGTTGCAAACCAATGGTTCTTTCCAGGGCACAGCTAATGGTGAGGTAGCCCCCTTGGTAGTGGGGTGTGGAACTGCTCCAAGAATCTTCATCTGTAGAACTGTCATGCAAGTGATGAGGATAGCAAGGGGCTGTGGGTGGCTGTAACTGAGCACATCAGTGTGTTGTGTGGATATGAGCTATAAAAATCATAGAATCAGAGAATACCAGCCTGGTTTGGGCTGGAAGGGACCATAAAGCTCATCCAATCTCAACTGTGCCACAGCCAGGGACACCTTCCACTAGCCCAGGGTGCTCCAAGCCCCATCCAGTCTGGCCTTGGACACTTCCAGGGATCCAGGGGCAGCCACAGCTGCTCTGGACACCCTGTGCCAAGGCCTCACCACCTCCACAGACAGAAATTCCTTTCCAGTATCCCATCTAACCCTGCTCTCTGGCAGTGGGAAGCCATTCCCTGTGTCCTGTCCCTCCATCCCTTGTCCCCAGTCCCTCTCCAGCTCTCCTGGAGCCCCTTTAGGCCCTGGCAGGGGCTCTGAGGTTTCCCTGGAGCCTTCTCTTCTCCAGGGGAGCACCCCCAGCTCTCCCAGCCTGGCTCCAGAGCAGAGGGGCTCCAGCCCTTGGAGCATCTCTGTGGCCTCCTCTAGGCTCCCTCTAGCAGCTCCACGTCCTCCCTGTGCTGGGTACTCAGGGCTGAAGGCAACACTGCAGGTGGGGTCTCACCTGAGTAGGGCAAAAGGGCAGAATTCCCCCCCCCCCCGACCTGCTGATACAAAGCTCCAGTGTGCAGAGGCCATGTCAAGATCAGGTCACTTTTTAGAGGCCTGAAAAGTCTGAGCATCCAAGGATACCCTCTGGGAGGGGGAAGGGAGCACAGCCCTTGAAGGAGGAAGCCAGATTGTCCAGAGCATAGAGGAGTGTCTGTATAGGTGTAGAAGAGATTACAGGCAACCTTGCCCCTGATAAATGACAGTTGTACTCCAGATGTTGCAGCAGATCTCTCATTAGGGGTAAAAATGAGCCAAGACACAGACTCTCATTCAACGACATGAAAAAGGTCCCAGTCTATTCTTCTTTACAGCTTAGCCATCCTGACCCTGACTACAGCAAGCTCCTAGTGCAGGGTCCAAGTGCAGACTCTGACTGCTGGCTATTTCCTGCTGTACTATGACTGCAGGTGTTGGTTTGCAGACTTTCACCGAGCTCTGACTCCATCAGACCCAGACTGACCTCACAGCAGATCTTTTACAGCAGTAACTCTCTTCCTTATTTTATTCTTCTTTGTCTCTATCTGGATTGCTCCTTCTTCCTCAGGTCTCCTCTACCTCCTCAAAATCCTCTTTCTCCAGGCCCTCTGCCTCCAAGATTCCCCTGACCAGCCAGCCCACCCCTTTTATCACACTTATCTTTGGTAGTCACACCTGCCACCCATTAAGGGAAGGCTATTCCTCTTCTTTGGTAATTAGTGCAAGTGTGACTTATCAGGAGCAAGGTTGCCTGTAATCTCTTCTTCTACACCTGCATGGAGTTAGAGTGGAAAAGGCTCCCTGGGCACAGGACACACTCTCTTTGCACCACCTGCCCCACAGAAAGGATTGGGTAGGTAAGTTTTCCCATCTGGGTGTATTGAGCCTGTATGAATGCTGGAGCTGAATTCCACTCCCTTCCCACATCTCCTGTGTCTGGCAGAGGAGGAAAAGCACTGGGGGAGGAATATTCCAAGCTTGTCGTGAAAGCAGGGACTAAATTAAAGTGCAATAAAAAACTACTTCAATTTTTCTATAGTATTTTTTAAATTTAATAATAGCAGGAGTGACCTCCTGGTCAGATGTTTCAGGAAATGTAATGACCAACTGTGAGAGGGGACCTTGGCTTCACCTTCCATCTTCTAGGTTTGCAGAAGCTGCCAGCTCATCGCTGGCACATGCAGCAGCACTGATGTTACCTGGAGATTAGCCAGGGAAAGTTTCCCATGGTGCTTCTTCTCCTGCCTGAATTCTGGGCAAACAGGGTTCATGAATCCCTGTTTGTACAGTCAGAAAATTCCCTTATTCCCTTCAATTATAATCCCAAACTGAAAAATAAATTGAAACAGGTATTAAATTAGGCAGGTTTTGCTTGAGTAAATATTTACCATTTGGGAGCCTAATCTATTCACTTAATAATCTAACCCTTTTTAAATTTTTTATTATTGGCTTGTAAAAAAAAAAATAATGTCTGTTCCATTAGGAGCTGCTGCTGGCTTAAGAGGATTTCACTCCCATTTTATGGTTTGGATCAAAGAAAATTTATTCTTGCAACAGATTTAATGATTCTTAGCTAACATTGTCTTGCCAGCTGCAGTTGGACTGTAATGAAAACACCTTTAGCTTTTGTTAGACTTGCACATCCTTTGCTGCCAATAATGATTAATCTTTCCCCCTACAAGACCATCTTATTACTTAGGTTTGACTTAGGAGCTGCTGTTCCCTCTGGAGCTTGGTAAGGGCTTTCTGCCAGCACAGCCCTGGAGCAGCACAGGTGTGACCTCAGTGCCTCCCTGGGCAGTCTGTCTTTGCTCCCTAATTGCTGGCTTGTGGCACTCCTCCACACAGCACAGCTATCTTGGGGATGACAGGGAATTAATTGCAAGAATTCCTGAATACCTCCATGCATGGAAGGGCCCTTGGCATGCCAGTGGAGAGGGATTGCCTAGAAATAGGGGTGAGCAGATGCAGGGGTGGAGGGCAGCTCCCACTGCTCCCTGATCTTGGGCAAGCATGGGGAGCATGGATCATCACCCCAAACCAGCCACTGCTACCCCCCAGCTCTGCTTTTCCCTTTCCCACAGCTCCCAGGGGCACAGACCATATCCCAGCTATCCTCTAAATCAACAGGGAGGGATGGGGATGCTCCTGGAAGGCACAGCAGGAGGCTGAGAGTGTAGGGCTGCTCCAGGTACATGTCTGGGACAGCATTCCAGCAGATGATTTTGGGACATTGCCTGACATGTGAGTCTGGAGCTTCATGCTGAGAAAATGCCATTTTGTGTGTTTTAAAGGTTTGTAGTAATAAAAGCCCTTGGAAGAGGAAGGGAAGAGGTGATCCCTTTGCCATTAGCAGGACACAGGTGCTGACCAGCCTGTCACACCAGGCATGAGGGAATTGATGACAGATGAATTTGCTGTGCTGGCCCTCTGCCTTTGCCTGCGAGTGTTTTGGGCAAAGTGCTCACACTGGAGATGTTGCATGAAGGAATCTCTGCCCTGGCTGTGCTGGTTGTATGAAGAGAAGTGACCCTCAGAACCAACGATTAGAATAGAAGTGGGAAAGGATGCTCACTCACCAAAAAGCCCTATTACCTATTCCAAACTGTGCCTAACTACCTCCACAGAGGGTTTCTCAAGGCTCAGGGAGCACTGGGGTATCTCTGCACGTCACTGCTCCTCTGCAAGGACTGGAATCTGAAGGTGCTTTGTCACTGTGCCTGAGCCATGTGGGGTCAGGCAAAAATGTATGCAAAATTCAGGGCAAATTCAGCAAGTCATTTTGAGCCAAGGAAACACACCCAGCACTCCTGTGGGATTACAACTCCTGTCCTTTCTGACTTAATTTATAACAAAATTGCTCAAGTTTTCATTTTGAGGGGCCATTTCATTCAGAAATGTAGCTGGCTGATGTTTTTAGAGCTGCACAAAACCTTGTGAAACCAAAACCAAACAAATTTTCTTTGGGGTTGGCTGTGAAGAATGTTTTTGGATTTGAGTTTTTTTACTTCAACAAATGAACTTGGTGGTCTTTTTTAATGGTTTGGCCTGACAAAGTTTTGTATTTTTGACAAATACAAAAAGGTATTTTTTTCCTCTGTTGTTTTTATTTTGGCTCAGTCCTTGAAAGGTCCTGCAGATGCCACTGACATTCCGGCTGGCTGAGATGTTTGGCTGTGCTGGGAGACCCCTCCATCCTCTTCCTGGTCAGGAAGGGGACACAGCTGGGCCCTGGAAGACTGACTGGCTATAGGGTGAAGTGGAGTTGTTCATCCACATTTGCTCTCAAACACAGAACATCTCTCACCCCTTGCACTGTGGTGTCCCTGCCTGCCCTTCAGATCAAATGGGTGAGTTTGACCACTTCCTTTATTTTAAAAATCATTGCACCTGTATTCATAGAATCACAGACTGGTTTTGGTAGGAAGGAACCTTAAAAATCATCTTCCACCCCTGCCATGGGCAGGGACATCTTCCACTATCCCAGGTTGCTCCAAGCCCCATCCAGCCTGGCCTTGGGCACTTCCAGGGATGGGGCAGCCACAGCTTCTCTGGGCAGCCTGGGTTTGCTCATTTTCTTTTTTGTTTTTTTTTAGTCATTGTACCTGTATTCCTTTCCAACCAGCAGGTCAAGGTTTGCCATATCATGTGTAGGGAGGATGTTTTCCCTGTCCTTGCTGTTCCAGCTGGCTGCCCATTCCTGTACTGCTCTGGGACTATTTCTGGGCTCACAGCACTTAACACCATCCTTGAGTGGAGTCTGTGTTTTCTCACATCCTGTTCAAGTAACAAAACCAACCTTCCAGTGTGAAGGGGACTGATCCAGGGCGTTTGAGGTTTAACTCTTCCATGTCTTCCCTCAGAGCCTTTGGTGCCCCGTGGCAGCCCCCAGGGCTTGGGCAGTCACGCTGTGTCAGGGGCACACGTTGTGCTGGTCACGGGTGTTCCACACTGCCCTGAGCACAGGCACTTCAAAGAACTTTCCAGGGACAGGAAACAGGGAGATTAGAGGCACACTCTTTTATAGCATGCCAGCACTTTGCAATGTTCTTGCTGGTATTCCTGAGGCCCCATGTTTAACCATGAGCAGGAGGCACAACACACATTTCTGAGGGATGAGAGTCACAAGGCTCTTTACACAGCCCAAGAGCCAAACGCTCCAAGAGAGCTTCAGGGCTGGCTCCTTCAGGATGCTTCCTCTGGCAGCAGGGAACAGCTCAGCCTCACCACCACAGGCACTGCTCAGAGCCTGAAGTTGGCTGTCACCTTGCACCCCAGGGATAGACCACCTTCCTCACAGCGTGCTCTGGGAGGCAGTGCTGAGGTAGCCAGAGCTCCTGACAGCCTGGGAGAGTGGGTGGTGCTGGGGTTTTGCTGTGTCTTCTTTTCTCTCGATCCTTTGCACCCTTTCCAAATGTGCATCAGCTCTGCTCCCTCCCACAGCAGTGGAGCAAACAGAAGTGGAGTTCTTCCCGCTGGGAAGAGCACTCTCCAGCTGCTGTTCCTCCATGCTTTTCCTCAGCAATGTAAACAGTTTACAGGGGACTTTGTAAACAGCAGATTTGTTTAGGATATTGTCTGCATTCCCCTCGCCTCTTGTGTTCCCTTATTCAGCAGCACAGGGAGGGCTGACCTGCCATCTGTAGGGCTGGGGCTTGCTTGGTTAGAGGGGATGGTGGTCACAACCTAGAGGAAGGAGCTGTGTGTACTCCAGCATTCCCTGTGAGCCTGGTGGACTGAAGGGAACCATACACAAACACTGTGGCTGCAGGGAAATGTTTCTGCATCCAGCAGAGAGAGAAGCTGGCATGGGATGTCTTTGCAGGATGTGGTTGCATGGGAGAACAGAGTAAGCAGAAGAGAGATCAGCCACCCTCGAAGGCAGGAGCTCCATCCCAGAAAAGCACTGCCTATTAGAAAAGCCTCAGAAAGTCATTGGCTCCCTTGGAAAGCTGACTGTCCACCTAGGGAAGGAGACTGTGAAATCAACTCAGTAGGAGTAGCATCTGAGGCTGTCTGTGCTCCCTTCAGAGCTCTTCATGCAGGGATCCAGCCTGTGCTCACCTTCCCTCGTAACCCTTGGAAAGGAGCAGAGGAGGGGGAGGGCAACTTCCACCTGAGCTTCTGCACCTGACACAGCAGCTCTGTCCAACTTTCCTCCCAGAGAACTTCCCTAACAGAAAACCATTAAACCTCAGGTGCACACACAGGACAGGAGCAGTCTCAGGAGCGGGAGAGGGGAGCTTCAAGTAGAGGTTGACATGTCAAAAATAGGATCAGGGGTTGGGGGAGTAGCAAACAAAGGTTCAGAAGCAGTCAGCGAATGTTTCTCAAGCCCCAGATGTTTAATGTGAGTGAGTTCAGTCTTCCCTCTGCTTATGAAACAACAGACCCTGTAGAGGAGGGAGCAAAGTCTAAATGTTTCAGTCACTTATTGTCTGTTGGGTCTTTTAAATTCTGTCTTGTAAGTCTGAGCAGCTTAAATCTGTGACAGGCCCTTGAGCACTGCCTCTTTAGTCCACCATTCCCTGTGGACAGGAGGGATAACTGTTGCAGGCTGGGCAGTCAGGAGCTGACAGCAGATTGTTTGGCTCTTTGTTTGCCCCCGTTCCCTGCCAACCACGAGTTTGAGGCTTGAATTTAAACGTCCTGGATAGAAAGGACAAGATCTCCAAATGGCAGCTCCGTTTTGTTGCCAGGGAAGTCTTGCATCCAGGAGACACAAACAGCTCCACAAAGCCAAACACAAGGAGAAGCAATCTGACCCCATTTTCCACAGCATGGGCTTCCTAAGTATGTGGCTGCTGGATGCAGTTCTGAATGGTCTCCACCTCTTCTGTTTGTGTCACCATGTGAGGGGCTGGTGACCTGCTCTGGCTGTGTCCATGTGGGCACATCATTAGGAAGAAAAGGCCAGCAAATTTTTCCTGCTTCCCTCAGAGGCACTGATGTATGGCACAGACCCAGCCTGGCCTGGGAGTAATTGTGAGGGCTTCATTCTGGATGGCTTCTCAGGATGCTTTAAATACCACATAAAAACCCTCTTTGCCTTTGGGGTATGTGGATAGTTAAATGTTGTCCAGTAGAATCCTGTTGATTTTCTGGTGAGCTCTAACTGTAAATATTTGAACAAAAAATTATCTTGTATTAACCTTAGAGAAATTCAATCTCTCTATACATAGTGAAACCTGGCTTGAGTCACAAATGAGAGCAGTAGTTTCATCCTCGGTGGATGTTCCTCCACACTGGCACAGAAACCAGCGTGTTGCCCATCATGGATGGCACCCTGTTCATCAGGAAGGGCTGAAAGGACAGCTGGAATTGCTGGGCAGGATGAAGTGCATTGGTAGAGGTTGATATGGTCCTGAACAGGAAAGCAGGAGGGCTCCACGTCGTGTGGGATGACTGAGACAGCTGGGGGAAGGCTCGGGGCTCTCAGGATTGTTGGCAGCTCCCAAATCTGTTTCCTTGCAGGGTCTGGATTTAGCCTGTAGCATGGGACCAGTTTTGCTATCAATCTCAAAGCTCCAGCAGGTTTTCAGCTCTGCTTTAGGTAAAACTCCCCTCTGCTCAGCACTGACGAGCATTGTGCCCTCTTGAGGGAACCATGGATGTTACAGGGAGGGCTCACTTCCCTCCTTTCTTTTCTTGGACACTCACCTTTGTCACGGTGTAGAGGAGACAGGACGTTCCCAGGAAACCTCTGCCTTCACCTCCTGTCTGCCTGATTTATCCCTGGAACTCTGCTACAGCCCATGATAGTGATACCAGCCTTGCAGAGGGCAGAGCTGAGCGAGGGAAGGAAGAAGAGTACAAATGACCAAGGAGAGACTAAGCAGATGTGTGGGTGGAGGGAGACAGCATCAGTGCCAAAGCAGAAGTGGGAAAAGTGGGAAGAATTGTCTATCCATGGGGAGCTGATGGGCATGAGCAGAGCTCTCACTGCCCTGCAGACCATGCAGACTCGGAGGGCACTGGCAGTGTCTCAAACACTGATGTTCCAGCTGAGCCCTCAAGTGCCTTGAAATCCCACCTTCCTTGACAATCCCTTGGATGGCAACATCTGGAAGCTACCAGCATTCTCTCCAAACTGCCCCTGCTCAGGACACCCAGGCAGGTCTGTTCCTTTGGTACCCGTGCAAAGGGAGTGAGTGCAGGGCTGAGCTGTGTCCCATTGAGACACGCAGGGACACAGCAGGGCTGATTCCATTGGGAAGGGAGATATCCTCACGTGCTGCAGCTCAGCTCATTCCCTGTTTCAGGCCTTGGCTTAGGTGTAGCCTCTCCATGTGAGGGTTGGGAGCTCCTGTGCAGGCAGGAGCTCCAGCAGGCTCTGGCAATTCCCATTTAGGTTTGACCTTTTGCTGGATATTAAAGCCTTGCTGTGGCTCAGTAAGATGAACACTGCAGCAAACACAATTCCTCAAGATGAAATATCTCTCCAGAGGATAATTCCAGCCTCTTTGAGGGTTGTTGGATTTTTTTTTTCCCTTTCCCGCTGAATCATTTATTCCTGGTGTCAGGAAGGTGCAGAATGACTTTCCCCACTGGCTTTCAGAGCTTCATTGATTCTTCAACTCCCACTCCTGCAAATCTGCTGGAACAGCAGCCCTTTGCCTCTCCAATTCTCCCAGGAGGGGAATGGGGAAAGTAGGGTCTCAGAACTGAAGGAGCTCTTCAGGGAGCCCATTCACAATCTGGGGGAGATGCCATCATATTTTAAGCTCTGTAATCCAGAGGCAGTGTATTTATGTGTAGTTTTTTTGCCTTAAAAGCCTTCTCAGCACTTTGCTGTGTGCATGGGGAAGGGAGCAGGACACATTTCACTGAGCTTGTACAGGGCTCTGTGGACCTTTGGCCCTTCCTGCTTTATGGCTCACTGTTCCAGCTGAACTCTGCTCATGATGGGTTTCAATCCCTTCAGCAAAGGAAGGCAGTGTGCTCCCAAAATATGTGCAGTGCACAAATCCAGTCAGTGCCTGGCTGCCAGGCAGCAGTGACTGAAGCCAGGCCTCTGCCTGTCATCATCAATCCATTTGCAGCCCTGCTCTGAGTTCACACCTTGTGCTCTCTGGTGCAGCTCCCTTCTCTGCACTCCTGGGAGAATGGGAAAGGCTCCTCTTCCGGCTGGGGGTGGGGAGATGGGAGAAGGAGAGGCCATGGAGTGAGACCTGGAGGAAAGAGGGTCCCAGAACCCACCCCGAGGGGTACCATCACATCACTCTGGGGTCGTGTGTTCCTACAGGAGCAGCTGGAGCCGTGGCTGCCGGGCACTGTGGTGTGGAGTGGAGGGAGCCAAGTGGGTGTGAAGGGCAGGGTCCTGCTTGACCCCTCTCCAGAAGAGAAGCAAATAGAGCAGGACTTGCTGTCACGTGAAGCCCAGCCTTTCCTCAGGGCTGAATGCATCCCTGTGTCCAGCAAAGTTTGTCAGCAGATGCTGGCTGCCAAACCCAGAGCTTTGATTTAAGGAGTCCGTGCCCATGCCCATTAGCACTTACACTCCCCTGCCAAGCAGTTGTAAATGTTTCTATTTGTTCTGCACTTGGTCTGGTTTCTCCTGTTTATTATCCTAAATGTACCCAGGACATGACCCTGCTTCCCTTCTCCAGCCCTCCCTCCAATTCCATTTATTTTCTGCTGCTTCCCATGAAGCCCCGTAAGGTAAGTACCATTCAAAGGCCAGAAGAACAGAGGGAGGTGGATGTTCATGGACGTGCTGTGCCCTCCTTGGGATCAGCTACTGGCATCCGTGTTAGTAGGAAGTGCAGAGGGATGCTGCCAGGGAGCTGGGGGCTGGAAAACAATGGTGAAAGCTCAGAGCTGGCAGACAGTTAAGTCACTCTTTATTGCAGTGCTGCACAGGAACAAAAAGGATCAATATTTATTAGTTGCAGAAAGCATAATTTTGCATGAAAGGCATTGATCAGCATGTCAGCCCAGACAATGTCATTACATCTTTATGATTTGGTCAACATCCCTCTAGGAATTAGGACATTGTTCCCCTAGACAGACAGAGTTGGGGGGTGAAGGAAGGGTTCAGCATGGTGCTGTGATCAGAGTGGGGCACAGCAGGAGTGTTTGGTGTCACAGGATGGGCCCAGGGGCTCTGGTCCTCTGCTTCATTGTTGTGTGGTCAGTTTGTCACGGAGGTCTAAGGGCCACCAAGAGAAATTCCCTATTTCAGAGTCAGGACCTAAGATTTTACTCCTCTTTCCCACTGAATTAAGCTGCATGAAAAAGCTCCCCCATATGTAACAGTGCACAATGATTTGCTTTATGGCAGTGGCTCGGAGGAGGCAAAGGAGCTCTGTGGCAGCCTTCAGTAAGGTGAAGATGTGTTGGAGAGGATCAGATGCAAGTAGGAAGATGAGGATGGTGGAAGTTGTTGCAGTTTCACAGCTGGACACAAAGCCACAGGGAAGAGACTTCTGGAGCTGCACTGTAGGGGATGACTGCTGCTCACATCTCTCCTTACTTTGGCCCAGCAGTTCAAATCCTGCCTTTTCCATCACTGTGCTGGCCCCAGCAGAGACACAGGAGCACAACGATGGGTCTGGAAGCAGCGAGCCCTGTGGTTTTGCAGAACACCTGAGTCAGGACTCTGGGCTCAGAATTCCCAGCAGTGCCATAGATCCCCTCAGGGCAAGCCACAAGTCCACCACACACACAGCAATTGCAGAGCTCTGCTCCCACTTGGTTGCTAAAATAATCAACTCCACACAAACAGCCTGCTGCAGTCACTAGAAGCACAGTGTCTGCTCAGAAAAACTCTGAAAAAGTCCTCGTGGGAGCAAGGAATTCTTCCAGCCTCCAGCACTGTGCTGGATGTGAACCAGGAAAACCTGCCCCTGGTGTGGTAAAAAGATCCTGCTGGGTTCACAGGCTGGCTGTGAGTCAGTCTAGGTGTTGGTAGATAAAAGGTGTCATCGAGTGAAGATGAGTGGCTCTGTCTGGCTCTCTGAATGATGAATGAGGTGTTGTTCCATACAATCAGAAGGAACCTCTGTGTGTACACTCAAAGACAGTTTTTGAGACAGCTGTTCCTGCCTAACCTGACAGGCAGCCCTTTAGTCAGCAGGAGAGGCTCCTGAAGAGGTGGCACAGTCAGGTTTAAAGTGCCTGCAACCCACCTGCATTGCAGCTGGTGCTGCAGGGATTTGTGCATCTGGTATCCCTGGCAGAGGAAGCAGGAGGCTGAGGGACCCCTCGAGCATGGGAGCTCCAAACTGCAGCCCATCAGGGTCCAGCATCACCATGTTGCTCCAGAGAGTTTGGGGGGACTGTACTGATGTAGGTGAGTCAATGAGCCTGAGTGGGGGCTGAGGAATATGTTCCATCCAGGAGCATTGGGAAGGAATGAGTTTTCAGCCCCACTTTTGCTTTGCCAGTTGGATGAAATGCCCGGAGCAGGCAGCTTTGCCTCATGGAGTCTCAGTGAGAGAACCATGAATTTTGTATTAGGACATAAAAACTGTTTGAGCTGAACAGACCCATAGAACTTCCAGCCCTGTATACTGTCTCCATCAGAAGCCAAGCTGGATGCCTTAAAGCAAGACATAAAAATCCCATAATGCTCATAACTGTGCAATACTACCCTGTGAGGGGAGATTCCCCCCTGACCCTAGGTGGCTGCAGCTTCTACCCCAGAGCAGGAGAGGCAGGAGCTGCTCTGATTGTCCCTGGGGCTGGAGTCTCTGCAGGTGCTGTTACTGTGCACAAAGATGTCCAATCCTGTGGTGAAACTCTCTAATTCTGGTTGTTTTCGTGCTTTTTTGATATCCTGGTGAGGAACTGATAATCTTGGATGACCTGATGCAGGCTGCTCTTCAGAGAGCAGAAGAGGAGCTTTGCCCTTTTGCCCATGCCAGTGCTTGCCCCTTCTTGAACTCTGGAATTAATTTGAAAGTATCCAAGGCCAACCTGGATAGGGCTTGGAGCAAACTGGTGCTGTGAAAGGTGTCCCTGCCCCTGGCAGGGCTGGAACTGGATGAGCTCTAAGATCCCTTCCAACCCAGCCATTCCCTGTGGCCTGACCCCTCCGTGGTGGGGAGGAGCAGCACTGCCCATTGCCATGGCTCTATGGCCTTTTGGCTCAGGTGTTGCTCTACAAGCAACCATGTACCAAAGGTAGGTTTCTTTGCCTATGGGGTATTTAGTGGGTATTCCCAGAGAGGGATTGTGGGGCTAATTGGAGACTGGTTGATCTATGGCTGGGTGTAACCTCAATCTTTGGGTGATAGAAGCACTTTGTAGTCTGGCAGGGTCCTCTCAATCCTCTCCTTGGACATCCCAGCCAGGGCTCTTGCTGTGAGTGCCAGGTGGAGCTGCTGGGATGCTGAGCAGGTGCTGTGTGACAGAGGCTGGAGCTGCTGGAGGCCAGGATGGTGGCTCACTGTGACGTTTGGGAGAGGAGCTTGACATGAGATTTTCTTCATTAGATTTTTGCTAATTAAGTAAAAACTTAGATTTTCACCCATGTTAGAAGACCAGCTCCCAAATAGCCACCTTTAGGATGAGATGCCCATCCCAGAGACCACTTCTTTCACTGGTCTGGCATCCCCAGCCCCCCATCCCTAGGCATGGGAGAAGTTTAGTCGAGGACTACCCATGAATGAGCAGCAAAGTTGAGTTTGCATGCTGGCAGAACAGGAGAGGGGAATGGAGGCAGGAGAGCAGGTCTGGGCATGCACAAGGAGGAGGAGGAGGTGACACTGCCTGGGATAATTGGAACATTAAATCTCACAAAGGCGCCGACACTTACACAATGTGGCTCAGGGAAACAATCACTCTCCAATAGCAATCGTAGCTATCTGCAACCATTTTTCTGCTGATCTAGTGCTTAATCCCATTGTTCAGACTCCAGGTTAAATTGTCCTCAACCCACAGTGCAGAGGCCAGGTGTGTTTGCAGAGATATGCAGGCGTAACTGAGGGGAAATTTTGGCTGAGAAATCCATTTGTAAATGTCTCTCAAATATCTGCTCCTATTCCCTCTGCCTCCTCTTTGCCAGCCCTTCCACCTCCAAAATCTCCACATTGAAGGGAGCCATCCCAGTTCTCTGGTCAATCCCTCTTTATTCTGAACAAAGAATGCCAGAACTGCCTGATACAGTCACAAAATTGGCTTCAAATCCTTCTAGTTTGCAGAACTGCTTTAACTCTCTTTATTTACTGTAGGTCCGGGGAGGAGGGGTTTAATCCTTTAGCTGCATTCTCAGACTCTTCAGCTGTGGGAGCCCAGAATGCCATTTTTGCAGTAACAAAGGTGGAATTTTGCATGCAGACACAGGGCCCCAGGAGCTGGGGACTGAAGAACACCCTCTTTCTGAAGGCTTTGTAGTAAAGTTATGGCTCTGGGTGTTTTGGGGCTCTCGAGGCTGATCCTGGATAATATCTTCATAGGTTCTTAATTCACCAGTTCTAATCCATGGAGCACATGAGACCCCACCCCGCCACCCTCCCCCCTGGATTGTTGTTTGGATGGTAAAATGCAGGCAGGAGGTTTGACCAAGGCTGCTCAGATCCCTGAGCTGGGTTTGTGGTGCTGCGTGTTCCAGGCCAGGGGCAAAGCCCTGCTCCCATGTTTGGTCACTGATCCTGTTCAGTTCTGGAGTGTTCAGGGGGTGGCTGTGCTCATTGCTGGGGTGCTGGCACAAGTCCTGGGGCTAAGACACTCGAGGTCTGGGATTAAAACTAAAAGCAAAGAGAATTTTACCCATGTCTTGTGTTTTTCAGCAGAAAACCCTTTCTCAGCCCCATGTCTGAGCAGGTGGAGGATTGCATAACGCTGCAGATGTTCCAGCTGTGCTGCTGAAGTGCTGGGTGTTGCTTCTGTTTTGGTAGAAAGATGATTTACAGGTGTTACCTGGCACAGTCACCTAGGTGACAGCAGGACAGGAGTGTGACCCTT